>NC_135003.1:9409100-9718400 GCF_051020985.1 Nomia melanderi
AGTATTCGGTATTTCACCGCTCATTGTGGTTGTACCTGCACTTTCAAGTGAACAAACAACACGGTTGATCCCTCCTACGGGACTGGACTCGCAATCAAAGTATAATTTTCCCTGCAAACCAGCAAATATGTTAGCAGGCAAGTGCAACGAGAACAAAGGCCCGAATTTCAGCGAAGAGAAACAGCGCGTTCGGAGGTTGAATGTTAAACACCGTGGGAAAAGGTAACGAAACAAAGCGATCGACGGTATTACCTCCTCCGGAATCTCATTGTGCTCGTACGTAACAGGGGACAGGTGAAATTCCGACTGATGAATCCGGGCCGTTTCTTTGGCCTAGCGTCAATTAGAAGTCCTCGGGAGCTGGGCAAGAAGCCTCGGTCCATAGAAGCACTAAATTCCAACCGGGTTTCTGGGCCACAGTCGAAACTTTTTTGTACCCGGCAATACGATGCACTCCCCTCGCGATTACTCCGGCACATTCGTGTTTCTGATATCACGCCGAGGAGCAGGCTGCTTAGAGTTCGATCCTTTGATACGCGCGGACTTACTTCGGCACCTGTACTCTCGTGCTAGATATTTGGGTCGCGCGCGATACGAATCCGCCAGAAGAATTTCTCTTAGCCCTTTGAAAAGTGTAGGAGTTTGAGAGGGAATAGACAATACCGATACAGAATCTTTGTTGCAAGTAGGGCAAAGCTGGAAACTGTGAATTTTCAATTGCTTGAATGATTCATACATGCAAAGCTAGATTTTATAATTACTCTTTATCAGTTAATATTTGACTATTCGGAAGTAGTTCGTAGTGAAATAAAGTACAAGAGTTTTGTTTAGTAGCGTTATTATGTTCTTGCTTTTGGTTGGTTGGTAATGAGAAAAAGAGGAACACGAAAAGGTGAAGCTAGGAAGAAACTCGACCAATGATCATTTGCAAAATCGTGGTTATAAAATCACTGCTTAGATGGTCACCAATTCGAATATTAAAATATTATTCAATCCATTAATGCATATTTATATCTTTAATTAATCATCCTCCCCTATGTCATAGTTCCTTTTCACAATCTTTGTTATCTCTTCTCATTTTTCTTCCCAAAGCCTTCGTAAAACCATTTTTTTCTGTCGCAAACGGTTTATGACCTACATCAGGTTTTCATGTGTTCACTGGGTCACAAAAAACCGATAGCCTACATACGTCTCCTCGATTCTTCCTGTGTTCTCCGATAAAAAAATTAGAAGCTTCGATTTCTGGTATCGATGCACTGGTTTCCGCACGATCGCATGGAATTCGCGGATCGGAGGACACGTAGCATACAGTGGGAATGAAACAAAGGCAGAACGAAGTGCTCTGAAACAGCGGGCTTTTAAATATTTCTCGAAATTTATGCGGCTCGGAATGCGAGATATTCAGGCGCTCGGTTGTTACATCAGCGGAATTTCTTCTTCGGTTAGCAAAGTCCCGCGGGCTCTGCGAACACACGTCGAACTGAAATTATGCAGAGACGATCTAACTTTAGAATTTCGTTCCTGGGGCTATCAACGATCGATCCGCGGTTCTTTCTTCGCGGCAAAATTCATACTGAGAGCAATCGAACCTATCTTATTCGATATTCGTGTCCGATCATTTGCATCACTCTCTTGGAACAATCTGCGATTGAATCTATAGTAAAGCCTCGACTATCCAATTTAATTGGGCGACTAACAGTTGGGTTATAAAAGGAGATAAATGAAGATTGTAAAATCAATTTTTTGAAGCGTCTTTGCAAAACTTATTAACATGTATCTTGAGGGAAAACTTAAAAGTTTGAATTGTTAAATAATGTTTAATAATGACTAAGATTTTGTACGATCTAGGTCGTAAAAAATAGCAACTCGGTTAATCGAGGTTTTAGCGTATCACGTTTTTAGTAATTGCGTTTAATTTCATCCTCATCTGGCGCATGAATTTTATATCATTTTATATCATCAGTTTGAAGAGACACCAATTACCTTTTTAGAGTTGTAAAACTAGAAAGGGAAAGATATTTTCAGGAGGTAAGCATTCATTAAACTTGGAAAGTTACTAAAGATCTTTTCACGGATTGAAGTAAGAACATGAGTGTTGTAGAAATGGAGTAGAATAATTAGTTGGAACTATTTTCCGTCCAAATTCATTCGAGTGTTCGCGAGCTTCGCAAACCTGCGGGTATACCACGGAGGATAGAAGTCCGTGCATGTGCACCGAGTAAAAATAGCAAAAGCTGTGCAGCGGTTGCGGCGATTTCGTGTTCACCTAGAAATACAAAATTCTGTCGTTATACGTTTAACAAATTTATCTAGATGTTGGTATCTCAGGAAACTTACATTTAAATACTTATAAAAACTTATATATATAAACACTAGACAAATTAAACGAAAAAAATGACTATTAGATGTGAAACGAAAATGAAAGGTTCAGACAATTATCATTGAATTTTATAAAATTTAACGAATATAGGAATACGTATAAATATAAGAATGTAAGAGGGATTTAAATAAGAGAATCTGAGTCGATAAAAATACTTCGAATACTTATTCATTTCGCAAAAATGATTCGTAGATGATCAAGCATGATGAATAGTCTCGTTGCAAACGAGAAGTCAATCAGTACAAAAATGTTCGAAGCCACAGCCAAGTGATTAGATATATTGACAAAGTACACTGCTACTTGGCAACGCATTTTGTTTATTATAAAACGTTCTAAACGACGCACAGAAGAATTATGTGCACTAAACCGTGAAGCTTCGTTTAAATTGTCTATCATATCTGTCAGCAGCAGTCAATCGTGAATTACTAAACTCTGTCCAACTTGTCACTCGCGTAAGCATAATTTAGCATAGAACTTTTAAAACGACGTGATTAGAAACTTCAATCCGATTTCACGCACTGTAACCAAGGTACACAAACATTATGCTAAATGTAAATCCCGTTTACTACGCACTAAAACCTCGAACTTTTATTCAGAAATTAGGACAGAGCACTAAACTACTATAATTATCAATTGTGAACGAGTTATTGGCAAACAGGCATACGCACGAAATGAATAACTGTTGGTGGATAGTTCGAGGAATGTTCTATGGCAAATAGACGCCATGAAATATTCACGAAGTTTACGACAGCGAATTGACCCATTAAACTGTAGACGTAGAATGTAATGACATTCTAATATTACGTCGGTGGATGAATAGACTTCTGCTTAAGGATGTAGGGTAGATCGAGGTGAATCGGAACACAGGGTGAATTGGATCGAAATCAAAATCCGGCACACATTTGTCATATCGCAAATAACATTTATTATTTCCTGTTCCTTATTCGCGAAAGAAACATTTCAAAATCCTTTTACATTTTTTATCATCAATTTAACTTGATACAGAAAAATTGTAAACTATGACATTGAATCTTTCACTGGTAATATAGAGCTGTTATGCTCAGACTTGGTTTTTCATTGTTATAAATTTCGTAAAAATCTGAACATACTTATTACAATCCCCAATTTAATATACAAATGACACTTCAGTCAAATTTTCATATTATTCTCTAATAAAAGCAAAACATCGTGATGAAGTCATGAAGAAATGAGATTTTTGATTAATGGTCCATATTGCTGGCGGGTTAATATTAAGCTTTGTATAATGCATGTGAAATATTCAAATAAAGTAACTTTATTCCTTAATTCACGTATAATTGCTCGTTAAGTTACTTTCCAAAGATTTCGTATATATTTCATCGGGAAAATGCTGAATACTCGAAGCGAAATACTTTCGAGTACAGAGGGGCAAGCATTCTTATTTCTTTACTGTCGAAGAGAAGACGACCCAATTCACGTCGATCTGCTGTATATTTCTAAACTATAGACGGTATAAATCATTCTTCGAACTGGTAGCCTGGAAGCGAAAGTTTCACGCTTCTTTCCACGACGTAGCTGCCTGTTCCAGCGACGGGGCAGGCACAACAAACAAATTCCGCGGCTGGAAACGCTTTTCGCCCGGCATAGCCAGTTCCTCTCGCCGGGATAAATTTAATTGCGAGAGGCTGCAGGCGCCGAAGGATGACCTTACGACCGGCTCACCTTGACGGTAATCATGCCTTGAATTATTCAAGTTCTTCCGCTGATAAGCTAGCTGGGATAATATATCGCTTCTAATTAGCGTTTGTTTGGACGATAAAAAAACGCGAGATTCGTATCGTTAGATTAATTACCTCCGCAGGGGAGATCGTTAGACCCCATAGACACGGCGATAATTTTTTTTTTCTTTTTCTTTTCTCTCTTTTTTTACGACGTATCGTTATACGTCGGTAATTAACGACGGGGATCGTGTTCGATTTGGGCCGCGATCGTTCTGATCGATGTCGATACGTTCGAACTACGAGAGCGGTAATTGAGAATTCAGAAAAAAGGGTTCCATGTTCGAGAGATGGGGGATTTAAATTGACTCTTGATAGTTTCCGGAGAGCCTTTTGTAATCTTATAATTACGGGGTAATTGTTTTTATAAATCATGGTTGATGCGCAACAATTATCTTGTTTAATAGGAAACTGTTTATTTATTACGAATTACTGTTCTTATTGTTGCTATCATTTTCATGTTGCACATATTTTCCATATTTCTAGTATTTTTAAATCCCTTACGCAATTTGTTATGTTCTTGCGAAAATTTGACAAAATTCCTTCGAATCTCAATTTGCTTAATACTCTCGCGTCGATTTGCGCTTTGGAAGTACAAAATCTACGTAATAGTATTTCAATATTAAGGCGCGAACGAACATAAAGGTTTCGACTGCTAACGTAAGGGCTAATTACGATGAGATGTATAAACTACGCCTAAATTTAAGCTTTGTGAATGTTGAAACTATCTTTGTAACACTTTATACGATAAGAAAGAAAGTGGAGAGGTTTGTGAGAGCCCGCACGACGGTCGGCGTAATCGAGGAGAAGCGGAAGTCCGAAACCGGAGCGTTCTCCGGGCAGAAGAAGCCGGGGACCTCGAGATATCCGTGGTTCGCGGTGAGAACGTGCACCCTTATGCGGAATTTCGCGCGCGACCCTATTCGTGATCGCCTGAGTATTATCGACTAAACAGTGGCAGCCGTGTGCACTGACCTTTGATTCGACCCGCGATGAGCCCGCGGCTTTGCGGCAGCCGAGAAAAGGTGAAAAGAGCAGCGGATAAGTTCATCCGCGTCTAAACCCGCCACGAGGAACAATAGCATCGCGGCTATTTAAACTTCCCGTGCCGTCGCGAAAATGCAAATACCGAGCTGAGCTGAGCCGAGCCGAGCCGAGTCGAGCCGAGCCGAGTCGAGCTGAGCCAGGAATCGCAGAACCATGAACTGTGCACGGAACTTGCGTAACCAGTCAAATTGCGGAGCTTTATTGAGGTGTTCCGTTTTAATACTGTTGACACCTGTGTCGCGTATCTACGAATCACTGAATTTTTGTACTGGAGTTGAAGATACACTTTTACTGAATGGTGTTAAGTGAAACGCGTCTTGTTTAACATAGGTTAGACCGAAGCGAATCTTCCCTTTGATAGTAAAGAAATCAAAATACTTAAATATTAATAATAAGAAGTGGAAAAGAGTTTTTGAATCTTTCTCTTGCAAATAAGGAACAAGAAATATTGAAATCAAATAGTTTTATCGATTAATCCGTATACTATTTCTATTTGATATCATCGATAATTTGATTATTACTTTATTAGAAATTAATGAATATATGTAAAGGAAGAACAAAGAGTTAAGGTGATTAGAAGATGATCAATAGAAGTAAATAAGGTTATAACCCTAGCTTGGTTCTTCAACTCCTTTCAATAACTAAAGATCTATTGTATTCAGAACTTAGTTCCCAAGAAGACCTCTCATCAATATTCACTTGCATTCAATTCACATTTATGAATCAACTCGTATCGCTAACACAATCAAACTGATACACGGCTCTGAACACATACACACTCACCGTAACGTGCACACGGAATCCTTGATTCCTGATTTTTTTTCCTCGTGGCGGCCAGCGTATTGCCTCATCTGTGGCTCCTCGATTCGCATTTTTATGAATGAACGTACGTCGCCGATTGCGACATTCCGCGGATGAATGGAAGGAGTTCAAGAATGAGCTGGCGGCGTCCTTATCCTTCTCCTTTTCTGGTGTCGCAATCGTTTGACCGGGGCGAGGAGGTGTCGCGTCCTTTCTTTCAAACGGCGACGATGAAATATACGACGTGGAAAGGAGCCGGCTCGGGTTTAATCGTTCACGACGGGGCATCGGTGACATTCTCGAAGATCGATTACCAGGGGACAGTGGTTTTGCATAGACAACGGTCCGGCGTCGCTGGTGGGTGGTAACGCTGGATGACAATTTAAGCGATGTGACTCATGAATACGCCTTAAAAGGTATAACGGTACCTGGCCCGTGAGTATCGCGTTTTGTAGAAACGCATTCTAACGTCTTCTCGGAAGGTGGCTCAGCTACATTGTATCCTTTGTTGCTCCGGAGTAATTAATGGAACCGGGAATTCTGTTGTTTAACCCTTACACGAACGACCGAATTGTTTACGTTTTCCCAAACTTCAGTGTTACAGTATTTTCATGTAAGTTCTTCATTTTGAAAGAATTTTGAATTCTTCACTTTTCTGAATGACGTAAAAGAATTCGAGAAATAGAAATACGAAGTAATTTAGTCGAATCCTTAAGAGGACGTAACAATTTGCAACGAAGAAAACGTTAAAAATGAGTACATACCTGGTTGTTTGCGTAAATTGAACATTAGCGTTGCTTTAACTTTTCAAGTTTAATTCTGTTCATTGATTTGGTTAATGGTAGCTGGGAATTCTTGCGGAAATGGAGAAATGTATATTTGAGATGATAAGAAACGAGGGATAATGATGGAAGATATTCAAGACAAGAAAATATTCCATTACGACAAAGTCTGAACATAAAGGCACAATCGAGTAACATAAGACGCGATTTTATGCGTTACGGCATAACAGTTGCGCAAACATATTTGTTTGATAACGTTGTATTTGTGTTGGAGAGCGTACGGTTTCGATTGTCACGAACCATGTTGTGAAATCGTTAGCATTTTTTACCTTACTGGAATATTTATGATACGTGATTTCTTCCAGTGATCGCGATCGTTTGTTAGTACAAGAATCGTGCGTTGGCGATTGTTAAAATCATGTGTTGGGAGAGAAATTGAACTTTGTGAAATTCGGTATTCCCACGCAGTTAGTGGACACGTTTATGGATGACTTCCAACTTGAGATGTCTACAATACAGTTGAATCGAAACATAGAACATGAAGGGAGTTAAAATTACTCTACTAACTCAAGTACGCTGAGTTTCATTTTGGGATGATAATTCTCCGCTGAGAATTCGAATACATATGCGTTGCGAACGTATTCAATATGAACGCGTAAGGAATGAACCCAGGGCGCACTCTAGATATCACGGATGCCTGGATCGATCGTAACGTGATCTTCAAACGGGCGTTTTGCAACGAAAAGGTTGCAACACTGTACGGACAGCCTGGCCATACGCCTTATTCACATCACTGCTTCCCAGGACCTTGCCCACGGCTGTGCCTCCTCGCGTTCCGCACACACGGGATCAATCGCAGCTCCGCGGTTGTTAGCAAGCTTCCCTTCAGACCGTTTTTGCCGCGGTAATCCAGTTACCGTGAAAAATCCGTCGTGTTGTCTACGCAAATAAAAGTTTCGTTTACCGTCTGCGTGAAAGTATCGGTCGCTACTTCAGCAAATACATTCTCCTCCTGGTTTTATGCGGAAATGTACACTGGGTGTCCTAGACAAATATAGAGTAGATAGATAGATTTCGAATTTCTTTGAGGGCATGGGTGTACTTCTCCCATAAGAAGCATTTACTTTTGTCCTTACATCTTCTAATGATAACGTCTGTTTAAGTATATGTTAGAAATGACTTTGAATTTGAAGTGACGAGTAGAAAAGAATATTCGTGGTATTCTGGCATTTCATCTTCGAAACCATTCGCTTTGTGCTTTAATCATTTCCCATTAAAAAGGAGCAATACGCTTAGATTACTCCAAGTAATCTAAGCAAACTTTAGTTCAGATTGAACACCCAGTAAGACAGTATTGTCCGCAGTACTAGTCGCGTTTCCCTAGCCGCTTTCTTCCACTCATCATTCGCGAGGCCATTAACTTTTTCCCGTCCCCTACTCTCCAGCGTAAACTTGAATCTTGTCGTAAACTGTTCACTGAGGTTAATTGAGACAAAATCGATGACTGTATCTAACTCGACGACTAGCAGCTACTTTCCATGGTGAGCAATCGTCCGCTAAACTCAACAACTCCGAATTCTGCATAAAATTTCTTTGTCGATCGTGTCCACGGTTCATGGTCGTTTTCTTATTCAGTAATTTACGCGATTTCTTTCTGGCAACCCGTTTCCGTCCCGACCGAGAAGTTCCGTCGAAATGGTGGAAGTTGTAGCTCTCCGTTCGCATGGTCTTTCCGCTTTTTACGATCAGCCATGGGGCACCGGCTCGTTGCACGTTTCTGCAAAGAAATTGAATTATTACCGCGCGCCGGCGGAATCCGCGGCGAAATGCATTGGGAGAGATCCGTTTCGGTCTCTTTGTTCCCGGCCGCGTTAGGGGAGAGTTTTATTTCTTAATAATTGACATCGACGATACCCGGCGCTCGTAGTCGACGCCGATTTATCATTTCTGCCGTTTCCCCACGACTCCCGTGTTCTTTCGTGCCTCCCGAGCTGCGCGGCGTGCCCGCGCCGCCTCGATGCATTGAATTATTGCCCCCGGTACAGGTGCACCTGCAACCTGCAGCGTTCGTTTGCGGTGCACGGCTGCTCGGCATCGCATTGGTAGCTGCGTGCCCACGTTGCATCATGCCCGGGCTATTGCCGGGCTCGAAAATGATCGCCGCGTTTTTCTGGGCTTTCAGAGCGCAACAGATACCTCTCGAACCCGGCTGCGCCCTCCTTTCGGCGAGAATCTCGATCTCTGCCTTTCGAAATCCAGATTGCCGAACCTCTTGCATTCGAAAATAGTGGCAGTAGTTTAAATAGCTGAAATAGCGTTTCGGGTGAATGAATCATTAGTTTATTTTTTATAGATTCTCGAAATTTTAAACAGAGGTAATAGGCGAATAAAGGGAGCGGATGTAGATAGAATTGAATATTTGTATCTTTTTGTCCTTCGCTCTGTATCTTTTTCTTCTATCGGTGGCATTTATATAACGAGGCAAGGTGAAAGCATTCTCTGCTACCGAATGAAAAAAGAGATTGGCCGTTACTGTCGGTTCATGGGTTAGGGACCACCCTTCATCGACCACTTCCACCCCTCGCGGTACGAGCCACGTAACCCTCGGTCTAATGGATGCTCTTGTCACATAGCGGGTAGCGGTCGTGTACGTACCGACTGCATTTAGAAAGGTCGTTAAGGACTTATTATAGGAACGCGCGCACCCGCGCTGCTACCCGTATCTGGAGGGTGAGAAGCTAGCCGAGCTACTCCTCTCCACCCTCGAAACACTTGAGCCGCCTTTGCGCGTTAAGCTCTGTCCACACGACACCAGACACAAGACACCCACCCTCCCTGTTTCTCTCTGGTGCTGGAATGTCGCCTAAATGAGAATTCACATCGCGCTGCTTTAAGTAGATCCGGTGTGCGTCGACAATTAACGGGGGAGAGGGTCGAAGGAAGTAGCTACCGTTGTTAGGCTGTTCACGGGAATTACTCGCGAGGGTGTATCCTTCCGTATCTTAATTGAAATTTCGCTACGTGCACGTGCTCCTCCAGGACGGTGGTTTATATGAAATTACTGGGTCGAAGGTTGGCCAGCCTTTTTGCCCGGATAAGTGTTAATTGAAGGGTAAATAATTGCGTTAACCCTCCTCGAGGAAGACGTTTCCGTCCGACACACAAACATTTAGGCTTCCACGCGTGCACCGAACGTACCACAGAACGTGTGTTTAAAGGCACTATGAACTCAGAGGAAAAAACTCATAACCCGGTGTTGTGCAAAGCGACTCCCTTTTAACCTTTTGTGTCATGTAATCACTTTGAAGTGCTGCGTTTATTAAAATGCTGTTATGAACCGAGCATGGTAGGATTATAAAGTTTAATTTCACTTAATTTGTAATACTGTTATGTGTGTACACTTACTGCATGACGGACATAAAAATTATTTATATTTCGATTGAAATACGTGGCAGAAAAGTGACACCGAGAAATACGTATAACATAATTCAAGACTTAAAGTATTAAATCAGTTTCCTTCGTAGAACAATATTAATCCTTGGAATGTAAAGTGTCTTACCCTAGTAAAACTATGTCAACTATAAACTATGTAATATTATTAGTTAGTAAACTACTCAACATACCTACGACAATACAATGTTAAAAACTGAGTAAACAAAAAATTAATGAACATACACTAAGCATTAAAGAATAGCGAACTCTTGCCCTATCGGAAGGTGTTAAAATTCTATCGTGCCGGAGCAATCGACTTTCCACGCAGGCACGCAGGTAAGAAGGGAAAATAGTTTTCGTGTCCGATAAAGAGGTCGTACCGAAAGCGTGTATATACACGATGACCTCTATCGATCCGGTCCGTGAACAGCACTCCGGTACTCGGGTTCGGTCGATGTGCACACGCTGTTCGACGGTGCGTGGTTGTGCTTCCCGTGCGCGGTCGTCGTTCGAAAATATTCCCGCGATGCTGCGTATTTATAGGCGTCATGCCGTTTGCTTCTGTATTAGCCCAATTTGCTCGGTAACCCCCGTGCCTCCGTGGGCCACCCTCCAATTAGTAGATTAGTCGGAGCATAACGCCTCCGCCTTGTTGGCGCGATTCGCGGATTCCGGGCCCGCCACCGATCACGCTCGATTTAACACCGCCGAAACCGCAAATTCGCGGAGGGCGCGCACTTTTTCCCTTTCCTTTTCGTTTCTCGTTTGTCTTTGTCGTTGTCGTTTTGCGGGGAAGAAGAGCAGGGATTTGGAGCGCCTGTTCGGTCGCCCGGCGTTCCAGCTAATTTCTTGGGATCTTAACGAGACGCCCGCGTTGGTATATATCTTCGCGGTGATATCTTTATCTTTGCGTCGAGGTATTTTTGTTCTTTCGAACCTTGACAGATAAGGGTAGATAATAATTAACGCTTTAATGGAGGATGAATTCATGTTTCTCTTGTTTCATAGCAAAACGGTGTTTCGGTACTATATTATTTAAAATTTCTATGTGCTACTGGAAATATTGTAATCACTCGAATATTAAATTTATTACTATTTACTTTTATTCTGTGTATTATTAATATTAAGAATTCAGTTTTTATTATTTGGCAATGCAATCGCGCCATACGATTTCATTTTACCAATGGTATTGCTGTTAAATGTTGTACAAAGTAACATTAGTTCGTTTTCTAGAGAATGGATGAGTATCCTGTAAAGGTGGTGAGAAACATTAAAAGGTTAAGGGTGGTTCTAAATGCGCGTCGTAAAAAAACGGAATGCACACGAAATGTTAAAAGGGTCGCGGGGTATGCAGAGACAAATGCTTTCAGGGAAGAGTAGGAGTTTTGATTTTTCTTGCAGAGCGTCGCGCGTGCACTCGACGAAATTCTGCGGAATGACGGCGGCTCGAAAAGAAACCACAATATATCCGACGGGAGAACGCGCGTCGCTGACAGCGTTGAGTTACGGGGAAAATTTTGTACGTAGAAATTTATTTCGGATAACGAGCGGGTCCTTGACAAATTTCGGATGCAACCAGCGTGGCAGTGGCCGTCACAGGAAATACGGTGACAAATACTTCCTGGGAGCCGGATAATAATATGACCTTTGTCGGGTTGTCGAAAGTGTCGCGACAGCGTTGTTGGCAACGGTTGCCGGCGTTCGCGCGCAATTGGATAACACGAATATCGAAACATTGAATTGAACGCACCACATGGTTTGGCTGTCTTCGCTATTATTATTGCTTCTGACTTGATTCAGTTCTCCTGTTATTAAACGTGACACGGTTCAAAGTGATCCCATCGAACTGCATTAGCACTGAAGTCTTTATAAAAGTTGAAAGTTTGTTGCTTAAAGTGTGACAGTTTAATTTCTGATATTCTCTTCAACGATGAATTTAGTGTATGATAAAACGAAACATAACAATTTGTTCAAGTATCCAGTTATTTGATTACATTTCATGTAACAGTGACATTCTCTAAACAGTAGAATTTGTTATGGCGCATATTGATCTCAGAAATTGTATACTATACACGTGTTAATCGCAGAAATAGATGTTGAAGCTATTACCGTTACTGATTGAAGCACGGTGCTGTGCTAAACGATGTAAATACTTATTCTAGATTTATACGTTTCACCCTTCGAGACGTTGGACACCCTCGGTCGACGGTGTTTTCGCTCCGACTTGCCAAAGGACATCCCGTGTAAACATTTACATAAATATTACTTGACAAATGAGTTTGGATAGTTCGGTCCCTCTTGTCGGGGCAGTTATACGGAACGTGTAGTACTTCGTAGAGGCGGCGACCTTACAGCCGTGGTTTCCTCTGAGAAATCCATGGGGATGTTTAAGGGAAACATACGGGGGAACGTGGGAAAGAGAGAGAAAGGAGCGATACACTTGGCTGCTTTTACGCCTTTCTTCGTTCCCCACTTTCGTGTTCCTCTGCTCTCGAGGCGGAACTAATAACCCTTAAATGACCCGTTACTCTTTCTCTACAAATTGCTTTTGTCTCCTAGCTCACGGAACAAATGAAAGCCACCGGTAATATTCTGATAGTTACGATGAGAAGTGGGATATAGAATTACAATCAATGAAGAATTGATACATGGACTGTAATTTCAACTTTTGTAATTTGCAACTTACTAAAATTGTACATTGATAAAAAGAAAAGAAATTTTCCTATTTGTATAACCATTAAATTCCAAACATTACATTCCATTTATCATGTTTGAAGTACTAAGTGTAATAAATTTGCACTCTCAATAGTTTCCAACTAGTGCCGGATTAATCAAACTACAGTCTTGACAGTGGAACAAGTTTAATTCATACTGGACCAATAGTTTTGAACAGTTGATAATCAAGTTAACAAGTTGACCAACACAGTGTTTCTATCTAGTTCACGCAACTACCGAAGCCACAAACGATTCTCATCGCAAGATTAAACGAACTTTCAAACTAAATTCCAATACAGCCCATTGTATTTACTCACCCTGACCTTTACACTCAATCAAAATTCTCCTTTACTACCAACAACAACTCTATTTCTTGAGCATCCATTTCCTTCTCATCTTACATTCATTATTTTACATTCTCCTAACCACTATTACCCATTGAATCAGATACTAAAAGGATCGAATAAACTCATAATTACCACTTTCACAACGTACCCAGTTTCGTGAACATCTCGCTGAAACAATTTCCTATTGAATCCATTCGCGGCCACCTTAACGCCTGCGGGAAAGCGTCGCAGCTTGACTACATGTTATCAAGAGAAAATCAATTTCCTTCTTCGGAACTGCTTAAGGAACCAAAGCAATCCGGCTTCCTAATTACCATCGACTCCACGCCGGTTCTTTCCCCGGATCTATACACACAATTCTAGTTGAACGAAGCGCGGCTTTGCACCAGCTGCCCGGGACGCGGCACAGGAAATGTATTTCTACGGTTTGAACGGCTCTATTTTTAAAGGCAGACAATAATGCCGTCTGCACCGGCGGAAGATCTTCGGGCTGGCCCCGGGACCCGCTTTTGTCCGAGCATCTCTATACGGTCTCGCAGTCGCGTACTCTGCCCTTAATAAAAGCTCGTAAAAATTGTGCAGCTTTGCCCCGCGCGTCACGTGCAAATTTAGTATCCTCGTGCCAGAGGCATAGATGCTGGCAGGGTGAGGGCGGGGACGGGGAAACGAATAGAGAGAGAGAGAGAGAGAGAGAGAGAGACGGAAAGGGTGGTCGACTCGCGGCGAAGTCGTAAAATTCAAATTTCGTTCCCTTTTTCGTTTCTTTCTTCCCCTTCCTTCGGTCCTCTTCTTTTTCCTCTGTTTCTTTCTCTCGTCCTCTTTTTCTCCCTCGCCCTCGCCGCTTTCTTTCCGCTCGTCTCTCTGTCCCGGAGTTTTTGGCACTGACACGAGGGGGATAACGAACCCTCGGCTCTGACGCATCCCGTCCGAAAAATATTGCCGATAAACTTTGAAACGATGCGACGCGTTTTACGAGGTCGTATTCAGCGGGATGAAAGTCGGCACTGTTATCTTTCGCTGAGGTGTTTTATCGCTGATAACTGGGTTCGTTCTTTTTAACCCCACGCGGGAATTGAAAAATGGAACGAGCCGATGGCCTTTCTCATTGGGGGTGAATTAGTTTACTGTATTGGCACAATTTGTTTAACATTCAATCTAACTTGAGACTTGTTTCGTTGTTTATATTACATATTCGATGTATATTGTTCCGTGTTTATGCAATTCTGCAAAATAATATTTAATGATACTTTCTGATATTAAAACGTATGTTAACTTTATATCAACTCCTTGCTTTACGAATTCTTTTGCAGCTGCGCTTACCAAAACTTCTCTGTTCGTAATAATTAACTAAAAGAACAGAGTTTCTACGTTTATAATAGATCTATGCCTATTACAACCGTTCGATATTAACCCTTTGCACTCGGAAGTTTTTCATTGGAAACATTCAACGTCATCTGATGAGACTTAGACGATAGCTTTTTACACCAAGTTAAACAGAAATCACACATAATGAAGGACCACATCCATTTCATTCTAAAATTTCACATAATGATGTATTACACGAAGCTCAACATTAAATATCAAACTTCATAATTTTCAGAGGGTTAATAAAAAAGACAGTTTCATTTTTACTCAGAATAAAATATCAACATTTGTCAAACGCAATATAAAAACTTCAACTCGACTACGACTTCATATTACAAAGCAAGGGGTTAATCTGATATTTATTACACTCGATCGCGATAAGTACTGTCCCGCGTCCTCATAAGTTATCCGGCAGCGGAAAGACAACGCGCGCCGCGGATTCGCGTCGCCGGAAGAATGTTTCAACACTGAATTCTACTTTGTATATCGCGGAGGGGTTAAGGTTTATCTGCCGCGAATCGCGGCGAGGGGCTGTGACGCGCAAATATGGCGGGGGTCGCGTTATTCGCAGACGTTCCCGGTGGTCCCACGCAACACCGGCGCGATGGCGCGGCGGCGCAAAAGTTTCCGCCGGCGAGTGAGGGCTCCGGTTGTTACGGGAGATATCATCTTTTCCCATCGGACCGGGGCGAAGTTTAAAGCCCGTCCTGGCGGAAGCGGTTAGACGCCGAAACCACTTCCGGCCAGCAGAGACAATCGGCTTTCAGGAGAACTGTTATCCCCCTGCCACCCCGCGTGTTTTAAAGAGCAGTCTACCGATGAAAACCGAGCGGGAGGCGAGGCAGAAAGGAAGTTGCACGGTCGCTCGGTCGATATTGATTTCTTTCTTCCGTTGAACGGGCACAATGGTTTATCTTGGTCGGATTAAAGACAGCCAGAAAAGTCTAATGACTTCCATCCGACGGCGAACAATGGTCGGTGCGGCTCAGTTTTCTTGTGCTGCCTCTTTTCAGCCGCGCCGCTGGAAAGTTTTTCCGAAATAGGTTTTGCGAGGAATCGACGTCGGCACAACCGTTAGCTTTAATGCATCACGTCGTTCTTCTGATGCGAACTGTCAGTGGGAAGTATTACCTTTTGGATTGGTTCACGTTGGAAAAGTTTAACCCTGTTGTGGTCAGTTTAGCTACTAGTTTGTACAATTATTGAAAAAATAGGAGCACAGGGCTTAATAATATTCTTTTTGTACTATTCTTTATCGAATAACGGTATTACTTACGAAATAACTCGAAGCGTATGTTCAACTTTGGAATCTTGCATCGACTTTTCAGCCATCTGCCCTATTCATGTGACCCTCTTTAAAATTTGAATTCGAGCGGTCTTTACGATCCCGTCGCGGCGTCAACTCGAGTCCTGCTGGTCCTCTTTCAATATTCATGCGGTTCAGAACGCTTGGCGAGAGGATGCTTTTAAGGTATTACAGCCAGAACCTATTCCTATCCGAAGTCGAAATTTCGTTTCGATTCGCGACTCGAAAATTGTAAAACGTTCAATGTTTCGTCTATCCTCCAGCGCCCGCTAACCGACCGCTATCGGTCGCTGCACTTGGCCTCGCAAATTCCATCGGCGACCCTAGCCACTCGCATTCAATACTGGCAGAGATAGACTGTGAGAAATTTGATACTTGTTTGGCATTAAGATTACTGCCGCGAGTCCGGGCGATAGCTCAAACACTCTGGCGCCGGGTAGCGTATGTTGCAGCTTCCAGGGGGAATCGCGCGCGACTTCGTTCTTATCGGGGCCCGCCTTAGCGCAATTATCGCAGTTATCGTTTATCGTCGGAGAAAATTATAGAGCGGACCCCCGGCGATTTTTGTTTTCGTTCCCCGGGGTCGATAATGTATCCCGTCGAGACTCGTTTGTTAACAGTTAAGCTGTGCATTTACCTACACAGTATTGCACGCGTATCGTGGTGCTTGCGCTACAGTTCAACGAGCCACGGCTTTCTATCCACACGAGGCATAAATGTCGCCGGCGTTTATCTATTAAGTCCTCTGCCGAGTCGAGATACCTTCATTAACACGTTGAAGAGCCGAGGATCTGTGTCTATAGACAGAACATAGTGTTTTTGTGGCTAGTTAGCTAGTTCCCGAGAGTGTCTCTACTATTTCTGGGAATAGTCAGCTACGGCCGGCCTTTGGCAGAGCTGACGAGTCAATGGGACTATAAATGGAAGCTGCTTTTGAAGGTCCAAATTAGTCGAGGTTCGTGGGCCTAATTTCGTGTTTGAAAATTATTCACGGTTTACTTCAAGGAAACATTATACGATATCGGGGTTGACGTTTTTCTATTGCATCGATATTTCCTTTGCTGCAAACCTGTTCCGAAAGACCCGCTTGAAAGCGGATTGATCGATTAACAGGGATTGATTTAACACCCGAGAATAACGAACAATTTATCCGACCTTGTTCACGAGACATTACGACTCTCACCGTTTTATATTCGATTAGCGAGACGTGGATTTTTACTCGATCTCGAACGTTTATAGCATAGTTCGGAAAAATTTCGGTTATACGAAAACTTGTTCCATTGGTACGAGTTTCGTTATCGCAGATATTAATGTTGGGACTATTTTAAATTCCAATAAAATTGTTTATTCCGCTTGACGGGAGAGTTATTACGGCATAAAACTCGGCTTGTCTCGGGAAGGACGCACGTTTATACAGACATTTTTCATTGTCTCCGAGTGTTAAATCAATCCCTGAGATATTGCCGACGCGACGAGGGACACACTGTATATCGTAACCGCCGAATACGTACAGGCGGCTTTAGTCAAGTATCATCGGCTCGAGCAGTGAAGAACACCTCGTTAAACTGCCCCGCTCGTTTGCTCTCGCGGATTTTTTCGTTATTAACGAGATACTTTATGAACGTGTAGCCGATACTTATTAATTCTCGCGCTGGTTCGGCGATGCTCAAGTGCCACTCTCTTTCTCTGTCCTCCTCTCTTTCTCTCTCTCTCTCCCCCCCCCCCCCCCCCCCCAACGCCAGGCGGCCGAACCTCGCGTAATGTTCGCGTGCACTCTGCCGAGCACGTCGCTATTAAGTACAACATCCTAGAGAAAGATTATAGGTGAACGGTTTTATGAATAGCCCGATAAATCTAGTGCCTGATACCGTTGCCAGTTTATGTGTTGGTTTTAAATGCTCGTTTAGCGCTCGCGACGATTTATTGCGAGATTATCGCTTTAGACCATTCGCGTGCACCTCGCGAATCCTTCGGCTCCTCCGCGAACTTTTTCACCGAAATGGACGGCCGTGAGACTTTCAGCGATTGTTACTGGCGAACCATGCTTTCCTCCTTTTTTCTTCTTCCTTTCCTTCGTTTCCTGTTCGCGGTTCCGCTCGGGTTCGAGCACCTAGCGTTTACAACTTGATGTCTAACCGGATGACACGAAGGCAAAAGATGTCTTCTTGAGTGTTTTGTTTATAGTTTTGATTGCTTGTACGTAACCGTATTGATGAATAACAAATTATAATTGAAAATGAGATGAGAAAGAGTTAAAACTGACCAATTAGACCTTTGCAGTCTTCAGCCTAGCTATCAAGGGATCTTCCAACGTTACCACGGGCCCGAGGTAAGCCGGAGATCGCTGCCACCACGCAAGAAAAGAGAGAGGAACCATAAAATATCGCTTATTTATCGACACGGCCGAGCCGTGGATCAGTATTAATTGAGTCGTTGGTAACCGCGATCGATCTGTTCCGCTTGTGCAATCGCGGTACCGAGAGTGAATAATGGAATCGACCTTTCGCGAGAACCGACCCGGCTGTATTGTCTTGTTCGATTCTTGTGAAACGGTGTGGAAGGGCTCTACTTTATATCCAGACGCGATAAAATTGTACCCGGGTTCATTGAAAGGTACAAGTTGTTTAAATTATTGCGCTCGGGAGTCTTCGGTTGGAATTATAATTCATTGTTCCCTGGATTACGAATTTCGTTGATTTTTAGTAGGCATTATCAACGAGTATAGAATTATGGACTGAATTCTTCAGTACTTAGTGCCTTGATTTTTTAGGACTGTAAATGGAAATAATGTATTCAAGGTATAGGACCTATCAAGATATAAGGAAATATAAATTAAATAATGCACTTTAATGACGAAGAATGTACTGTGTGTAGTACGTATGTAAGTAGAAGTGAGGCGTGTTACGTTTCCGGCAGCTCTTCGAAAGCAGATCAAAATGTTAGATTGCGACGATTAATTGCAGGAAGAGAGCTGTTACATTATATTCTCCATTCTTTTCCTCTCTTCCTTTCCTAGGGTGACGCATAGGGTTGTTTCATCGTTCACGTGACGCACGGAACTCGTTGAATGGCAAGACAATTTTGTGAACCGGAAAAAATGAAACTGGAAAGGTCTTAATAAGTACGTGCGGGTACAGAGACATGTAACACGAAGGACACACGCTTACGCGATCGGAAAATTACTATCCCATTCCCGAGTTATATTTAAAGCATTAATCCGTCGTGTCTTATCTTTAATCGCGGATAACATCGACATTAATATTCTTAACTAACCAGTGCTACTAGTCGGATAATCTGTTCCGTAGTTACAGGAAACATAAACACGGCTCATTCATGACGGAGAATATTCTGATTTGTGCATATAATGAATATTTATCTCGCCATTAATTACGTTTCTTGCATGGTGCATGGCATAATAATCGCTTGACCCAATTTCCTGAAAGTAAATATTGTCATCCTGTAAGTAATGTTGTTTCTGATTTTATTTTGCAAGATAGTTTTTAATGCCATTACGAAAATGACGTTAAAAAATAAATCGAAAAATTGAAAAATGTCATATAGAACGATGGCCAACACGTCGACGATTAAAAAAAAAACGTAACTGTTAATTTTTTACTCCGGAGAAGTTGGAATAAAAGAAAATGATATTATTTATGGGATGACATCATACACTTCGATGGCATGTTTAAGTGATCGACAAGTATCCTTGTTCTAAATTTGTCACCCGAACGATCTCTAAACATTTAACTATTTGACAGCTTGTATCTCGACATTTCGAAGGGCCCGTAAGGACTATTGTACGCTGTCTCATTATATGCCGCGCTTATACTGTATGCACACCTCGCTCGCAATTTGCTGCAGTCTCCCCAGAGAGCTTTTGGAGGTCAGTCTATTCTTACCTGGCTTTGCTCATGCTTCCGTCCACCGAAATACGATCCACGATGCTGAGGCGCACGGAGCTCCGCATGAATACCATCACTTTTTCTTTTAGCATTTTCATCGGAAAAATCTTATTGTTTAAATACGTGGTTATCGAATTCACGAATGTTAATGTTATTTTTAGTTCTGTTATTCTATAGGACAAAAAATGTATTACGTGCCCGTTAGAATTATATTAGCCTCTTTTATTAATCATGCTATTATAGAAATTTAGGAGTAACACAATAATATTTCTGGTATCATATATTTAAATGATGTACAAAATATAGATAAAAGTTTCAGATTAGAACTATTAGTTCATAGAGGGTTGAGTGAGAAATGGATCTTTTAAATCGAGATTACTGTATAATTTGTTGAATACATTACTTTAGTCAACAAACAAATTAAGATGAGGACTTTAACTGTGTTACAATATTCAGATCCTTTTTAACTCAACAATTTCATTTTCTTAACACTATTTTGTTCGTTTACTTTCTTTTCTACTTAGCTGCGTTTTCATTTTGTGGAGAATACTTTCAAATTTGGGAATAGCATAAGATAATTCTTATTAGACTATATCCTTCTACTTTTTCGATAATATTGCATTGTATACCATTCGTTCGCCAAAGATTAAACATCGAAATTCGTCCCTTATGTACGGATTAGTACACAATCGATACCGTACATGTGTCATTATCATTATCGAATGGAGGATCCCATTGAAATCCCGGCTCTCTGGAGCATTGGGCTTGAAACGGTACAGATCTTTTCATCAAACGGCCTTAATCGTGTCTCGTGGCTATTGATACGCGGAAGTCGCATTCGGGAAAGCGGATTGATTCGTAGCGGAGCCCGATTGGAAACGGAGCGTTAAAGAGGTCACCAATACAGAATTTGAACGAGGGTAGCTTTTACGGAAGAGACGAAATTTGTACGTCTAGAGACTAGATTTCAATCCTTGGTAAAATGAAAGTCATCGAAAAGAGTTCGGTTCGACATACGAGTGGCTCAGAATAATAGTGGTCTTACTGTTATTTCTAAATTCTCAAGAAAAAAAGCTCTTATGAACTGGAACAATTAAATACTAATATTATAGTATTATTAATAGTAATTATTAATGTTAGTAATTGTAATATTAGTATTTAATCAATTACCATTCATAACTTTATCAATTAAATAGCTCGTTATTATAGTAACTATAATAGTTTGATTATATCTTCGCCAACAACATTACAAATGATTATTGAAAATACTATTAACCACATTGGAACATTATTATTTAATTATACTGAGAGCGTTTCACAGGGGCTGTTTATTCTCGGGAAATAGTATTGCATCACTATTATTCTAAGCCACTCATACCTGCGAATGCAGACCAACCGTGAATCAGGTGAACATTGTTTGTCGCCAGTGCAACGTGTGTGCGCCGGATAAATAAGATCCTGCTCCCAGGGGACAGGACCAGTGAATATTTCGAGAACTCCATTACTTCCTCGCTGTCTCGGACGACACAGAATTTCGCTCGACCAACGAAGCTCCCGTGGAAAACACACGGGAGACGGATTTTTTCTTGTTACGATTTCAACTGATTAAAGCCGAGATTGGAGGTATTCCGGGCGAGACCCTAGCTACGGCCGAATTACGGAGCAGAGTGAAACGCTTGAAACTCGAGCACGAAAAACGCTCCGCATGGAAAGTATTTCTGAAATTTGTTCGAACGAAGAGTAGAGCGATTATTTGTAGATCTAACAGGATGAACCCTTTATCTTCATTTGAGAAAATAGTTACGACATATTTGAAAAGATTTACATACTGACTAGCAATTGAGGCTCAGCAATTTACTTCTAAAGTTTGTGTGAAGAATAATACCTTTATTAGAGTAATAATTAATTTCTTGAAGAAATTCTCTTTGATATTCATTTTGAAGATGCAACAGACAATAAATAATTTATTTGAAACATTCTTGATGGAATAAGTAACATGGTTTTAATATTTCGTTGGTTTGCTAACATATCGGTTCGGCAAATTTGCCCTTTGGTCTTTGCAAATGTAGTTTCCGGAGAATATTAGAGGGAACCATAAAAATAATAACTGAAAGGAATATAGAACGAATGTGGGAGCAAGAGATAGAGGAAGAGAGGAATGAAATATAAGTCGAATGGAACAAGTAGAGGTTTATTCCATATTCGTTGCAGGTGCACTTAGAGGTTCGTAATTACGGCGAACTGAAAGACGCATTCCCATTGGGACGCGACTCGAACGAGTAATATTGTCGGACCGGTCTTTCTTGTTCACATCGGGACTATTGAATTTATTTTTACCACTGTATATTTAATCACATAATGACAGTGCTCTTAGGCTGTTTTTCATACGGTCACGCTCGCGTTTCGACGTACGCCCTGAAGCACCGAGTAAAATGGACGGCGGCCTTAGAAAATCCGAGACAGAAGAATCATCTTCAGAACCTGAATTTTATGAGTGTAATACCCCAAGGCCGGCCGAAAGTCTCGAGTCACGCTGCGAATCAAGGAGAGCGAAGATTTCCTAGATAACCCAATAATTTTCAGCGGGTGGAAATATTTTTACTTTGAAAAGAAATGTCAAAGGCGTTAGTTGTTGAAATTGAAACCATTAATGTTACAAATTTAGTTTTAAATGAAATTTATATAGAATTACTACTATGGATAATATTATTGTTATCATCGAGCAAGATAATCTTCTCTATCATGTCATATTAACTTGAAATTTCCCAAAAAACTAACATAACTTCTATTTCACTGTAAAAGTCTTGTCTTCGATCAAATTTTTATCGAAAACTATGTATTTCTACTTGCTTCTTACACATACTACATTAATCTATAATATATATTATATGCAATATTTATTATAGATTAATTTGATCAACACTGGAACTACAAGGTGATTCAAAACGAACCATTTCTATTATTCAATCAATTGCTAAATATCTCAATTCGACATACAAATTAAATCAATGGAAATCTATATAAATACACTCTCATAATTCTCATACAGAAACAATAGGAAATCAATTTAACTTCTCGGTAGTTCTAGTATTAAATTCAATCTTGAAGCTTCACGGAACGTCTCGCGTCAAAGTTTCTTATTTCTTCCGTTGAGTGATGCGAAAAGCTCGATATAGCGGCTTCGATATTCCAATTTTCTCTTCTCGGCGAGGAAGACAGCTGACAGTCAACGCTCTCGTCTAATAACGAGTAAAAAGACGCGACGTTTCCCTGTTTCTCGGATTTTCCTGTGAGCCGCGCGGCGAGGTCGAACTCGTGACCGAATCTGAATGTCGTCCGGTGGAGGTTTATTGATTGGGGAAGCTCGGCTGCCCCACCCTGTTTTCCGGCCGCGAATATAGTTCACCAGCCTGCCCCAGCCTCGGCATTACTGACCTACTACCACAGAAGCCGCTCCTCGCAAGGTGAGGGCTGTCTTCAGAGAGGAAATTCGAGCGAGCCCGGGCTGCCGCTCCGACGCGGCTCCCAGCAATACCATCTCAGCTCCCGTGAAAGCTTTTCGCCCGTTTTTTACTGTCAGAACGCACGCCGCTTCGTAATACGAAATACTACTTCAGCTGAATTCAACGGGCAGAAATAAGAAAAATGTTCGCATGGAACGTACTCCTGGAATCGCCTTCTTTCCGAGTACCACCTGTTTTTCTTCTTTCATATCTCTTTTGATAAATTCAATTTCTTTGGAATGTTTTAAAATGACGCTTCGATACGTAGGTTCTTGATTATTCTGTAGATGCTGCCTTACATTGATTTAGACTTTTTAGATCTTTGGTAGTTTGTTTTATTAGGTTCGTAACGAGAAAATCAGAAAACACGTAGCGAATGTTAATGCTGTAGAATTATTTTGAGTTATAATTAAGTAGTGCTTTGTGACTATTGACTAATGACGTTTAAAGTAATTATAGACGTAGAGGATAGAGTAATTACAGAGAGATAATAGACAGTTTAGACAATTTAGACAATCTTATAAAACGTTATACAATTTTCAAGTTAAGTTGCTACTTTTAAATCGAATTATGCGGTTGATTATTTTTGGAAGCAATCGCTACCAATTGGAAAGATGACAATTATTTGTCTAACGAAATATTAGCTCGTTTGAACGTGGATCCTTTTGCAAAAGATCAATACGATCCCAGTGTGTAACATAGAGACAAACGTTCCTCGTGATCAGTATTGGTTCGTTTTCGCTTTGATGTAATTTAATCAATTAATGAGAACGCTAATACACTCGTGAAAGTCGTTGTTTCATACCGTGCCCGCATGGACTGTTAACCGAGTACATATTCATGACTAGCGTATTTTCCACAATGATTCTCTGTACGTTTGCTGCGTCAAATAAGTTAAACGGGAATATGCGTTAAGCACTTACTAGAGATCAATTTGCTTTGATCGTTGTAGCTTCGATTGAAATGAAAAGCGTTTCAAGTCTACTTTGCAAAAAGTACGTGCTCTACACGTACATACGGAATAACAAAAGAAGAAAACAGTTTTCTCGTTATCGATCATTCTTTATTTCTTCTTATACTGCAGAGAACTTCCAAAGTGGAATTAAAATTCTTTTAATTACTTTAATGCACGGGGAGGAACGCACGCGAGCATCGTGCCCGAGTTAAAAAATAAAACAAGAAATTATTCTTGTTAATTGGATTGATTGTATTTCCTTCTAACAAAGAATTCTTCCCTTCGGAAATACGATTGATTAAATCGAAACTTTCCTTTGTAAGAAACGCCTTCGCGAAGCTGCTGAGAGGAACTATAAATGGTTCTGCCAATTATCTTAAAGAATTAGCGCGTTTAATTTTGCAGTATCAAAATAAGATTTTATATTCTTATTAACATACATATATAATGGTATAAATAATATAAATAAGTTGCCTGTTATTTTTTTTTACTGTTAAAGTAGCAGAAAATATTTTATCGTTTGTCGGTTAATTACATGTTACCAAAATCATTATTACTGCTTTAATTAATCAGTTAATTAAGCAATACCACGATCGCAGCAACAGAATTCCAGATTTAATTTTAATTTACTCTATTGGACAATCTAATTTTTGATTAATAGATAAGATAAAATGATATTTATTCTTGTTGTTTATCTCAGAGTGCACTCATGATCGTAATATATGCCATTCAGAGTTTGAAAATGTTCAAAGCAACTGTATTGCACATTATTTTTATTGTATAATAATTCCTGTACAATAATTCATTCGATTTTTCCCTGGGATTCCATTCTGGAAGCGTTCACAGCGGCGAATGACTTACAGTCATTACAATGTTACGGAACACAAGTATACAATCGTTCTGAGAGAATGTCGTGATAAATGTTCGTTGCGTAAGCAATGGGTGTACCAACCACAATCTACGATCTTCTGCTTATCGTGTCTATTGCACGTGGAATAATAATCATATCGTAAATTAGTGATAACAGAACGCGCGTGTGAAAATTATTTGCCCAGTCGTGCGAGCCGTGGAGCGACAATAAATCCGATGTGATTTTAAAATTTCAGAAACCACGAAGTCCGTGTTGACGCCAGTCCTGATTCTTGCGTAATATCTTTTCCATGGAGAGTGATTAATTTTTCATGCTGAAGAGAAAGTTTTTAAATTGCAATTTAACTCTTAACAGGTCGGGGTTCTTTGAACCAACAAAGTTCTTTTTAATTGAAAATTCTTAATGAGTGGCTGACGAAGATTAATCGATCACTTTCTATCTTTAATGTATTTTGTACTCGCAGTTTATTAGAAACAATAATTTATTCGTTCTCATCCAGGTATTAAATTTTTGAAACTCTTTGAAAACCTCTGGTTTCTTACACTTAATTTTTGTTGTAAGAGATGTCAATGCTCGTTGTTCTATTGCGGTGATACCAGATAACGCGAATGTTTTGATAAGAACAGTTTAAAGTGTGTTAACAAGGAGAAACAAAAGTTGTAGAACTCGTTTGAGATTATGCTATTTGGTTACAGTAGAATTATTTACTGTATCTCACAACCGAACAATAAATTGTGCGAAGTGTGAAAATAGTTAAGATAAGTGTTTTGATAAGAAGAGATTGTAGTGTCGTATAAGAGAAAAACCAAATAAAATTATAGAAACATGTCATTTAGACTTAATAATTATTCATGTGTTAAATTAGTGAAGACCTTAAAGAAGTAACTCGACCAGTTCATCCATGTTTTAATATTTACAAATTTCTGAGATATCAGAATGCTGCATTCTATCTAAAGTAGTTATCCACGACCAATGAGTACATAATATAATTATATAGAACCTATAATATTAGTATATATCTTACATATACAATCTAATTATTAAGTTATCTCATAAATAATGTTATTACTTATCTTACTTTGCAAATTATTTTCTAAAGCCATTTAAAAAATGACATTAAAATATTAATTGAAAAATGGTGAAAGGTCATACATAACGAAGATATAGAATATTAATAGTTTACACTAGAAGTTATGATAAAAAACGACATTACATATGGGGTAATGTAATACATATTCCAATGTGATAACCACTGACCCTATCTTAAAAAAAAAGATTATTGACATAAACTGTTTAAAAAATCCTCAGATCGACTATTCCTTACTTTTTTTATCGGGTATTAAATTTTCGCTAATCTCGGTCCCCAACGACCCAAGATCCACGATATACATGCATACGTGCACCATATTCTTAGTCCACACCTGTTCACCTTCAACCGTATCTTGTGTGGCAACAATTTTTAGCGCTCTCGAAAAGCGATAAGTGAGTAACGATTCTGCAAGGTGTCGGCCGCTAAAGGGCTGCCTTATCGTTTCACGGGCATTTCGCGAGGATCCTGAAAGTAAATGCACCGTATCTTTCTTCGCGGATGTCGGCGCGGCAGACGGAGAAAGAGAACGGTGCTCCGACCATGGGAGGCTGTGCACGGGCAGCTCGATATCGAGGCGCGCGAGGATACCTGGGTTCTTCCTGAGCTCTTATTACCCCCATTTTTTACAGTAACCCCTTTCATTTGGTTGAACTTTTTATTCCGTAAAGTTCGAGTTCCGTATTGCAGGATTATATTATTTTGGTGCCCGGAGTTTCTTAATGCAATTCAAAGCTTTAACTTATTTTATGCTATATTTAAACTATTCGAGAAATACAAAGTATCTCTCATTAATTTTGTGACATAAAATTAGATAGTATTTCTGTTGAATTTTAACATATATAAAACGAATTTAATACATTGAACTTATAAAAGGATTTTTATTTTTCTGGTTAAAATGGAATCATTTTAGCTACGAATTTATGTACCTGGGCATTTTTGTCTTTTCATGAACAATTTTGAATAGATATTTGGTGTACGAGACGGGACGTTGATAGAAATTATGACTTAAAGACGGAAACGATTTCGAGGCGCGCCGAAAACGAGAAAGGTTGCTTTCCCGTTCGAGCGTTATTAATGCAAAGAGCTCGATCAGACTGCTAGGCTACTCGATTAGTCATCGATTTTCCTACCGCAGACTGTGTGGGAATGACGAAAGTGGTCTTTTAAACGGGCCGAAACGTTACGTAACGTTATCGCGGGAACGTCAACGCTGGAAATGCAACGGCGACGTTCGAGACTTGATGTTTCGCGAGATTAAAGTGGATCGCATTTTTGTGGTCTGGGCCCGTTCCGCGGGCGTGAAAAATCCCGAAGAATTAAAACAAGAATCCGCGGCGGCATAATAAAATATCAGCGCTATTAACGCGTCCATTACGCCTTATCAGCGCCCTATCGGGGACTGCGTAATAAATTTTCTAATGGAGAAATATGTTCACAATATGGGGCCTAGTAAAACGAATCGAACAGCGTACAGTTGATTCTAATTTCGCGTAAGTGTCGATACTTCAATTGATTCTTTCATAGATATTCGGAATTTAATGCCGCTATAAAATCAATGATTTTATTAAGCAATTACGATTTTTCACAGCGCGTTCACTTTTTCTCTATCGTTTCTCTCTTCTGTGCACGTTATTCAAATTTCTACCGATCTTTTCTACCGATCATTATCATTCACGTTGATTAGTATTTTATCTACTCCTGTAATGAACAATTTGATCTAGAGTCATATAATTTCTCAGCACGGGTGATCCCGATTTCACTTGTACCCTTTTCGCCGAAGTTTGCGCCCGATGCTTGCATACGCGATGCCTGCTCGCTGAACAATGCGATGACCTGATTGGGAGACCGTTAATTGATGCCGCCTAATTAATACGCACAACCATGGACCATGTAGTGCTCACTCCGGTAGCCCGTAGACATAATTTCTCCTTCTGCCCGTAGATCCGCTTTACCTTTATGGTTATATCGTTGCGTGCAGGTGCACCGAGGCGCGCTTGAAACGATAATGCTTAACACCGAAATCATGCTCCACGAGGTATTATTTCCCTAGTGCCTTCAGACAAATTGAAATTTATATTTGAAACCATTTTACCGTTACGACCCTTTATGGGTATTCCCTTTTTCCATTGCGCGGTCGTTTAATTCTCGAAATTACGTACGCACTGAAATATTCATTAACCAGGTACTGAAGCTTCCAAAGTTAAACAGCTGCTGATGGGATTGAAATGACTGGGATTCATTACATTTTTCATTCGGATCCGCCTCCCACTTTCCGCAAAGTCCATACATTCCTGATTCGTTCAAGTACCGGCTATTGTGTGTTCCGCCAAAATTTAATTAAACGCACGTTGCCGGTGCCTTTGTTTGCGCTCAACCCCGTGGAATTTCATATGATCCGTAGAGAGGTTCGATCACTTATGTGCACAGAGTGTGTACGAAATCGCGGCAGCAATAAGAGAAGATGCAAAATTAAGCTGAGAATGTTTAATAATTAATTAATAGTAATAATATCTGTACTTACCTTTAGACTGAAATATAATTTTCAAAAAGAAGATGTAATTAATAAGATAATATAGTTGTGAAGATAAAAGTAAGATAATTAAGAAAATAATTATATGAAACTTGTTCTTTTTACATTTACGATTTACCTTTGCATAAAACACCGTGGGTTCTGCGGCTGTTCCATTATTTCGAGTACACTCTGTATGTATTACAAGGCAACGCCCGTCGTTCGCAGAACGTGGCGCAGCGACAAGGGCCACGGAACGGTCCAAATTTTTTCGTTTTCTTGGTGAATACGTTGCGCGGAGCAAGAACACGCGTGCTACCCCTCGCAGGATGAACGCCCGAGCGCCGATTCGGCTTTCGGGTGCCTTTGTGCAGGACGAGAATCGCCCGCGGGCCCCTTGAAAATTTTAACGCGTTCGAAGGAAGAAGAATTGCTCGAGATCTTGTGGGGACGGCAAGATATTAGAATCGTTCCCCTCGTCAAGGCATTTTTTAGCAGCGTCTGGATTGAAAAAAAGCTCCCCCGTCACGTGTGCGGAAGGTTAACGGCTGGAAATATAGACGTTTAAAGAACGCACTGATCGCCCCGGTATTATCGGCGAGGTGCTATTAGAATTTTAAATCTGTTGCTTTTTATCCGCGCTCGAATTGAAATCTCGCGTTCTATCAATAATTCAGGCGCTCGGTACTCACAAGAATGCATCTACTTGCGCGTTTTGAATAACTTCGGGAAAGTGTTGTAATTAATATTAAAGCGGAGTAAAATTCTCCTTGTTCCAGTTTTTATAAAATAACCTGCGAAAATAGAAACTTCTATAACGATCCGCAGTTCACTAGATAAGTTGTCGATATTTCCGATAAAATGAAAAAAGATATAAAAAGGATGTAGACACGTAGAAAAAGACTTTCATTGAAATTTCCTTCAAAGAATCATCGGAACAAAATCTTCTTCTTTAACGAACTTATTATTTATTTCGTGGTTGATTTGACATGGTTCAAAGGCATTTTACTCTCCCTCTCTCTCTCTTTCTCTCTCTTTTCCCTTCTCCTCTATCTGTATTCTTCAACTCAGATACAATAATGATGTGAAAATAATTTACCAAAGAAACTAAACTTTGCGTGTCCTTGTTTTTAGGTAATTATATTCTTCAACTAGTCGTTGATGCAATCATGATCCGCAACTGAGACAGTTACCTGCCAATAGAATTGTTGCATATCTTTCCGTTTTTTATCTAACTATATTCTTCAACTTGAACACGATAATAATAATCCGCAACCGAAATAGTTGATCCAGCGAACGAAATGATGCGTGTCCCGCGTAATGTCGCAATTAACGACTGCCATAACTCGCTGGCAACGTGTAACTGCGCACCGCTCGCGGGGCAACAATGCGTCAATGTAACACGGCGAACGGGGCGAGCCCCGCGCAACGGCGGCGTGGCGTTTCCGCGGAAATTTATCGGCAAACAAATGCCCGTCATAAAATATCGTATGCACGAAATATTCTTGACTTCCTTCAGCATTCGCCATAAATCCGTTTTACGGCTGGCCCGACTCGGTAGTTTTCCATTGGTAGCTGTTCCAGGTGTCACGCCGTTGATCTTAAACGGACGAACGTAACTCGACGGAATCCTGGAGGATCGTTTACCAAGGATCCTTCGTGACGTTTCCATGGCTCTTGGTCCCGTCGCCGCCACGATGGATACGGAGACTTATTCTTTTAGCTTGGTTCGGGGGCTAAGAAGAATAGCTGCCCTCCCCCGACACCTCCCTAAAAGTCCATTTTTCTTCTTCGATACGTTTTATTATGAGAACGTGAAGCGTTTGTCTACTGTCCTCCTATGTCACAGACATGATCGAGTGGGGAATTCCCTTACGGGAATTCGACACGCTCGTATATTTGTTATTGAGCATTTGGAACCTTAAGGTGACGGAATTATTCTGGCGATGTCGTAGTTTGAGGTCTTTCCAACATTTTCAAATGAACAGGTCATTTCATAAGAAATATTTTTCTTATCTTCTTATCTCAAGATGTATTTTAACGCTATTTCGAAAGTGGTATTTGAAAAATTACCGAAAAATGGGAAAAGGACAGTGTGGTCGATACGGTTAAGAAGAAATGTAAGTATTGATTTTTTACACTAGAAGTTATCGTAACAAAATTTCTTTATGAAGATATTATTAACTTATATCTATAAATTTAGACATTGTTGATGGGATCACCTAATGTATCGAATGTGTAACCTTGTTTAGAATATATATGATTTTAAATTGTAAACTCACGAGCTTTATGACCGATGTAAATGTTTGTTATGAGCGGCGTGTAATTCTTCAGTATAATATTCTGATAATAAATTTTGAAATGTCGTTATAGATACTGTTCATAACATCAACGCTAGAGGGTACTGTGTAGGGAGTCTCATGAAAATTTTCACGATTAATCAAGGATTATGGCATTCTGGGATGCGCCCGGACTTCGCTTCATTAATATCATAACCCTGTTGATCGATAATTCACCGAGGCTTTCGGCTCGGGGCTTATCTTAAGTATTTGCGTCCTCGCAATTACTACATTCAGTGCCTCTGTGGTTCATGAACCAATGAAAAATCACTGGATCCAGCTCCGAGCAGTGGATGGAATACTGCATTCTTAATGGCCACATAGTTTAATTCTGATGAATTTATCTCATTAATATCATAACGATATCTCCTTAGTAGCTGAAAGCATGTAATTTTCACATAATCGTTGCACGTTCCTTTCCAGCATATGTATTCAATTGAAGACATTATGTTATATGCAATATTACGCAGTGATTTATATAATATTGTTTATAGTCTTTCATAGTAAAGACAGATAAACGGGATCGGATATAATTATTAATGATTTAGTATCTCAGATCTCAGGTTACACTATTATGTATTATTAGGTTTATATGTTATTATATGCCACATATTATATATCGTTAGGTTTCATATGCATAAAACGTAAAATATGAACAATGCAAAACTAGATTTCTCTCACATTACAAATTCAACGGAATAGATTTTACATATTCAACAATGCATATGTTAGACAGCAATCTGAATATATCCGAATAATTGAATCCATTTTTTATGCATGCAATACCTTTCGTAAATCCATAATGAACCTCTCACGATCCTTCAAATATTTAATTTCATTAACAGGATTGGGATCTTTATGCAAATTCAAATTTTAAAGGGTATAAGTAGAAAAATAGAATTATGATAGAAAATGATTTTTCTCGGAAGATATTATGACAGTTATTACATTTTGAATATTATACATATATTTTGGTATTGCGTGTAGTTTGCGCAATCGTGCATCCACAAATTTCGCATAAATGCATAAAAATTCGTAGTCCGGCCATTAGAAATCACTTGTTCCGCAGTGCGATTCGCTGGGCGACGAGATCGACGGGAAAATTAGTGGTATTCGAGAATCGAATTCGGGACCCTTGCCAATCTCGCATTTAGAATTCAAGAGGGCATTATGCGCCCATTCAGCTTCGCTGTATTGATTGATAAGTATTATAGCGGTCAGGGAGTTATGCAATCGGAAGTTCGACGAAAGCCAGCGGATTGTTTAGCTGGGAATTGCGACGTTTGTTGGCTCTGTTGCGTGTAATTCGTTCGCGTTTACACGGGAAAAACCTTTTCGTTGTATTGTTTCGCCTCAACGATCGATCATCGAGACAATAACAGTTCGATACTGGGTTAAAAGTCGGAATTTTCCACGGATTAATCTACGGATTAATCGTACGTGGAACTGAAACGGTACTGTTTCGTCGAATTGAAAAATATGTGAAACGTCCGGAGCAGTTGAACGATTTTTTACGATTTTTCCTTCGACTCTGTTTAATTAGCTCGTAAAATATTTAATGCCGAAGTTAAACTTGTTTTCTTTTAACCCTAGGTTTATAGACGCATTTATTGTACTGTTTATTCTATTGTTTCTAGAAAACTTGATGTTCGTTCGTTTAGATCTTGGAAATTAGGAATTTGAAGGTAAACAATTAGTTTGAAATCATTATTTAAATAGAATACATATTCTTATAACTGTATCAGTAAAATGGACGTAAACATTTACAAAACAATATTAACAGAAAAAAGAAGCGCAGAGAGAAACACAGAGAAAGCGTAAACTAAGAAGAATTGTTTCAGAATGAAAAATGTGGACGTATTTTTTCTGCGGTCTGGGTTGGAGATTCATCGGCTTAAGTGAAAAGTTGGGAAGAATTACGGTCGTTTAAACGCGGACGGTGCAGTGGATCGCGGGGATGCACGAGGATTTAAAAGCAAATTGCCAGGACACGGCGGATCGAACGCGGGAGTCTCGCCAGGCCGCAGATTTAGAATCGAAGCGGGCCGAAATAATTGTTTAGGTTCGGCGCGTACGATGTTGGGCCGATCTAACGGGTGTTCAACCCCGACTAGACTTTCGTAACTCGGTATAATTATCGTGCAACGATCGCAGCCAACGAGCATCGCGAGGATAATTGATCCTTGACAGCGTCGTTGCGTAACGGAGCTTTTTATTTGACTCATTCCGCGCATCGACGGCGTATTAATAAAGGCAATTTATCAAACGGGTGCTCGATTGAATTTCTGCTGGGCGATTTAAAAAGGGGGTCAAACGATTTATATTGTAGGACTATAGCGTATTCATGGAAGGGAATGATAAATTGCGCAAGCGACACGAGCAATTCCTTTACTTTATTCAATTAAATTTATTTGAATATCATTTCATTTACTGCATATCGCTTTTTCCTTCGAACAAAGGGGAGCTCACTTCTTAATTCTTTCTATATATTCTTTATTAATATTTCTCTCGCAAATGTTAATTATAAAAATTCCACTCGCCCTGGATTTGCGTTCACAAACGTGCCCTTGAACGTGCTCTAATCCGGGGACGCTTCCATTCGACCGAGTTCAAGAAGCTACGTTCTAGAAATAAATCTCGACACGATCGCACCGTCCTAACGGAAAGCGACCGCGCTGTAGTCGGATGTAACTAGAACGAAGAGCAAATTGTTGGGGCGCGATGATCGGTATCCGCAATTTTGCAGATTGCCTTGGGGTAAGATTGAAGAGCCCGTTGTCGCGTTTCGGTGGTTCGCTTCCGCTGAAAACAACCGATCGACGCGTGTTTCGCCGCGATAGGGCTGACGTATCGGGAACATTTATCGGTCCATCAGGTAGAACAGCGACACAACACCGACTTAGGTGATGGATGGCGGCATTCCGTCCGATCCAGGCGTCATACAGGAGTGTCGGGATTCCCTGCATAATGTATGGCCGAAAGGGGAATTCGGAAGATCAGACGTTTTAGGGTCAATCGGTGCCTTCGTCTGACTGAGTAGGCGGCAGTTTAGGGGGCGTCCACCTCAATTATGATAATGTAACGTGGTTGTTGGTGTAACTACGTCGAGACTGTTGATTGGTAGAATATTCTGTGGCCTGGGTAGCTCGGAGTGGCGTGAGTTTTCGAAACGAGGTTACAGACCGGAGTTTTTAGATCATTTGCTTATGAATTATCAAGATAAAGTGCATCGTTAAGCTCATTGTCTCGTGGCCTGTATTTGGGTCGTGATTTTAAGTGGAAGGTTAGATTGTCAGAGCTAGATTTAAAAATGTTTCTTATACATAGAATATCTTCCTTGTCAATATATTTTCTGTAAATCGAATGGTAAAAGAATGGTAGTACAAACTGTTATTGTTTCCAAAGATTTTTGTTGTACAAACATTTTTACAAGAATTCAATATAAAAGGATGAATCTATAATACGTGAAACATACATATAATAGTATACTATTGTACAAGACACTTCCCAATAAGATCAAGGACACACACAATAAAACCACGTTCATAGCCAGCACATTCTACTTTTGAAAGTTTCGAGGGCTGCTCCATAGCCCCAAGCATCTCTTCAACTTTACTGCCCAAAATTTCAAGGAAGAGGTGCTGGATATTCAGAGCAACTACGCTCGCGGAACTTTCCATACCGATAACTCACTCCGGATATAATAGAAAATTGTTTGAATCGATACTGGCCGCTGTGAACTCCGTCGAAATATCCTTCGGCTGACTGGATCGACTTCCGACCTCTCGCCAGTTAACAAGGGTTGCTTCAGACGCTGTTGCGCCCGAAAATTCGGTCTGGTGGTTCGTAAAAGTAACCGTCTATCAAAAAAGTTTACGCAAATTGTTGTCAAACAATATCTTTGCTAAGAAATTCCTATTTTCCTTGCGAGAACAATGAAATTAAATGTTTCAGTCATTGAAATGTAGATCACACTTTATGTTCATTTTTATTTTGCATCAAGTTTTAAAGCTTTCAAATCTTTTACATCATGTGTTCAATTCTTGAATACTCCAAACTGTTATTAAAAACGAAATGTATCACATGCTCTTCCCAAACAAGCAACCGTTCCTTGCAATACGAAGAATGTCCTCGCAAGGCACTCGTTGCACGGTACATCCAAGAACCGTTCCGTAGAAAACTTTCCCCGTTCGATTCGTCGGCTGCTAGGAAAACTCGTGCCGACGTCGTACGACGATGGCCCGCAATTAACGGAACGGTCTTTGTTGAAAAATGACGGAACGGGAACCGGCTTAATTGCATTTTCACGAGGAAGTCCAGCGTTTCCGCGCGTAATGACGCGTCGTTGAATGCCGGTCCGCGGACGGAGACGGGAACAAGAAGTTGAAACAGGCCGAGTTCCTGGTTTTAGGAAAAATGAGCTGCTACGGGGTCCGCGGTGGTGAAAAATGAATATCCGCCGGCAGAAGCGAGCTTCTATCGCCGAAGAATCGGAAGCGATGGATCAACGACAGCGTCCCGACCGCCGGTGGTCGGGCTCTCCTTCCACCGGGCCGGACAGCTTGCCAATTTATGGCCGATTGATTAAGGCTTCGATAAACTGGTAATCTGGAGGAAGCGAAGAAACCTTCTTGCTCTTCGATGTCGCAGTCGTAAGGGTATGCAGTTGTTTTCTCTTTTCCCTTTTCCTTCTTTTTTGTATTTTTCTTTTTGTCATTTTTTTCTCCTTACTTCCTACGGATCGGTGCCATTTATCGTTTCGCAGCCGAGGCACGCAGCCGTCCGCGCAAGATTTTGATTCAGCTCCAGATACATTCGATTCATTGATCCACGTCACGAAAAACATTCACCGCGCATCCGCCCCGGTGAACGTTCTCGATTTATGACCCAGCTTTTCGTGTGACTTGTTTTTACGTTTCATTGAAGCCGCGCTCCGTCTTCCATCTTGTGCAGCTACGCTTCGTGATGCGGCAATTGTTTCTGGTTTTATCGTAACCGTGACTCTGTGAAATTGTATAAAAATGTTTTGCTATGAAGGTTGCATGGCACTCGAGTTATTGTTATCCGATGGTTTCTGTTTGTAAATTTCAGTTTGTTTCTTTTTATTAGAAATAAATATGTTTTTGGAAAGTTTTATTGAGATCGAGTCTCTCGTAAACTCCCGTGGAAGATGTTCCATAATAGATTTCGAAGGTATCGATTGCGGAAGTAATTACTGCTCCGTCCAGTGTTCCTTCACGTAATTATAGATTATTGTTATTCGATGATACCGATAAGAGATGGGATTGAAATGCGCTGTAATAGAGTTTGCCCAACGAGATTTCGAAGATCGGCGAACAAAACGATAATGGAACGCGAAGCAGAAATTACGTATCGGCCGAACGTTCGCATTAATTAAGGCGAATGAAATGGCCGCTCGCATTGTTGAGAGGGACGCTCGAGAATAGAGCTTCGATTTTCAATGAAAACGGTGTTCAAGACATTCAGCGTTAAACAGCCGTGGCATAATTTCTATTGGAACGGATGGAGCGGATACATCAGAATTTCAATTTAATTTCCTCATACGGCTCTTTATGCTTGGAAATTCTGTGCCGTGCGAACGCGTGTTCGCCCGAATTCATACACATGAATCTGGAAATTTGAAACTCGATGAAATGGAAAACGGGAATCTATAACACATAAAGCCTATAATCCTGTCATCTTCGACACAGAAGGTTTCACTCCCAACACTTCATGTAATATAGTCATAAAGTCTGGTCGCATTTGTAAATGAACTTTGGAAAAGAACCTTGTCATGTTAAATTAAACTTCCATGAACTGCGCGCTGTGTATTTTATTCGAAAACCTTTCTAACGTCGTTCAGTTTATCTATTCGCAATATTTATCATCGACATTATATAGTGCAAACGTTACATTGAAATGTAAACCTAACACAACAGAAACTTCATGATTTTGCAATAGATTCTTAGTATGCTATTTTGCTGATACGTGATTTTTGCTAATTGATCTACAAAGGATCCGTTTACAGGTGTTGAACCCATAATTTCCGTTTCACGTGTGCCTAGACGTTATTATTATCGCACGGCGCAGCGTATCGATATGGAACGCGTGTTTCGGGATAATACTGGTTTCAGAATTCACGTTCAGCTCGACGCAAGAATATTATATTTCATCGCGGCTTTTGAAATATGTATATCCTGAGTACAATATACCGGGCGCGAAATACGTGTTGTGCGCGAGGGGCTGTTGACCTCTCTCTGTCGCGGATGTATCTGGAAATTGGCATACATACCGCGACGCGTTATCTCGCATCCTGCATTATAGTAATCCGAGCGGAGAGACATACATATATTCTGTTTAGCGTCCTACGGTAATTTATTGCGTCTATTTTACACAGATGGTCACCCTTATTAATTTTGGGTATCTGGTTTCGCAATGAGCTTGCATTGTCACCTCCGATACGCTGTCCTTCATTATAATAGATCACTTAGTAGGTTCACCATCAGAGTCACATATTTTTACGGTTAGAATTCTATATTTTGGATAAAGAAAGATTAAATCATAATTAATGCTATAGATATTATGATTTACGACTATTATATTTAGAAACTCGATAATTTATATCAGTTTCATTTTCCGAATATTTTATTTAGAAGGTTTAGAAGGAATATTACGATGTTTTAAACAATATTGATTACTAATTTAATAATATATATTTAACAAAATCTTTCTTTTATCGAGAACATAGAAGTAAGAATTAGACCTCAATTATTCTAAGTGAGTCACTTACGTCATAGCATTTACAAAAATATAAACTGTACTACAATCGTATTCGGTATGGAATAAATCGCTTCAGATCGTTATTGCTTGCTTTTACTGAAATCCGCGTAGTTCACAGGTTAAGACACGTACGGAAAGCGAACAAACCCACGGACAAATTTAATATCACATACAGAAGTACGTATGTCCGACCAACTACACGCCAGTACCGTTGATCCTTTCCCCGATAATTCCCCTTAAAATGCTCGACACCGTTGACCCACGGCCCAATTCGAACAAAGAGCGAATAAATGTCAAGGGCCTTCCCTGATTTGTACATCTTCATCGTAGACAAATGTCTAGTCAACGACGCGTTCTCCTCTCGCACCACGATTGATAGTCATCACGCGTGCCTCGTTGATGGCCCTCGGCGTCTGGACAATAATGCCCCGCGGTTTCCTGGTTATAACGCGGCGGCAGATGCTAAGCTCTACTACCGTACAAGTCGAGTCAAAGGTGAGGCTGGAAGGTGAAAAGGAAAATGAGACGAGGCAACAGCCGCGTGACAGCGTAGAAGGTAACGCGAGATTAAACTGCGCCGAACGAAACCCGGATAAAGAAAGAGGACACTTCTACCAATGTCTTTCATTAACAGTTTTATTGATGTATTAATCTCTGATCCCATAATATTATAAGGATTTATTTGGTCAATAGTAATTTATTTCGTCGTTAGCAAAAAGCTCGTCTCGATACAAACGCTCATCACCAACTGCCGTTGCACCTTCCTTTCTTTTTTTTTCGTCGTTCGTTCAAAAACAACGCAGCATCGCAGAGCAGTCTCCAACGCATACACGCAAGCGGCACCCATACGCGCCATGCACGCACGCTCACACACACACACATCCTTAATATACACACGTTGCACATTTTCTTACAATATCGTGTTAGAAGTATGACAAAGATTTTGAACTTAATTTGACAAATTTAAATGTTATTTACATTCTTCAAATATAAATTAAATATTATTTGTCTACAATCAATGGTTAACCTTCGAAGTAAACGTAAGCATAGAATAAGTATCGAAATAGCCTTTCTCTAATGAACCATTAACGATAGTAGTGCCATCAATTACAGTTCTGAAAAGAACCATAAAACAAGGGTTTAACTGTATAGTGAAAACATTTCAATTTAGTGTAAATCGTTAAACTGTTGTCAAAAGAATCCCCCGAAACGAATATACGCTATTACTCAACCATATTACGTCGGCATTTCACGACGAATGTCACGCGCAGGTAAGAATACTTCATTTACCATTCACCGATTCCTTATCTTCAATTACGAGAAAGGTCGCGTCGCGCGCGGCCTACTCGTCAACGCGTATAGAGATCAAAGTATCGTTGTATAATGGAGGATCGCAGAATCTTCAGAAGATTACGTTGCAAAGAGCGACGATGTCGCGTGAAAACGTCCGGACCGCGAAGAGCCGGTAATTGAAGAAGCCGAGGAGAGAAGCGGCTGCAACACCTTCTGGCGGTCGACGTACACGTAAAATGCCGGAATAATTCGAAAGGGGGCGGCGAGAGGGGAGAGAAAAGCGGGCCGCGGAATTGAACGACGTTGGGGCGAATGAAAACGAAATGGGATTAAACGCGAACATCTGCATTATCCGTGGATAACACGGTGTGCGTCTGGGTTGAAACAAGAAGATGAAGCATGGTTTCGTCACATCAAGTATTCTGCGGTGTGCACGACGGCGAACAAGCATGGAAAGGGGATCGTGTGGTGAGGAGCGAAGGGGGGGCGGGTGGAGACGCAAAGAGGAAGAAGCCAAGATGAGTTTCGAGCGCGGAACGCGCTGCGCAGACTGGTCGGCGTCCTCGTCTCGTTCGCGAGCTGCATTTCAATCGAAGCTTATATTAACCATCCGAGTTGCATTCTTTGACCTTCGCCAGTGCGGTGGTCGGGAGGTGCATGCGCAGTGCCGTAGGCACGCAGGGTTGCGCGGGGGCGTTGCTTTCCGCCGTTCGGTTTAAAGGGACGCTGTCGGTGTTACGTAATTGTCGGCAACCCGCGATGTTATTCTTTGTTTCAGCGAATATGGACGGTCTTGGTTTGACTGCGGATCTTTATGCAAATTTGAATTTCAAGGAAGGTAATTGTAAGAAGGAATTAGGATCAGAAATAGTTCTTTCTAGCGAATATCGCGGAAAGCACGATACTCTGGATATTTTATCTGTTTTTCCGTGCCCAGTGCACGAGGAATTTCGAATTTTCCAGGAAACTTGTGATCTATTGTTAATATTGTAATTCGAATATTTCATGGCGATGAATGGTAGAACGTCGGAGTTTCTTAATGATTCGACCTACACGAATAGCGTTAACGCTTTCATTTCTATTTCTGAAACAGTATTTTATTAATAATTACTCTTAAACGCGAATCCAGTGTTTCCAAAAACTCCTTCAAACTTAATTGAACCATAGAAATATTAAGATTCTTACCATTGCCATTCTGAAAGCCACCAAAAATCTTTTTAGTTAACCGAGTCCGGTAAACCCATTGTATTCCTCTTCGCCCACACGTGTCGACGATCCCCGAATCCCCTGTCTCCTCGCGCGATTCGACAGATGTGTTTAACAAGACGAAAATGAGAATCGCGTGTGACTGACGGAACCACTTTCAAACAGCAGCGATGGAGGGGTGTCGGAGGAGGAAGCGGGAGGAAAAATATTCTATCCGTCTGAAAGGGTACGGGCGACCCTTTGTCCCAGGGTTCCAGCGTCTTCAAACATTTTCGCGAGACAAAGAGCTGCTTTGCCACCTTCCCTGTGCCGCGGGGTGCGGAGACGCCAATGCGCGCGTCGGGTCCGTGGACACGGGAGGAAGTCGAACGAAACGTGAATCGAAGCGACTCCCCCATTGAAAAGAGGCAGGCTCGCAGACGTCCGGAGAAGAAACGGGGCCCGCGTTCTTTTACGTCATACCCGAAGTCAACGCACCTCTTTTTACCAGTGGCGGTGAGACCGGCCGCGACGGCTCGCGCATTTCTGATCCGGACAGATTCAAAACTACGGGTCCACGCGCGACGCGGGACGTGGAAAGTCGGTAAAACGAATACGACCCGATCTTCGTTTGCCGAGTCACGTGTTGTCACGGCTTCCTTCTTGCACCGAATTTATTCGGACCTGTTCCCGTTTACGTGCCGCTTTAATTACCGTCGCTCTGGCGCGTTAATCGCTCAGCTCTCCTCCTTTTTTACACGTTTCTTTTGACCGTTCGCAACCCTGATTAACCTTGCGCCGATTATCTGGGATGGAAAGGCTATTGGGTAATTTACAATTAAAGGTCGCGGTGCCGAGGAGCCGAGCGTGAAAAGGCTACACCGGGTGGGTCGAAAAATTGCTGGTTGGTCGACTGTTGTGGTTTATTCCGGGCTTAGATGATTGTTTTGTATTGTTTTTATAATTAATTACTAGATTGGAGGATAATGTTTTATTTCCAAACGAACTCTTTGTACTCCATATGTGACTATTAAGTCGCTTAGTCTGCTACAGTGAAATTATAAAGTTTGATATTTAACAGCTTTTACTGCTGTTTAGTTCACTCGTAATATTTGTTTTTCTTGAAATCGCGATGAGTGAGATTCATCGAAGTAGTGCATTGAGTTAATATTAAACTTCGTATTGCTAAATATATGAAATATTGAAACAATATACTTTTGTTCCGTAATTTATACATCATTTATATTCAAGCTACTTTCAAAGAATGTCTACATCTCATCAGTCACCGTTGAATATTTCTAGTGGACAACTTTCAAGTACAAAGGGTTAGTAATGCTTCGGAGTTTGAAATGAAGATAAACGAGGGTACACTATCGGCGACAGTGTAATCCAGTTCGCGTCACTGCGCAAAAACGAACTTGTTTCCCTTCGTTTGAATCTTTATTATATTTACTTACCTCCTGATTACTCGCTGTGTGTTTCCCAACGCGCGAGTCAGCGATCAAGCTCGGGTCCGCTAAGATAATCGGTCCGTATTACTTTGTCTGCGACTTGCCAATACGATCGGCCTACTTTTTTCCAGCGTTTGCGTTTGCCGGGAGACGAGAGCGCATTATGTAAATGGGGGCCGCCGGTGTCCGCGCTTCCAGCATATCGATTAACTCGTTGGTCGGAATAAATCAGTCCCCGGGCTCGATCGAGCTCGGTCAACGTTTTTTCTAATTAATTTCACAATGCCGTCATGATACGATGCGGAACAGGCCAGTCACGAAGGAAGCGTTTCGTGACGGAGTCGGATCATGCAGAGCCCAAGACCTTTTGTTGCGCGACCTTGCCGTCGGTAGTGCCACGGCCGTGCCCGTGCACTCTTTTCTTTTTTTTCGGGACGCTCTATATAACCTCACGTTCCACGGTGAGCTACTATAATTAGGCATTCCGATGATCACGCTTCGATCGTAAACCCCCGCGAACTCTCCGTTATCGTTCGCATCTGAATTGCAGCGATCCGCTAATTATGCCACTGAAGTGTCATTGTTAGACCGAAGATCTCAATGACCTTTTTCAAGGAATATTATAAAAGGCAATTTCGGATTTCCTACGAATGTATAAAAATCCGCAGTTTAGTCACTATTTATTATTGGGGTGTGATTAAAGTAGCCTTTCGTCACGTCAACGCCGCGCGCATTTAATATTGCGCCTTTCTAATGTTACTTCTCGCTGCGAGAAATAGATTGGATGATTGATGGGCAGCGGAATTGAATAAACAGTTACCAACGGACTTGCTTTGCGGAACTGTATGAAAAAATGTTAATATCCGCGTAAAGTCATAAATCTTGGCATTAGCTGAAAGTAATGTATCTACTTTTGTAATATGCTTAATCTCAGAATAAATTACTCCAGTTGAACGGCAGCGGTGCTATGTTGGCTCAAACAAAATTAAACACTGTAAGCAACGTTTGATTACAACGTCAGACTTTCGGAATCAGAATAATTACGGGGTAGGCAGTGTTAATTGATTATTACTGTCGAGGGGTATACGTACGACGCAGCCGATCAAACAGTTTTTCTTCGATGATTAATGAATAATCGATAACCGTGACTGAAAGTTCACACGGGGCGGTTGCTCCTTTCCCTCCTCGCCGGCGACAGAGATTAATTGGGTCAGAGAGCCGATTGTAACGTGGCGTAGATAATTAACGGATGTTACGCAAGTTTGCCAGAAGAAAATGTCAATGCACTTCCAGTTGATCGATGGTAGCACACGGTGTCCATGCGTAACAACCGTTTCGTTGTAATAACAACTATTATGATCGCTGGTACGCGAGCCTCTGTTATTAGTTGAAACCGCGATCGGCGGAACGATTACGGGAGGTCCGTCGCGCGCGCGTTCACCTCTTTTCTCATTTTTTTTCCTTGAATAAAAAGTAATGAGCCACGTAAGTAATTATCGGTGGAAAAATTGGAATTTCTCGTATCTTTTGTGTTACGATCCATTGAGCGGGTCTATCAGATCGGGTAATAAATCTCGCGGCGGCATTAAAACTCGTTCTCACGGAAAATGCATTTTGTAATAGACTCGGATCCGATATTTATTGGGCACAAATGTAACAGTTCGCGCCATTCCCGTTGCTATCCTTTACCGTTAATGCTGGCGGAGTTGTGCAACGATTTTGATCTATGAATCAATATCGCTTGTCGATACGAATTCGCGGGATTGTCTGTTTGTTGCGCGGAAACGAGCTTTGCGAATTAAATTTATTTCTACTGCTTTGGGTGAAAGATTTCGCTGATCCGCGTCTAGATAAGTACTTATACAAGAAATATGTGCGGTAAATCGAAATCAGACTGCAACAGATATCCAGTCTACATTTGTTACATCGCAAATTGTATTTTTCAATTTCTTATGTTCAATTTGCGAAAGGAAAATTTAAAAATTCTTTTGCAATCTTCACCGTTAACGTTGAAGTATTTTTATTTCTTTACTATCAAAGGGAAGGCGATCCGATTCGTTAACCATATCAATGCAACGTTCTAAATTCTTAGGGTTGCAATACCCATATAATCATTGTATCCTTGAATTAACCATTTCACAAATTAGTGCCCGGAGCTGCGTATCTGCATAAATATGCTCAGTGTTCGTTCCGCGAAACAATTTTTCGATAGCATTCGCGGTGCCTAAAAAGCGAATTTTAAGAACCGCGAGTCCGGAATTTGCACCTGCAGCTTCTTAGCATGCCGTGCGCATACGCCGTGCACCAATATGGTCTATACCCGGTGATCCTAATAACTATAATTATTCCTCTGGTATGTAAACGAAGCGCGATTCGATGAAGTGTATAAGGTTCGGCGCAGAACCAGCGAGCAATCATTAAAATGCTTATCGTTGTCGTTTAATCTCATGTGTATTGCCTCAATGATAGGTTCGGGGCACCGGTGATTCCGGCGAAATAGAGACATCGGTTAATAATCAGCGCGGTAGATCTCGGAAACCAACCTGTCCTACTAGTCAATCCGAAAGAATGCGTTTAATTAGTGTTCCTAATTGCATATCGGGTCTTAATACGGTGCAACGTCGATAAACATTCTTCGTACACAACGATACCCTCGAACGTTTCGGTAGGTATTCCGGTGATTTACAGGAAGGTTATTAAATTCTCAGGCACGCGTCCATGAGGATAGAAGCTTATGGCAATCGGCTGAATTCTCGCACGTGCCGACGTCGTTCTTCGGTGAATCACGATTGGTGATTAGATGGTGTTGGGGATGTTCCGTGTCTAGTAAACACGAGTGAGGTATCGATGCTTTTCATTTGGTACTAAGTACTTTTGAAATTGATACTTCGCATTGCGATGCCTATTTGGAAAAATGTATATAATGTAAAATGTAAATTTAGGTATGATATTTACTTCGTCCACTTATAGGTTAAGAAGCTTCCGGCAACTGCCTATTATGAGTCAATAGTAAACTGAAAGGATATAGATTGTGAACCAAACTGAAATTTATAGAAATGAGAAGCAGGGAAGTCAGAAAATTGATTTAGAAAAGTAAAGAAAATGGAAAATAGATGCAGGAAGATAAGAATATAGAAAAACGGATGCGCGAAAGCTGAACTTTATATATTTGTATTATTCGTATTTTTTTTTTTTTTTTAGTGTGAATGTAACTTGGAAGTTACAACTGTTTCGATTCGTTGCGACTAATATATGTAGGTATCAACATTTTTGTTTCGATACTGAGTAGATATCTATACTTTCTTTCGATACAAGTAACAAGAAAAGGTATCAATACCTTCATGGTATCGAAACATCCCTGTGTCCTTGCGTACACGATGTCGTTCCTTCGGTCCGCGCTCGATGCCCGTTTAAACCGAATGAAAGTCTCGTGGCGCGGCTGCATTTACATAAAACACGAAAACCGTGCGTGTCTTCCACGTCATAGATGCACGTCTGGACTGGTTGCATGTGCACGCGTTGCACTTCCCGGTCGTGGACGCCACGTGGGCGAGCCGCAAGCATCGAGAGACAAAAGGCCTCGACGAGCCCCGACTCTCTTTGAGCGAACCGAAGGGCCATTGTAACGCGTTCGAAGGAAGGACGAGCGTGAAAAGCTCGAGTGCCTTCGCATCACGCGTCCGCCACGTTCTTAACACTTTACATCCGGCGTTAATATCGCCCGATGAAATCGATATTTTTGAAGTTCGACTAGGATGCCTGAAAGTAGAAAAATATAGCACGTCTCCGTTGAAATATACTTGGTCACTTGTGCACAATAAATCGTCCTAGTGCAGGCATTGGCCTACGAGTTTCATACATTTGCATTAATCATAATTCACTTTCACATTGGGGACTGTAAAACTTGAACTTCCTTTCGGTTTAATCTCTGTTGCAATTTCTTTTCGTGCTTTTCCATTATTTTTACCTTTTGCTTCAATTTTTCATTCTTTATACTTTTCTACGTTAATTTTCTAGCCTTTTTACTTTTCTGCGTCCATTTTCCATTTTCTTCACTTTTCTACACCCATTTACCATTCTTTTTACTTTTCCACACCCATTTTCCATTCTTCTTGCTCTCCTACATCAATTTTATCATTTCCTGTCTTCTTATTTCCGTAAGTTTCCGTTCGGTTTACAATCTATACACTTTCAGTTTACAATTAACTCATAATAGGCGGTTGCCGGAAGCTTCGACCCATCAGCCGGACACTTCTTCGCACACGATACGCGTTAGCAAGAGCCTGCTGCAAAAGTGGACCACCAGCGTTTTATCGCGTCCCCGTGTGTGTGCGCCATCCCCATTTCGGTTTAGATAACTATCGTGTTCGCATCAAGATCCCCGTCCACCGATGTGCGTGCAAATGGGTCCGCGCCCGTTCGGTCGGACACTTAAAGCCGAAGCAGGTGCGACCGCTCGCGAAACTCCCTCGGCCGATCGTTCCGACGCCTGCTGCACGGTCTCCGTCAGCTTGCTCTTGCCCGCTTGGACGAAACGCGGATTGGCAGCGTGAAATACGCCCTCCCGTCCTCCATGTGACACGTGAAATGCTGCGGACAAGGAAATCCGCGTCGCGAAAATAGTTCGAATCTGATGTATCTTCTTGGGACCGGCGTTTGAGGGACGTGCGTTAAACCTGTGTTGGGCGAAAGTTATTCAAAATAAGGAATATGGAACAACGAGTAAATTAAGTGTGATTGTTATATAATAACATAAGAAATGCATATGACATTACCTTGTTATCAATTGAAATTGGAACACTTGAAATACGAATCGAAATAGCAAATAGAGGTTCATCATACGAATATCGAATAACTTTAATTACTTAGATTTTTAATATATTTGAATAATAATAACGAATACATAATAAATAAAAAATTAAGATTCATTCGTATAATGCCCAATACTGTGTTAGACAAACAACTGTCTGTTACACTCCGTTAGCCTTGCTTTCGAAATTGAATGATACGCCAAATTGGCTTCGCATTGAAAGAGATTCGAAGATATCTCACAGTATTCTTCTTTTCTTTCGTTTTCTTCGAGCGCTATGAATACTCGAAGGGTAACAATGAAAATACTCTACCTCTCATAAGTTAAAATAAAACATATCCTTTCCAGCACCCGCTGAAACCACTATGTTAAAACACACAAACCGTTGTAAAGGTGTATTCACCATCGTGGCAGGTATGGTAAACAAGTTTTAATACACTTCGATAACGATCGGAATTCGTGTACATATTCAGACTGCAAATCTTTAACGTAAGTTCTGCCTGACTAGCTCATTAAAATTGGAACAAGTTTTTACTTTAAGTTCCAGTCTCCTTTAATGAAGACATTATTATATGGAACAGTGCATTGCGAGCATCTCAAGCGACCTATTCTCGAATGCGCTATTTTCAAACAATATAAAAAGCGATGGAGAGGTTTACTTATGTATCAGCGACAAGAAGCGAGACGCAGAAGAAAAACAGTGAACGGCGCGCAGGGGAAACGTTGAAACGGTCTGTCGGAGAGAATTATACGCGGTTCTACGTGTACCTACTGCGTCGAACTTTCCCGGCAGAATTCGGCGAGCAAGATATTTCAGTTGCGACGAATAACGAGCGACTTTTAAAGAGGAGATACGGTCAGCAGAATCGCCGGGCGCAATCGTGCAAGAAGCCCGACCGACGCGCGACGCTAGAGCGTTTCAATGGCCGCGCGAGATCGCCGTCTGGCCCGGATGCCAACGGAGACGTGGCAATCCTCCAAGCTGCGTGGCGCAGAGGTACTGTCATCCCCGGCCCGCTCAGAAGTTGCTTAATAATTCAGAGCACAACGTTACCGGCTGACTTCCCGGGGTAAATAGATCTCGCTCGGCGAAATCGTTAAGCGGCGTGTGATGCATTGCGGCTAATTCAGCCGTGCAACGTAATCTGACAGTAAATATAGATCATTGTGTCCCTTTCATAATAATTGTGATATATTATCGAAACGGCGCGAACGGCCGCGGACCACGTGGAGCCGAGTCGCGGCTGGTAGACGCGTGATCACGTTTAAGACGAATGATGGTCGCGCCGAGCGGAATTTATCGTTGTTTACCCGACTGTTTCGCAAACTGACGCCTTCGCCGCGTCGAAGCATAAATAACGCGGGTTTCTTCATTTCGGGTTGCAGATTTGAAAATTGATTTTTGCGGTGATAAGACGAACAGAGGGAAAATGGACCGTCTTGTCTTTGACGATAAGAAATGGAGATATTTAAACGTTAATAATGAAATGTGAAGAATTTTTTAATCTTTCTGTTGCGAATGATAAACGTCAAATGAGAAATGTAACTTGCGATGCGACTAATGTAGATTGGATTCTTATTTCCATCCGATTCGCCTCGGTTTACCTCGCATTGAGTGGGGTGGAGCAAAGTGAAACGGATTATTTTCTGTTTAGCAGTAAGGAAATAAAAATACTTGAATGTTAATGATAAAGATTAAGGAAGAATTTGAAGTCTTTCTTTCGCAATTAAGAAACAATAAGCGAGAAACAAAAAAGAATGACTCAAGCTGTGATCCGATTTGATTAGGCCTGTCCAGATAAATCTTTATTAAGATCCACCATGCGAATAATATCCTACAACAATTAAAACAATTTAATTGCGAATACATTGGATTTGTTTAAAATTTTGAAACATCACTTTTGCGACGTCTTGTGCGCATAGAATAATCCATAAATATTTTCCCTCGAATCTTACGCGAGAATATTTTGATGGGGATAGTTAATTCTCAGGCTTATCTTACACCGAATTACCCTACGAGGCTATATAGAAATGCAATTAAATGAAATCACGCATTAAACTATAATTTAGCGGCGCGGTTGAACATAAATCGCGCGAGATTCGACGCGGTCCGCCCAATAAAGACCCCGTCCGATAAGATCATCGCCGGTTTAATTAATAATCCGCGTTAATTGCGGGCGTTTTAAGGAAATCGCCGGACGTCGTGTGTGGGCTCGGGACAGGCCTTCGTCAAGGTCTGTCCTTCACCTTTTCACGCTCTGAGCTTCTTCGCGCTGATCTTGCATGTGTCCAAGGTCGATGCATTCTCTTGTCCCCAAGGTTCTTCCTTCATAAATTTCTTATACGTCTACGTCGCTAACGGTACACCATTTTGGCTCCGTCGCGTGTCGGTCAATTAAAGTCGGTAGGCTCGAACAAAGGATACCTCTTTCAATTGTCTTTCTTTAATCCTTTACCCCTTGACCACGTTTAAAACACCGTTCTCTCCGTAATGCCGCTGTAAAACAAACGCGCCTAACCATGTTGTTTTTCGTGTAGTTCCAAGTATTGTCAGTTAAAAATTGTATAAAAATGAATTTTTTACTTGAGCAAGTGTATGCTAAATTATTCTCTTCTACAATCAATGTTCTTTTTTTCCAGGTAAGAATCTCAATCGTTTTATGACTATCTACGTTCTCCAGGAGGAAGTCCTAAAGAGTGAGTAATGCAATCACCCATTCCATTATGCAATAAAAAACTTGATACATTAAGTGTAATAGAGCCTCTTCTAGAAAAATCATTATTAACTACATTCAAAAGCCCAAGAATATTTTAAAAAATTATTAAAATAAACTAAGAATAGTGCGAACCAAGTTTCTATAAGACGTTAACCTGTTGAACGAGCTGAATCAAATCGAAAGAATTGCAAAATAAACGAAACCTCGAAACTTCGACGTGGGATGTATATGGACGATTCGGCTCCCGTAGCGTTCGAAGGTATTCATGGTTCCCGTCGCGCGTAGGGAAAAGAACGGCGCGCAATTTGAAAGTATACGTCTGACATGTGAGTCACGCCGTTAAACTGTGTCAGAAAAGCGTGCAGTCGGTGACTGGTAGGCGGTTGGAGCGAGGAGGAGGCTCCCGGGTGCGTTCCACCGTTGTCGGATTTTTCGTATTGGCAATTAGCGGCGAGTGCCGGCACCGAGAGGAGACCACAGAGCGAAAAAGGAGGCGAGGCGAAACGAGTGTGGAAGAAACGAGAGGGAGAAAGGAAAGGAGCGAACGTGAGAGAGGAAGAGGGAGCGCGGGAGAACGACTCCTCAAGTATTTATATATCTTCGCATTCCCGGCTGCCGGAGACAGGGGCTTTTCCTAGTAAACCCGGAATAGGTACCAAACAGATGAGCTTCGGAAAGAGGATGAAAACTTCCCTCTTTCTCCCCACGCGCAGGCTCGCCCATTATGGGGTCGTATTGTTGATCGTGATTTGTTTTCCCTTGGCCCGGACGCGAAACCTGCGAGCACCTGTCCCTCGAACAAGTTCCCGGAATCTTGGTCCTTGTTCGGGTGCACTCGTCGCGTACACCGGTAAATATTATTCGGCCGATCGAAAATGGAAGTGAAGTTGTCCTTTCACCGTAGCGGAGGATTATTAACCCTTTAGGTTCGAAATAAAAACTTTAGGAAAAATATACTTATGCTCAGAATGTATGTTAACTGATCGTTTCGAAAAAAACATATATTTTTGTAAAAAAATGTTAGTGTAATTGTTTAAATGGTGGCAATCACTATATCGATGTTGTACTGGTGGATTCGCGACTAGTCCGCTGGTTCGCATTTTATTGATACTGAAATATGTGGTTTCGAGGCGATGACAACGCGAGCTAAAGGGTTGATGTGTTAGCTTTCAGCCTTAAATATTTGTGACGGTATTTTATATTTTGTGCAAGGAAGAGTAAGTTATATTTAGTTAATGATCAAATTTTTGATGTCTAATGGTTTCCCAGATACACGGAAGTAGGGATTTCTTTAAAATGCTCCAATTTACATAGTAGACACGATAAAAATGGTCTTTCAAGAGCTTGAATAATAGGTTCTTCAGCAACGCCGGTACTTCTGGAAGTTTACCGACGGATATTAGTTTTCTTGTATCCTTCAAAACATGCAGAGTGGAATTATCGCGGTAATCCAGAGCTGCAAAATTAACTCGAAAATTATGCATTAAATAAAGTAATTTAATCTTATCCCTCCCACGTGAGTTATAAAGAATATTGCTGAATATTGGTCGTGATTGTATGAAGGTCGGGGGAGTTTGCTAATTTCTACGGTACGATGAATTTTGTAACGGGAACTCCGGTCGCCGTCAAGAGCACACGGAAATTCAGACGAGAAGCTTGATCAAAGATGGAGAGGGAATTGCGATCAAACAGAAATTTCAGGGGAAGGCTGTTTGCTTACGTAAGAGACGTCGTCGACGTAAATAAATCACGAAGTTTGTTTCGCAAAAAGCTGTGGATGCTCCCAGTAGAATCCTCCCTAGAATGTTGCAGCAGGTGCTTGAAGAATAACTGGAACATAACGAGCCGGGACGTGATAAACTTCGCTGCTTTCCGAAGAGCAGAAGAATTATTGCTCTCGTGAAAATCAGACGAAGCGGAAGTCACGGCGTGAACGACGATAAATCAGTTTGTTAATATTACGATCGATGCGAGTTATTCATTTTTCCAATATTTCACTTTGAACAATTATTTTTCAACGTAACATCGAGCCCATCGCGTTGAAATGGATTTTTAAGCGAATTTTCAGTTCACTTAACTCCTTGCGCTATGAATTCTTTCACAACTGTGCTCGACATAATTATGTGACTATTCATAGTTCATTAGAAAAATAACAGAATTCCACGTTCAATCTACGTTTATATTTATTCTAGAGTATTACAACTGATAATCTATTATTTTTCTAAAAATAATATTTCATTTGGATTTGGAAAAAATAAGTGACGTTATATGATATATTTGCTAAATTATAATTTGGAATCTTCGCCATGAGTGGCACGATATTTCATGGTAAGGGTTCAATTTGTTCAAGACAATTCAATTTTTCATTCATACGAAAGATGGAAATAGTAAGCAATGATAGAACCATAAAACAATGAAGACGCGCATTGAGATACAGAGTACAAAAGATGCGTAAGCGTTAGATAAACGTTCGTATTCCACTCACTGAAGCCGTCGCTCCGTTGATACAAATTACGGTTAAAAATCCCGTGAAACTACGTGCTCAAACAGTATTTTCGTACGCTCTGGGGTTGTCGACACTTCAGGATAATTTTCTTTCCGAGAACTCCATTCGCATGCATGGATGTTTACACGCTCGGCGCTCGGAGGAAAAACAATACTCATATGAATTGAAAGAACCGGAGAATGAAAAGTAAAATACAATAATCCCCCACTTCATCATTATACCTTTATACTTAAGCCCGGAGTCTATACAATTAAAATTAAAATACAGAGGAACACAAAGCGTATTTTCACGAAAACATTTACAATCACCACATTTCCCCACAGTGCAATGAAAATAGTGGATCGATCGCAAATTATTTTAATTGCCAAAAAAGAAAAAATATTAAGTTTCACACAATGCATCAATATGTGAAATATTAGTAGTTTCGTACTCATCTTTTGCGTAATCTAGACCCACATGTTCACTCTATCGTTCAAGGCAAGCGAACATTCGAGTGTCCAGGCGAAGAACGAAAATACTTGAAAACTATCCGAGAAAGATGCACGGATATTACATGCAGTCGCGCCTGTGCAATCCGTGTATATACGCGCGTGTATACGCTATGCAAATAGGCGTGCTGCAGCCTTAAAGAGGCTTGCCTCGTTAAATTATATTTAAAGTGGTTAAACGCTCGAGGTAGTTAAATTATCCCCGACTCTTCGTCGGCGTCCCGGTAATCGCTAATAATCGTGGAATAATTTGTACCGCCTGTACACGAAAGTATTCGCTGAACGAGAATTCGTTGCATGTCAGAGACGTGTACGTATAATTGAGCGGATCCTCCTTCGAGCAGATTAATTGCCCGCGGTGAATTAGCCATGCGAACGCGACCACGTTCGTTCAGATTTTCGTTCAAGCGATTCATCGGGACTCGAAGCCAAACGTTCACTTTCGCCTGGTTCGCCACGTTGCCACATATTTTAATGGAGTTGTACTGTACGTACCTCGATCTTCGATGCCTTTTAATTAGCCGTGGACGGTAAGAAATTGGGACTCGCCAGTGCTAATAGCAGACATTGTTCATTGCACCGAACGTGTACCGGTTGAGTCATTTCAGGTTGTAACTTAAAATATCTCTGCTATTTTTAATGAAACAACGGAATTTCAAAGGAGATACGTATGTAGTTACTTTCCAGAGACAGATATTGTAAAAGAAAGTATTTTAGTTTTTGAGATTCCAGGGTGATTGGTCTTTCTTTTAAGTTTGATCGCTTTGCGTAGTTGTGACATAACTGAAGTATGTTGTAAATGAAATAATAGACGACAATTATTTACAAAATACACACGAAAGGATATATAATATATTTCAAGTACATTGTTTCTAATATCTATTAGAAAAACTCTTTTTCTATCATAATTCTATTTTTCCACATATATCCTTAAAAATTTGTATTTACTTAAGAATTCGCAGTTTATTTACGACAAATATAAAGGAATGAATCAATTCGTTTGCTTTAGTGTGTACCATCGATGATAGATCTAGTTTACGTTAAAACACATTAACGGTATCAATGAGTTTATCTATAATTATTTATTAACATTTACCGACAATTACAAGGTGAAATCTAATATTCCGTTGTTATAATATTATTATGACCTATGATTAAACATACGAAAACGTGTCCCTCCATAAACGTGTTAAGAATACACGCATCAGAAAATGGATCCAGTATCGGTTGGACTCCACGTCACAGTTAGAATGCAGACTCCTGGAAGACTTGAAGCGCGCGGTTCGCTTGCGCAGCCAGCATCCCGGTGTACATCCAGCTCGTTAAACTGTTTAAGGGCAAAGTCATTAAATCGTCCCCGGTCTTGGTGAACGTTCGCTGGAGCGAGACGTCTTACAAGAACGCGTCTTGCGACCGCGGACGGGTGCAGGTGCAAGGCAATTAGCAACCCCTTGTTCTTGCGTAATGGCGAACTCTGTCGGTGAAAAGGTGGCCTGGCCGTGCATTATATTATTTTGCCGGTGCGTAACGCTAGCCAGCGATGAATACCGCGCAAATTAGTTCGTCTATGGAAAGTCCGCGCTCTGTAAACACTTTGTCCCGCGGAGGGGAACGCTCGACCTTTCCTAAATCGCTCCGCGACGCATTTTTCGCTCGGAATTATTCGCGCAAACTGGGAGATTTACGAATTTGATGCTTGATTTACAGATACAGCGAGACTTCCATTAACTCCGTGCGCTATGATTTATTTCGAAATCATGATCGATACAACTACTCCATCCGTAATAATTTATTAAGGACAGAAAAAATGTTGATGAATACTATATGTCTATGTTTGACGATTGATACTTGAAAAGAAATACTTAATTTTTTATTTAAGAAAAAGTAAACGATGTCTGGATGTCTCAAGATGGATTTATCAGAATATTAAACAGAATTCACAATGCTGAAGTATAATATAATATGAATACTAAAAATGTATACAATTTACTTCCATGATATAATCGGCGAAGATCTTATCGTTGTTCGAACAATTAATCTTTATATCTGGAAGAACCAGAGCTGTTGTCCCATAGAAATCCTGAAAATTATTTTCCATGAAATTTTTAATCACTAATCTGTAAAGTGCATTTTGTAACGTGAATAAATACCACCGAACAATTTTCCGTTTATTTTAATTATGCACCGGAATAGTTAACATACTAAAAAGTACATAAGTTAAGCATGCCTCGCCATCTTTCGAGAAAATCGTAAATATTGTCTAAATCACTTACCTGTCGATGATTGCATATTCCACATTTAAATACCAAAATTATCGCAGCCAATTAGCCTAACATAATCCTTCGCAGAAAATATTCTACTCGGGATAATATTAGTCGCACAGGTCTCACCACGTAGAGGTTGTTGCGAATAGAGACCCAGAGAGGTGGATGGAAATTGAATTCCATCGACCTCCCTTTCTAATTCTAACTCTTATTGTTAACGCACTTCTTGTTATCGGATTTACTACTATCGCACTTAATAATAAACCCACGGCGGCTGTCTTCTTTCTTGAGTCTGAAAGGATGGAGTATCCCACGGCAGATGATCGACGTCTTCCTTCGCACGCTTAATTCTAACGCAGTTTAGCCGCATTGCATTACTTTTATTATACAATCATCGCAGTATAGGGAGTGAAGCAAGGAAGAAGTCCTTGATTCGAGTATGAGACGAATCAGAGCAGAAGACTCTGATTCAGCAAGCGCAAAATGAGGGTATACAATCTCAATTCTAACATTGTTTCGCCTTATAAAACTACGCATTGGTCGCAGATATGCCGAGCAATTATCGGGCCAAGAAGCAAAGGGAGCGAATCAAGAAAGAAGTTCTTGATTCGTCAACTGGGAAAATCAGAGGAGAAGTCTCCGATTAAAAAAGAGGGTGACGCGAGCAAACCGCGATCAACCAGTCAGAACCACAGTCCCGAGTTACGGTGCTCTTCCTCTTTCGGATCAGCGGACGACCACGTGCTCTTCGGGGGCGCCCGTGAACTTCCCAACGCCCGGTCCTGGGGTAGAACCTCAGGACTAGGGGCGGATTACCAAGAAGTAGGATCCAACGAAGAGCAGTGCCGTGAGTCGTCGGCGCGAGCACCACCCGGCCCACGGTGTGACCGTCTTGATCTTACTCGCGAGTCCGAACACCGAGGTACGCGAACTGCAGTACTGACTGGCGTCACACGGCCCGATGCACTTGCAAACATGGTCAAGTGAACCGGAGTATATGGAGACACAGGCGAAATCAGAGAATGAGGCTACAGAATAACTACTCGGCATATTTTACACAATTCGCAGCCATTGGCCTAGCACCATCCTCGATAGGAACTACTCTATCGGCGATGGTTCTAGTTTCCAGGTCCACCACGTGGAGGTTGCTGCGAGGGACCCACTTATACTTCCGAATTTAACCCCTTGCCGTTTAATTGAAATGAGAACCCTCAGACAACAATTTAGTCGAATGAAGTTTCTGTCCGAACACTATCAGTACTTTATCTGAAGTGTCCACGATTGTCAAGGTCTGCACCTTATGTGGAAACTTTTCCCTCCCAAGGAGGTGTAGTGTACCGTTGGGGGAATGTATTAATACTGCGACTTCAAAGGATGTGATTACTAAATAGGGTTGAATTTAAAAATAGTGAAAATGATTGAATATATTTTCGATGAATGTTCTGTAATATAATTGTTGATATGTGTCGCATGTGGTGTCTAAGTCGCTTTCTCCCGGTTTTAACGCACTGAGAAATGCGGGGGTGGTATTAACAGTAATTACACGTACTTTTAGAATATGTTCGAAAGGGACTATGAGTCCGATCTCACTATGTATCTTTCGTCTTGCGTGACTCGAAATGGACCCCGAAGGGCAAGTCGGTGACCCTTGTATACCAAAGAAATGGACTAAAAATGATGCTGGGGGTACGTGTGTGCGTGGCTGCATTTTTAGTAGGGATTTGTACATACGAGCTCCCCTGGAGCAGCATGCAGTTTCTAGAAAAGGGAAAAGTAACGCAGGAAAACTCCGTACATAACAGCCCTATGACATGATCGTTAACTGGAGTAAAATGGTTAGAAATTTATATATATATATATATATCTTCTTACATTTTTATCTTATCTTATTATATTTAATACATAAATTATATGGCTATAAAAGAATTTTTTACGGAAAAATGTAGTAGTCAGATAAAACGAACCAAACAAACGAAGATTGCTTCGTATGAAATCATATGCAATATGAAAAGCAACAAAATTTATATTAAAACTAGGTACCTCTGAGAGCTCTTCTTTCATAAATCAAAGTATAGTCTCCTATATAGTTAGAAAGAATAATCGATATTCGCTTGATTCACTTTACAGGAATTTTGTAGATAATATTTCAGATTAAAATGCATTAACAAGAGAAGTTATTTACATGTTACATCCGTGTATTTCGTATCCCAGAACTGAGAAGACCGAGTTCCTCTAATATAGTTTGAGAACCATCGACAAAGAATGCTCGGTAGTAAGTAAATCCGTGCATTAGGAATGCGCGTTTTATTACTTTAGTCTGGATAATTCCTGGCTTCGAAGTTTCCAGTAATTTTAAATTGTCCCGTGAGTTACCTTGATGAATTTTGAAACTAACAACTCTGTCATTCTTCAGAATCCCTCGTGCAACTTAAATCAGAATACTTCTTAGTTAATCAAACATTCATTACCACTTTTCCCATCAAGAGAGGCAACTTTCCTACCAGTTTACCCATTAAATTTCAACCAAATCAAATTACTATAATCCAGTGAAATGATGCTCGTTCGGAAACTTTTCTATATTGCAAAGAATACTACTTAATATCGTAACATACGGCAAGATAAACGTGCAACAATAATGACACAATTAAATTGAGTCATTTCATACTATGTTTTTCTCATTTTGTGTATCTTGCTTCATGGAATCGTTCAACGTTCAACGTATTGAATAACCAATTTCAGATTCTCGAACACCGATGCATCTCACTTGTCAGGGTGTCATTTCAGCGATACTCTCGTCAATTCGCCCCACAGAGCGAATCAACGGCGCGGGATAAGTTTCAATAAATAACGAGCGAGCCCAATCTCCATAATTACTAATGGCTCCGTAAATACGAGCTGGCACAATGTTTCTTCTTCATGCATTTTAATGAGCTCGTAGCCACTCGCCGGTCCCCGTTGCCTGGCGTGGCGGTTCTTTCGCTGCGGGAGTTTTCTGCTCGCCCAGGATCCATTAAATCCGGGATTTGAAAAATGCCTGCCGGATTTCCTCGCAGCCGGCCGGCAATTTCTTTTCTGCCCGTCGAGAAGTTTCCTCGAAAGAAGCATCGTTTCCGCTACGGAGGGCGGTTTTTCGCCCCGGCGGAATCTTCTTTTGATCTCGTTCGCCCGGCTATTATTCGTAATCCAATGTAAACAGACTCGAGCCGGAAGGCTGTATTAGACGAAAATACGCTGCTTCCGTAGTGCACCGGCTGTGTCGGCATTACGCGAAGACTTTGCGCAACGGAATGCTGAATATTAAAGGTACGACGGAACCTCGATTATCCGATTTAATCGGGCGACCAACAGTCAAGGTTGAGACTCGAGAGGAGATTTTTCGAAATACGTTTGTAAAGTGTAATTTTATACGGGCTGGTTCGTTTTAGCGAAGCTATCTGCATAAATATGATTTCGAATTGTGACGATGCAAAAAGTATTTTCCGTTCAACACGCATGGTTTCGAAATGATAATAACTAGAAAGAATATTTTTTTTGTATTGATTTATTTCTTTTTATTGCATCATGTAGCTGGAGAACAAATCTGTTGAGACATGTTAGGAATGTGAAATGACATTGATATCCAAACATTTAAGTACGAATTAACGTATATTTATAGCTGTAATTTAAGGACATCAATTATTGAGTTTCCATTTAGTGAAGACTTTAGACAATCTGGATTGCGGGAAATAGCGACTTGAGATCCTACTGCACGTTGTTCTGTTGGTTCTTGCGCCACGCTCGGGTTCCGAGCTCTCAGTGATTGCAGCGATGACTCTGTTTAAACGGCGTTCGTAAATAACAGAAGTAATTTTAAGCAATTCCTCTGTAATTTGATTACAGTACCGCCTGAAAGTTTTGTTTTGTGGAATCGACGCTGCAACGTCGCCTGAAATTTCATTAGTTTAATTGATTACTCTTCCTTTCTGCGAGGTCCTCTCTTAAGCCCTTCTGGAAGGACTCAGGTTGATCGTGAAATCTTTTATTATCTTTGAGAATGTTTCTGAAGGGTCGTTAAGACGTCCAGAGTAACAAGGTTTAAGTGTTCGGCGATTTTGGAGTGGACGAAACATGTATGATTAATGAGAACGTATTTAAAACGGTTGAAACACAGATGAGAATATTCGAGAATTTGATAGAGCGTTCACTGATTATCATTTAAAAATTACAGATTATAGAAACACAAATTTATCCATGCGTAACGGATTAACCTTTAGAAGCTCTCCACTAATTTTTCCAAAACAATCACCTAACGTAAAAGGCTACTACGCGTGTTTAAATACCAACATTTCAGTCGAAACAATGGAGCATCGATATTTTATGGGTCACTTAAAGGTTGTCCGAAGGTAAATATATAAAACCGATGAACAGATCTCACCGGATAAAATCCCATAGCAACAGAACTGCATCGTTCAATTTAATTTCCTGTCAATCGAAACGAAATGTATTTCTCACGAGAATAGTTACGAAAGAGGCTGACAGCCAGGCTGTCAAATAAATTTCCATTTCGCTTCACTTTCTTCAATTTCAACCGCGAAAGTCGGACTTTCCCAGCAACCAAAACCGTCGATCTACAGCAAATTGCCGAACGCAAAAATGAAATTGAAAATGAAGTGATTCACTTGGTCCTTTAGTGAAGGTAAAGTAAATTTAACAAAATTAATTTCCATTTCGCTACACTTTGCTCAGTGTCAACCGCGAGAATCAGACTGTTAATCATGCTGCCGGATGTAAAAAAAATTGAAAATGAACTAACCCGCGAATTGTTTAATGAAAATAAAATAAAGATCTATTTTGCTACACTTCCTTCAACGTCAACCGCGAAAATCAGACTACTCTATCAACCAAAACCATTGATTTACAGCAGGTTGCAGGACACAAAAATGAAATTGAAATGCAAGTGTCTCGCGAAGCCTTTTAATGAAAGCGCAGATGATCGCGCGCGGATGGCGCAATCCGCGCAGCAGAGCGTGCGAGCGGCCGAGCGCGGTGATTTCCATCGGTCGGTCTTAATAACAGAATGCCATCCATCGGGAGCCTCTCGTCCATTCGTGCGTCTCGCTTTCCGCGAAATTACCGGCTATTTGTATAGGTAGAGCAACCTATAATTGTACGGCGCGGGGCGGCGCACACGTGGTGCGTGTGGCGGCAGCTGTTCCACGCAAGCTTCAATTCGTCCATCGTACTCTCCCAGCAATTCCATATGTTCTCGGAGCCTCCTGGTTCCTTTATGTGCTATAGACCGTTGAAAATTCGCGTACGTTCGCACGCGACAACAAGATAATGCGCGTGGCCGGTGCACCGCTCGCGGCCCGCCTGGAAACCAAAACGAACGACACCGTCTCGGTCTCCTCGTCCGGTGGACCACTTCGGCTCCTCGTTCCGACGACGACAGCTATACGATTTCTATATATAATTTCCTTTGGCCACGTTATAGATACATTTTGCGGAGGACTTGTCGTTAATTTGAAACACGCCGGGCCGCGTTTTCACTCGAAACATATTCGAACCGACAACGGATGATCTTAAACGTTCCGTTGCTTGTCTGGGATTTCTCGACTGAGGGCACTCGGATGCTACTAGATTCTCCTAACCCCCCTTTCCGTCTTTCTTGTTGTGTGTATTGAGATGTTTGTTTGGGCTGTCTTGTATGTCTGTTTTATTTTCAGTTTATCTTTACATTGTTTTCATTCTATTATGATAGAATAAATACATTTTTATAAATACAAGCTTCGCACGCGAATTTTCAGTGTCACGTTAAAGCGTGTCTTCCGAACGCTACAGTCCAGCCGGTGAAACGAACCACCGGCAAAATCGAAATTCCACGACCAAACACGGCGGCTAGACTCTGACCGCTATCTGCATCGCAGGCAGGGAGTACACGCGCACATTCCATACCGGTTAATCTATACCATGAAGCGTGGACCATAAGCATTACGGTCGCAGTTGCGGCTCCGCGATCCCATAGATGGCCGACGCGTGGCCAATGGAAACACGGGCACAGTTGTGTCTGGTTTTCAGCGTCAATTTTCTGGGAGCCACCATTTCAGAAAATGGTACTGCTGTCTCGCGATACGCGACATTTCTCACGCTCGGACGGACTGGTTTGCGTTACACCGAGTGAAAATCCCGTGGGAATGCCGCGGATGTCCCGCCGGTCCTCCGTGATTCACGCGAGCGTTAAACCTAGCATTCCCCTGTACAGGTGTCTGCGGCATCCGCGGAGAATGTAAATATCGTATTAATCGAACCGTCATTGCGTCCGTTAGTACACTGAGAGATATTTCGCTATTATCACCTAGTTTGAACATGATTCAACGATCTGTCTGTTGGAATTTTGATAATACACTTTTCGACGGTCACGTGTAATTGTTCTTTTTTAAATAATCACTATTAGAAGATGTTATATTATTCAGGTAAAATTAAATTTTGCTATTTTTAAGTTTAATAAATATTGCAATTTGCAATGGAATTTATGATTCCTTAATTTCCGAAGGAAAAGTTTTACTTCAGGTGCAGGTGGTTGATGAAATTCCATTAATTTATGCAGTTTCTTTCGTAACAGGAGAGTCGTACAGGGGGGAAACTTGTTAAGGAAGACTTACAAATTCAATAGGAAATGAAATGGAATGAAGGGAATATTTCTTGAAAGAAGTTCAAAGAAATTGGAAGAACCTGTGCGAAAGGTAGAAGTAATTCCTTAGCGAGGGAATTGTACCATCAATACGGAGATCTGTAATCGTTCCATAGAAATTGAAATTTTTGTACCGGGCAGGAAACAGAAACGACTTACCAGACGCGATTGTGCACGAAACGAAACCGTGGCTCGCGATCTTCGCTCGAATTCGCGCGTGGAATTTGATTTGGGTTGAAACGAGAAGCCGGGAAAATACAAGACTCCTTGTAGTAGGTCCTTAGATTAAACCAGTTTGCTGGTGAAACGTGTTTCTAACAGTAGCTCGATTCTTATCGGCGAAACGGTTCGAATATTTCTTCGATCCGATTCTTGCTCCGCTTGTAATCGATCCTTTCCTCGTTCGAGGTGCTCGAAATCCGGTGGGCTTTGAAATATCGTTGACTGATTCTACTATCTCGTGACAACTGTATCTTGCACACCCATACAAACGCATTGTTTCACTGTACATTGTTCGCGAGAAACGCGTTTTCTGACTTCTAATCTGGCGCTAATGTTGATACAATTCCTTTGCTACGATTTTTCTAGCCATTTTTCCATTGAACTATGTCTATTAAAAACTTATCGAAATTGTCTGAAATAATTGTCCATTGATGATTTGATCATTGTTTTTACTTTAAGTAGCACTCGTATTTTTATTTTCGTTTATATTTTAATATATTCGTAAATATTTCTTTGACCGAAAAATAATTCATATAACTTGAAATAGTAAGTAAAATAAAATATTTTAAAGTAGTAAATAAAATGCAACTATAAGAAGTGAAAATTTTATTACGAATGAAATGTTGGAACTTGGAGCTGAATATTACCTCGAACCACAGTGTGCTTCACAGATAGAAGTGTATTAAAATTTATCTTGGTGAAACAATATCGCGGCACGTCAGAAGTTACTTTAGGAGATTTCGTTAACACAGTTTTCCAGCGGCTTAAAACAACTCGCTGTTCGCCCTCGAAAGCGAGTTTGTGGATAATCTGATTAGGCGGTTGGGACAAGGTTCCTCTGTGTAAATCGAGTCATCGAAATAACCGTGTTCCACGACTCGACGGTCTTGTATCTTTCATTTTCGTTGATCATGCAGACAGAGTTCGCCGACGGCGAATCCTTTTGTGATCTGAAAATTCAATTCCCTTTATCGGGGTAACGATAACATGGTTACAGCTTCGGCATAATCGAATCTCGCTTCAACGGACGTTACATATATTATCTTTCCCTTATGGTAATTACAAACTCGGTTTGAAGCTTATTTCCATGGCAGATTCAATTCGGCTGCATTGCGCCGGTCGAGTTCTCGCAGGATTAAAAATTACCGGTCGTTTCAAATTTAGCAAGCATCGAACAACATTCCTTTATAATTGCGAAACCTCCGATATTTGTCATAAGAAAACAATTTACACCATCCAGTTATACACATTACGCAATTTTCACTTATACATGCAATAAAAAGTTCTTTCCGATTTCAATTGCTTAGACAAATACATTGTATCAAAACCACCGAATTTCGCTGATATCCGTATTCTCCCAGAGAACTGGCAGAATGTCATAAATAAAAATAACAATTACTTCAACAATAATAATTAACCGTCTACACATAATTTCAAATAAATCTTTCGATTCAAATATAAATTTTCTACCACATAATATAAATTCAGATGTAAGCAACATTTACTGATCAGTGAAGACAATTACAATTTCTTGAAACATCAACGTCGGAAATACGGATTAGAGAGTGCAGGATAATTTCGTGGCGCAACGTTTCACATTGTAAATCAGAATTCGATGCCGGCTAGACACACACTGTACCGCTCAACGCATTCAGATTCCTAATTATAAAGGCAAGGGGCTGGTAAAGATTGAGCGCCGTCGTAAATGAATGTTATATAGCACCTGCACGTCGGCTTTCAAAGCGTCGGGGGCTGCGGCGGCATCGACGTCGACGTCGTCGCGACGGAGCGCCGAGGGTCCGCGGAAGTTCTACCCGACTGCAACCAGCAAGCGGAGTGCAAACAAAAGGATAACCGATTCGCAGTCGACGCACAATCCCGACGGTAATTAGCTGATTACAAGCCGTGTCCCGTCCACCCTCGCGCGCGCGCGCGCCAGTATTTCCATTTCGCGACGCCACATTCTCTAATTATGCGGCCCGCAGTTCGAACAAAGGAAGCCATGTTTTCCTTGACCACGGGCAGGCCGGATGGACGGATTGCCGTGTTCAGCTGGTAGTTCGGTGTTAAATTGCGCGTATCGAAGGGGCAGGACGTACAAAAGTACCAACGCTAAGATTCTCTTCCGCTTTCAGCTTGCTTTAACCTTTCTACTTCGGATCTACCCGATAACAGTGTTCTTTCTTTCTTATTTTGAAGGGTTTAAATTGGTGTATATTTATTGAATTTACATTTGGATTCAGATTTTGTTGTAGTTTCACGTGTTTTCTATGTATCGACTTCTCTTTCGGAATTTTGTACATGTTTTGTGTACTTAGATTTGGATTTAGATTTGAATTTAGATTTTGTTTTAGATTGATGTATTTAGAAAGATTACTTACTATATATATTTTTATGTGAATTCCCAAGGAGAACCTTTATTCAGTGACACACTCACAATGTTCCATTGGTTCCAAGTGTCTCGTCCGCAGAGGGTTAATTTCTACATTTCTACATTCTACATTATTATGGTTTGGCATTTAACTTTTAGAATATATGATTCCTTTTGTCTTGTATGGAACATGATAGTTTTAAGCTACTGTAATTCCTATTTTTTCCTTGAATTTTCTTAAATAATCTTTTCAATGAACGTATCTCTCGGAGCGTTTGAAGTGCTTAAATTCCATACTGAAGAGTGTCCATGAAACTGTTGTAAGAATATCATTCTAGCGTGAACAGTCTTCCGTCGATGGCGTCAGATGGGAAGAAACTTTCGACCGTAAAATCATCGGCGAGCAGTTTTCGGAAGCGTGCGGACGGGAGCACCGAAAAATCGCTGCATTGTAGACGAGGCTTAATATTGGTGGGAGATTGGTCCATCGGCTCCATTCACGAACGACCTGTCGTCTCGGTCTAGACTTGCCGGCTGGACGAGCAGCCTTTTTGAAGCATGAAGCGCTGCAGATTCATCGGACCGGTCAACGGAACGCGTCGCGTCTCGATTGACCGCTCAAAATGAAGTAGAAAACCGGATCTACGGACCGGAACAAATTTTTAATTCACTCTGATAACACAGATTTCTTCGATTCACATTTTATTTACTTAAATACTTGATCTAATTTCTTTTGCATCCCCTGTTACATGTAAATTTAACATCCGAAGCTCAATATACATACAAATTACTTCATACATGAATATTAATGTACCGGATTATTAAGTGGATTAAGTTTCACTATAGAGTTAATGAGAAATCGATTTTTCATTCGTTTAATATACTTTCTTACATTCTGAACTGTTCTATGTGCTACTACAAATATTTGTATATGGTACATGTTGATTGGTAGTTCACTAATAATACAGACACACAGGACATCTACAGCCGCTGATGAATTTATTAAATAGAGAATTAATTAATCCGACAGTAGCTACCTATCATTCCGTTTGCATTTACATCCGCTTGTTTCGTGGGTATATTACTGGGAGTGCGAATGAACGAAACCGCAGATTTGCATACTATTTCTTGGACAGGTTTCAAAGCAATTTGCCGACTCTTGTCAGCATTGAAAGGGTTATTAAACAGGCCATTAAGCAGCGAGATGCATTATTCAAATTACTCGTCTCCGGGGTGACATAAACGATCGATCAAGTGTCCCCCCACGTTCAACGGAGATTTTTCGTTCAGCTCGTAGCAGTTCGAGCAGATATACATGTACAGACAGAAAAAGAATCTGTTCCGGTTTACGAACCCGCCGGGACACTTATCACTCTGATAGCGCGTGACAAAAAGGTGTACAACCGTGTGTCGCGCTAATGATCGCCGCCAGTGACACTGTTTCCTCGTGTTCGTTGATTTCTTCATTTTCGGTCGTCGGTAAAGGAGCATTCTTCATTGACGTTTTTCTTTCATTTCGACACGGAGTTATTAAAAATCGTGTCGACGTTTAAATTATCGCTCAGGTATAATTAATTACTTCCTTTATGGGCAATAATTTCCACCTCATTAATGAAGTGAGATGTTCGAATTTTTATGAAATTATTCTTGCCTTCCGTTTATCTCTGCCGCGGTATTTCCTTATTTCAATTTACCGACTTACTTATTATTTCATTAAGTTTCTCTTTAGCGAATTGATCTCGTTGCTCCTCTGGAAAGTCGTCGCAACGGATACAGTTCTTTTATGTTGATTTAAATACAAGAAAAACGAATCATTCAATTAAATCTCGACTGCAACCCTTTTCCTCTGCCGCGAAGTCAATATTTTCAGAAGGAACTACGAGAACTTAAACTCTTAACTTCTGCGGATCAATGAGAACTTCAGCATTTCCTCGAATTCGTCTGCTAAATAACAATCCGCCTTTTCTTCAATACACAAGATCTTTCGGAATTTATAAAACACAGATTTTCAAATACTGTCCCATCGAAACTTACACGCGAATGAAAAGTAAAGGAAGTACACCTCATTCGGTTCTTCCGCGAATTCGAAACATTACTTTCAATCGTCAAAATGTTAACACGAACTTTCACATAGTTTGTTCTATTATTTTACTAATTTCCTAGGTTTAGTACCAATCTCCATTTCTCTACAAGTGAAGTATATTTTTCCCACGGAACGTATCTGTCCTGTAGAAATTGGTTCAAGTATACAACACCTATAGAATTTCAAATCCTTTTTCATTGAAACCCGCGCACGAGGGAAAAGTAAAAGGAGCATCGATTCGGTGACTTAATCGATTTAATCGCGATGATCAGCTACAGGATCACCGGGCGTGATTCATTGAGGAGCAGCGTTCCAATAGACTCTCCGGTGACTCGTCTGGCGCGATAGTGAAGCACCGGTACGTTTCTTAACCAGACATACCGGTTGATCGAGCAACCTTTTTGAAGCATGAAGCGCAACAAGTTCAACGGAGCGGACGGTGCGTGTCGAGCGGGGCACGGCGCTCGACTGGGGCTGGAAAAGCGACGTCGCGCGTAATTATCGTCGAACGGCGTTTCGTTCGGTTGAAAACCGGCGTCCGGTCCGCTTGGTGTAGCCGGATTTAAAACAATTCTTTCTAATTGACAGTGTCAGCGACGCAGGCTGCCGAGGTCTCCGCGCGACCGTTCAAACGTTGTCGACGGAACCCGTTTAGTTCGATTTCACCAAGTGCTTCGTTCGAGCGCCGTGAAATATAATAAACGAACAGCGGAGCTGAACCTTGTTATTCACATGACGCGTTGACGGCGTTGTCCGATCTTCCCCGGGAGAGACACGAAGTCAGCTTATCAGTGGAGACATCGGGCAACACGCGAAACGAAATTGGAGAACCAGTGTGGCAACGGAGAACCAACTTCTACCTCTTCCCGTTCAAATGTTTACAAGTAGTTGAAGACATGCTATAAAAGACATACGGCGGAAGACAAAGTTGAAGATTTCCTTATAATCTCCAAGCTGCAGCAATATTATGAATGAATATCGATTAATATACATTAATCTAACCAATTGTTGTTAATACGTCAATTTCATGCATATTTCATCTTATAGATGTTATTTCGTACATGTACGTTGCTTCTGATTGATGCGATTACGCGAATGTGTATCCCAGTTGTCTATTTTTAAACCTCTAATTTCCAAGATCCAGGTGAACATCATGTTTTCTAAGAGCAATAGGATAATCGGTACATTAAACGTCGGTAAATCTAGTATTAAAGGCGTTCTAATCGCTCTAATAAATCTCGGCTACGAAATTTTCGTCTATTAAACCAATTGCCTCGATTTTCCAGAATGCATAGCTACAAGCCCGGTAATCAGCACGTTAAAGCGTGAAAGGGGTTAAACGTCGCTCAAGGTTTAAACGTTCTCAGCGTTATAACGCTTCTTACGGTGCGGCGGTGGATACTGGCAACAACACCTTCGCCGTGCTACCACATAATAGATGATGTCGTAACGTCGCTCGTCCATGAGCGAAGCCTTCGTCCGGAGCAGACGTGCCGGCTGGCCGAGCAGCCTTTTTCATGCGGGAAACGCGTCGGGAGTCCGGGAGACCGTGCCAGACCGCGTCTCGCGCGGACGAACCGGGTTTCTAGTCGCTGGAAAAGCGATATCGCGGCGAGTTGTCCGCCGTGGAGCCGTGTGGAACCGAGCGTGAACTTGGAGGATTGTATTTATTGCGCGAGAGTACTGAGCATTACGCTCGTGAGCACGCAGGAAAGATTAAAACGAAATGGGGAGTGTACAATGTTCGATGACCAAATATTTATTCTGTCTTTGTAGTTTTGTTAATTGTTTTGTCGCCAAGATACCTTCGCTGTTCGTTACCGTTAGTCACTGCAGCTTAATCCTTAAGTACCATAGATGGTCTGTCAGGCTCAACATTCTATTTATCCGTGTTTCAATTACACTGTAACGTTCAGTCACTGATATTCTGGATTTATGTTTTTATTTTTGCGTTAGCATGGATTTATCATTCGTCAGCAGCGCGAGATTGTAGCAGCTAAGCAGGCACGGATCAGAAATAAGCGTAGTTTTTGGTATAATTAGAAAACAATTAAATATTATTAATACGCGAGAATCTAGCGACTAACACAAGTCCCTTTATACGTGGTTCTGCCAGCCAGCACTCGATGCGCATAGGCAACCGCCAACCTAGACGTCCAGTCGTAAGCGAGGTTGAAGGAACCGCAGCGTCGGCCGAGGAGAGTACGAACGTTAAGCTCCGCGTTACGAGCGGATGAGTCACTGTTACCGGCGCTCTCGCTGCCGATCGTGCAACCGGCTGCCCGGTGATAGGTCACCGCACCTTGCCTCTCGATCTTCTCCTCTTCTAGCCGCGCGCGGTCGTTTCTTTCACTCGCGGACAAGGTAATTTCGTGGCGAATCGGCTGGCACAGATTGACATCCTTTTATGGACGAGCCGTCGTATTGTTCGGTCGTTCGCGATATTGGAATCTGCCGATGCTCGTTTCCGCAGGTGTTAAACGGCCCTGTGTCTACCAGAGAGCAGCCGCGTTCCGTTGATCCGTTTTACGCGCGCGTGACCGTGAACGGAAACTGCTTTTTCGTTCGATCTAAATATGTGTGTGTAACCTCGGACGCTACGCTTATGTTCGTCGATCAGAATTCGGAGGGTGGTACGGCGTGGACTGGGTCTTAAGACGAAGAAACTGTGATTTAGAATAGAGTAACTCCAGCTGAGATGGCTCGGCAAGTGAGATGACCCGATCTCGTTGAAATTATTGAATATTTTCTATTATTTTCAGTGGTATACTGGATCTTGTGTAAACACCTATTTAACTATTTTCCTTATGTGTATTTTTTTCATAAATATATTCGTTTCTGTTAGATGTCACTGATATGTACGATGTAATAGTTCCAGGTCGTTTTTGCTATAAATAAATTTGATGATTCTACGTTTGTTGATGTTATGAGTAGAAACTGAAGCTTCTTTTTCTAGCTACTCAACGTTTAGGTGTTCTAGGAATATGCAAAATTACAGTGACAATCGAGAATGTTAAGAATTTTGATTTCCCATGAGTTCCAAGCGACACTGGTTGAGGACTCCGATCTCCACTGCTACGTTGTTTGACGACTTCAGAATTCCTGCGACCTTGAGGTTGATGAACATAAAGGTTCATCGAGATTGCTCCTTTAATAATGTATCCCCTAACTTTTGAAGCTTGCCACATCTGATCCAGAGACTTTAGGACCAATAGATGTCAGGTCCTAAAAACTTTGAACATTACATTTTACGATCCTGGCAGTCCCGCGCACCGCGATCCGTCGTTCGAACAATCCTTCGCGTGCGTTTCTATGAATTCGAAGGTCGTCGATCCCGGGCCCTGTGATGCACAAGAGGCACCATTACCATTGTATAACGTTACGACACGATGTTACGCCGATTTCCCGGTCGAGCTAGGTTGTATACACGCGTCGATACTAAACGCGCCATTATCGGACCACAATAAAACTTTAATAACACTACAAATTTCTCGTCGCCTTTGTCGCGATCGCATCGGCCGCCGATAAATCTAAGCTCGTAGTCATTGATGAGCGTTATTCTCTACCGTGGAACGCGCGGTTACCATTCAAACCGGGGAAATTCAGAACAGACTCTCATCTAGGCTTTACGATTTCACGGTATCATAATATAGTGGTCGCGTCGTAAATTCTTTCACACGCGTTAACGCATATGCACTTTACACACGCGTGTACCGTTGCACGAAATTCTTCATTTCCGGTGTCTTCGGCGGCATAAATTTTGCACTTTTTCATTTCCTCATTTTTAATCCTATTATCGATTCTCCTCGACTGTTCTCGGGTTCAGGGGAGCCTCCATAAAATGCACTAGTAAAAATATTTGTTGCATTACATGGATATCTAGCATCTTAATCCTCGTACCGTATTTATTAATAATATTGGAGAATTTCTAAATACTTTAAGAATCTTTTACGGGAAAACGACAAATCTGATTAAAAGTTCATTAATGTCTCTTATCTGTTATCAATTATTGTGCTTTACAGTAGGCATAAATGTAGAATATTCCTACAATTTTTCTTTTTTTTTTCAATAAATTAATAATGGCGAACCAGTTGTATCAGTCACAGTCAAGTAACAAAGGAATCATATAGCAAGGGGTTGAAAAGATTCTCACGATTAGCCAGCAGCCAAGGCTGTCATATTCTTTTTCTCTCTTTTGGGTATCCCAGCCATGTATATACGTGGGAATTTCACGACTGGTTCACTACGTCGAAATTACCTTCATTTGCGTGCACGTCAACTGTTCAAAGCTCCATCACGATCTTCAGCCTGATGGGAAGTTGCATAGTTAAACTACAAAACTACTTGATGCGCACAGCCTCAGGTCGACCGAAGTCTACCCTGTAAGTTGCAAAACTATCCCCTGGGAAAGCTCGTAAAACGTAGCTTGCAATCTCGTAATTGCAAACATCACTTCGAGGACGCTCGAAGGTTGTCGGTGAATGAAAATATTCTGCCACAGGTTTTCGTTGGTGTTTTAACGGGGCGGATTGTAAATCGGAGTTTGCAAACGTTTCGCTGTAATCAGTGGGTAATTCAATGTTACCGAAGAGCACACTTTTTATGCGCTAATGCGCGTGTTTTAGTGCATTTTAATGAAAATGTACTACATTTTAACGTCTTTTAAAGAATGGAGTTTCATGGAAATTTTGCAATAGAATTCCTTATTAAGAAATACACAATTTAAATATTAACAAGAATAATTCATAATTAATATAGAAGATGACGAGTAACATATTTTTGAAGCATACTGTCTTGGTATTAACCATTTGCGCTCAAAAGTTTTTCACTAGAAATGTTCAATATTTTCCTATGAGACGTTTATTAAAAAACAAAGCTATTATTTTCAATATTACACGTATTGCTGCATTATGCGAAGCTTAAGATTATATATAAAAACTTGATAAATTTGCCGTATCGAATGAAATGGTGACAGTCGCCTGTCGAGTGCAAAGGATTATTCTTTACGAAGTCTACTCAGGAAAGAAAGGAATCCATTGACATGACACATTTTTCAAGCTTCCTAATGACGCAAGCGTGCAGAAGGAACGCTCGAAAGCATACCGTGCAACAATCGCTGTTGTGAACCGCATCTTTTTGCCCTATTTCGCATTCTCAATGGAGAAGGCGTCGGCATGTCGGCGCCATTGACTTTCATCGCTGCTCATACGCATCCGACCTTTGGCACCTCGGGGCCGTTTTCAACTGCACCTCGGCTCGCGCACTTAATGTCGACGACCTCGTCACGAAAGTCGCTATTTTCATCTGAACAGTTGAACCTACCTACTTACGGTGTAAAGGCGGCGTGAGGTCAATGTCTCGCGAGAAATCTTGTTTACCGTAGGGATCTGGTTGAAAAGAATTCGCCGGTGGTGCTCGCGCGCGCTCGCCATTACAATAAATAATCCTCGACGAATATATTCATCTCGTTCCACCGATATCGGTATCTCTTAATCGATCAGGCTTCATTTCGCCGGGGGAAAAGAATCGTGAAAAGCTGCACGAGATAGCGCGTTCAAGTTTCCATTTTTGTCGTTTAATCTCTTCCATTAGCGAAGCGTGTGTGTCACGAGACACATTCGCGTGTCGCGCGATACTAACGCTGTGTTATTTTCTGCGATGGAAATGTCAGACATCTAGCCCCGCGTCTGACCTAATCTGAATAAGCTATATCGGTCGCAACGGCATTTTCAAACGCGCTGAAACGCTCGGAGGGAAACCCGGTAGCCGCCCGCCGGTCGCGAAACTTTCGTGATAGGTGAGAAGTTCATGCGTCTATTAATGATTCCGCGGCTCGCGGTCTCCCGGTTCGATATGTCAGGGGTCGAGGGGTTATCAGACCGTCTGGTTTCTAATATATCTCCCGCTCGAAATACGCGGCACCGGAATTTCATGCGGCATGATTAATCGGCTCTGTGACAGGGGTGTAATTGGCGAGTGGATTACAGCTGTATACACGGTGCGTATGACTTGAATATTTATTGCACTTTCACGCGACGGACATTTTTACGCGTCACTTGAATTCGGGATATGCTGCTCCGCGGTGTTGCATATTCAACGGGCTAGTTAGACCTAAGTCTGCGGGGGTAGAAAAATGATGGATATATTTACCCTTTGCACCGGAATGTATTTCGCTAAATGCATTCAATGCTTCTCGACGAGATATAGACGAGATTATGTGAAACTAAGTAATGGGGGAACATATATCAATTAAGAAACAAATCTGTTTTACTCCAATATTTCATATATCGATGCATTATGCAAAGCTTAAAATTGTATGGAAGTATAATTTTATTATATAAAATTCAGTGATACTGAGAGTCACGTTTCGAGTGTTAATCTATCATTACTCTTAAACACTCTGAATCTTCAATTTCTCATTAACCTCTTTTATTATAAATTAATAAAGCAAGCTAGTTTTTCATTAGATAATAGAAATTCACGATGATTACACGCACTGTGTGTAATCCGTCCCAAGCGGGTTAAAAAGAGTAAGAAATTAATAAGCCAAACTAATTTCACGCTCACATTCAGCGGGCTCCTTTTATTTCCAATTAGCCTCGAAATGAGTGAGTCATTCTATGAAATAATTCCCGACTTCAACGACCAACCTCGATTTCAGGCATTAATCACCACGGAAACTCGGCTTCTTATCTCGGTTACGTTAATAACAATCGTGCGCCTCTATTGTTCTTCGTTTCAGGAGGTTAGTTAGGGAGAAAGTCGATCGGATTCGACGCAAGAAATTCTCATTTCCGTTTCGCGGATCGGCCAGGGGAGGCGTAATAATCATAAGTCCTCGGGGCGTTAATTCAAGAGATTAGGGAACAAAACAATGTGAAATTAGAGAGATTGGAAACTCTACAGGTTAATCGCGATAGAAAAAAATATATGCGTTCCAGGTTGCCGGGCACGTTCACTTCCTAGTGAATCACCGGGCCGGATGAGCTCTCGCCGTTCAGAGCGGATGAATGCGCTGCGATTAGACCGTTCCGTTGGGCCGCGCGAGCAGAAAAGCTCGCGAGCCACCCGAGGCTGATTCCTATGCTGCCTGATAACTTGCTAATTAGCGGATAAGTTCGCGATCCGAGTGCTACTGGCTCGATGGTTACTTGGCAACCATCTGGCGACGCCGTTTACCAGTAACGGCTGTTACACGCTTTAACAGCGATTACTTTGACGAAGAATAGATATTCCTCTTTTCGATTTTCTTGATGTACTTACTTTATTTTTCTTAAATTTTGCAAAACAAACGTTTCTTACATTACCTTCCTAAATGTTTCACTTCGGTTCTCATAAAACGGCATGAAAAACTTGAACAGTATAAAAAGTATTCTTGGATTCTTCATAATTCGTCTCTGATATATAATATTTTAGTTTGAAATGCATAATTTTCTAAAAATAATAAGGAAATATACATTATCTCTTTCTAATTCGAAGAATAATTTTGTTTGAACAATAGAAGAAATAGTTCTGTGTGTTAGAGGCGAACGAAGATTCAGCAACGTTTCGATCGAATAGAATCGCAAATACGTGACGCAACTGTGCACGCCAATAGAATTTTCCTGCAGCGAGAAGTTCTTGTAATTGCAAAGTGTTACTTAGAAACGGTCCGTTATCGCGTGGAATATTTACCGTGGGTGAAAAAATGTTCAGGTTTGTCTGACGGTACGGTTCCACTGGAGGAAAATCGATACGCTCGGGGATAAAAGCGCACCTACGTAACAGTACGCGTCTTAATCTGGTTTGTAAATTATTACCCGGGAGATCGTAGATATCGCGATATCATCCAGCCGGTAGGTAGCGTACGCGATGATTTGTCCGACAAGCGGGCACCGCGAGCAAAAACGTGTACCATTCATTATACGAAGTTGTTTCCTGGACAGTCAGTGTCTAATGAGTGGCGCGTACGGGTTCATTAGCGGCCTGAGAAAGAATATTATACGATTACAGCAGGCAATCCGATTCGCTTGTGCTACTACCGGCTGATTACGTTTCCTCTGTTGTACGGTCATTATCGAAACAATCAGCGGTCGCGTTACTCCTCGGCAAAAGGTAAACACTCCGTAATTGGAGTGAGGAATTCTGGAGTGCTGTCCTCTTATTGTTAGTATTTGGGTATTAGGTTATTGAACTTGTAACGATACTTTCAATGTTCTATCGGTATTCGACCGATCCATATTCTTCGAAATCAAATCGATAAAGTTTTCTATTATCTGTATGGCATTGCATAAGTGGACTGAATATTATTATAAATTAGCTTTGGGCTAGTTCATTTTAGTATTATTTTAATTTTTATTAAAAATTGAAAATAAATCACTTCAATTGCTCGATAGTTTTAGTGGTAAAAATTCAATTAACGATAAATGTCAACAGTCGAATACAAACAATACAAATACAGACCAGAACAAACGACTTCTCTTTCGAGCACGGAAAACTTTCCCTCGTCTCCTTCACTACTATTAGTAATACATAGGAATGCAAAGAATCACAACCCTGTGTATCCCAAAAGCGTCCCAAAATCCCGCGTGAGTCGCCGTGTCAACGCGTAAATCGCATATTTTCGGTGCGTCGCGTCGCCACGCTAATTTCTGTTCGCCGGTCGCGCGAGTGCACTCTGGTCTGCGCTTCCCTCTCGTTAGCTTCTCGTCCACGCTTTACATTATCCGGCTAATCGTCCTCCCTCTTTGTCCACCATGTTCTCTCTCTCTCTCTCTCTCTCTCTCTCTCTCTCTCTCTCTCTCTCTCTCTCTCTCTCTCTCTCTCTCTCTCTCTCTCTCTCTCTCTCTCTCTCTCTCTCTCTCTCTGTCCGTCCGTCTGTCTTTCTGTCTGTCTGTCTGTTTGGCTCGGCCTCCTCGCGAGTTCAGACGTCCTCTCGCGAGGAAGATCTTCGGGCCGTCCGTTTTACGACGCCGTTCGTCGTCCCTCACCCCTCGGGGGTCGCTTCCGTGTACATAATGCAGCCTGGATGCGCCGGCTAATGTAAATTAAGCCGTGCATGCATATTAACTACGTGTTGTTCGCCGCGTAACGGATGCGCCGTGATATAATCTCAGTGTAACACATTCGCGAGAAGACTCGCGAGCAGTGCGTTAAATTATTCGCGGCTCCGTCCGCGGAACGGTACTTCGACGCGATGCGACGAGATGAGACGAGACGAGACGAGACGAGACGAGAGGAAACGGGCTGGCAGCCACGTTTGAACAACGCTAACGAGCCGAGGCGTCGCGACGCCCGCGAGATTCTTTGCAAGCTGCATCGTCGATCTTTAACTCCTCGTCCTATGATTTGTTTCTTAACTATGTTCAATACAGTTACTTTTTCGTTAATTATTTATTAGGAAAAGAAACAATTTTGATGTTTATTCTATGTCTATGTTTACTCAAAAGGTTAATGATTAATCATATAAATGTTAAATGCAATTTAAAATTTTTGTTACGGGTCTGACGCGACATTGTAGGTCGAGGGGTTGATACGTTCGCGATCTGCGTTTGTTTCAAGGAATCTTCATAATTATATTTTATGAAATACGACAGGTCGTCTTTATAAAATGCAAACATAATTCAGGAAGAAGTCAGTTAAATCGTTCAGTTCTACACTTTCCAACGTGCATTACGCTGATTATGAATTTGTTACGGTACGTTTGTAGCGAAGCTACGATAGAAGCCTTTTGAGACTTAATCGCACGTCGTAGAATTTCATAAAATTTTTCACTTAAAACATTCGATTACTTGTTTAATGCAATTAAGTTTTTACTTTCCCAGTAGAAAACATTCGACGGGAAGTGCAAGTTTCTATAGAATTAAAGTCTCGGTAAAAATGATAAGCTATCAATCATCAAGCAACATTTCACGGTATATTTTTCATTTTCCCTCTTCCACGGATACTACACGTTGCACGCTAAAAAATGTTCATTTCCTGCTAATAAAATCCGACTCTAAAAGCTAAATTGATCTAACGATAATTGCATGCATGATTCGTGGCGATTAATTCTCACGCGATGATTCATGTCGTTTTTACTGGCTGGGGCTCGGCCATATGAACGTCGCAGGTGCAAGGTGTCGATGTTTGAAAATTTTCTTCCTTCTTCTAAAGGATAATGAATCATCACCGTAGGGAATACGCGAAGTGTTTCACAGTAGCGCAAGAACCGTGACGCCTCGAGTGATACGCGTTTCTCTATTACTGTTGATTCCTGCTTTTGATACAGTCCCCGATTTCGTTGCGTAACACCGTTGCGCGGCATTCGTCAGACCGGAGATGTAGTGCAAACGATTAGAATTATACGGTGCACTGGAATCGCGATTAGAACAGAGATTATGTAAGGGTGTACAGACGATATCGACTAATAAGACTGGTTAGACGGAATGAAATTCGTTAAAGCGCTCCGTCATTGCGAGCGGGTTTTGCTCGGATGCTAATTAATGGATATTTAAAGCGGCGATATGCAAAATTATATTATTAACACGTCCAGCGATAACACGGTTCCAGTACGTTAAATGCGGCCAGTCGATTTCGTATTATTAATTGGCGTTATGTTCTAGCTGCGTTGAAGAAAGGACAATGGGATTTAATGTTCAAATCTGCTGATTATTATTGAAAATAATTATTCGATGCTATCGGAATGATTTAAAAGATTAATATTTATATTACGAAACGAAGGTTCTAAGTAATAAATAAAGTAATAAATCAATTTAATAGGTAATGGTTTATTACAAGGTAATACGTCAATTTTGACAGTGATCAAAATGAACAAAGATTTTCGAAGGTGGAAATGAGTTATCTACGAATGTTCTATTTTAGAGAATACTTCCCGTAGAACGTATGTTTTTTCGAATGCATCGTGATCTTTTGACTAGACTGTATTTAAAAGTAGGTCATCAAAACAAAATGGCGTAATAAAAGGTGGGTGCAAGAGTTGCAATTAAATGAATGGCCGAACCGTTTGTTCCGAGTCGTTCCGAACATTCGAGCCTTATCTTACGTTGGATTAAACTTATTGGAGCGGCAGAAACCGTTCCAAAATGGTACTCGTAAAAATGAGTCGTAGAATATTAAAGTCCCGTCGTGTCTGGAACAGTTGGCAGTGGTTCCGCGGGTCGAAGCACATTTAAACTGAAATTAAATCGTTTGCTTACTACTTGGCAGCTACCGTGGCTGCTAATTTAGACCACTGGCGAGTAATTCTTCTGCACATTTTTCACGATTATTCTTCCGGGAGAAGGCTGGACCGTTTTTCATGGGGAGGAAGCAATTAGCCCCGGACGCTTCTAAACTGGGTCGCATTTTCTCCTGGAGTAATACATATTAATCGTTCCATCGTTACGCTCTGTATTCAAATATTCAGCGGGAAACAAAAATGTGTGCGTAAGACCTGAATAGGCCGGGAATTTTTACCTATTTACATTTTTATAATAGAGTGCCGCGAAACGGGGTACAATAGAACATTATTTTCCGTAGTAACGGTGTCAGTAGATTGAGAATATTACGAAGAGGTATAGAATCGTATAAAAATTCTTCTTTTGTTCTTTCTTGAAGATATTCAACAGTCATTTCAAATATTCAAAACCTTCATCACGAACCTGACCCGATCTTATAAGGCAAGCGGTTAACCCTTACGTTACCAGCCAGGTATATACCCATTTTCCAATTTTCTTCTACACAATTCATTACATTCCTACGAATATTTGACGGAACGTTACGTTAGTTACATTATTATTTAGTTACTTAATTACTAATTCTTTTCATACAATATCAATCCTCTTATCGTAATCGTATTCGAGCAATTTAGAAGTTACAGTCATCGATGACCACCTGTCAATCTGTTAAAAGATAACCCGATCCAATTCCACAGGTTGGACGAACGAACTTTTGGTTCACGGGCTGAGTCCAATTGAACGTTCCACGGTTGTCGTTTTATCCGGGAAATCGCGCAGGAACGGTAGTTCGGCCTTTGACATTCGAGAGGTTCATACTGCTGTTTGGTGGCCCCGCGACACAGCCATGAACGATAGGATTGAGCGATTAGGGAGAATCCAACGGTTCACAGATACCTATCGCATCTACACGGCCGGACGAAATTCGATGCTGAACAGCGATATCACGGCTGGCGGGCTCAATGAAAGCATCCCCGTCGGCTCGGCCGCCGACCAATTTAACCCTCTCGTTAGACGGGCACCATAACGCGCGCGACCGAGCGCGGAAAGTTTCGGTTTACCTGTTCCGAAATTCAGAGCGCGCCGCTCGGTCGCAACGTGAATCAGATTTGTTTAGAATTGTTCGTCGCGTATCGGCCGATCTCTGGCCTAGCCGGATCAACTTACTAGAAATACCGCTGGAACGATCGTGGACACAGATTGGGCCGAACTTTCGTTTTTCCGTGGCGAGTGGAAATCGAAAACCGCGTGTGAACTTGTTGATGCATTAAGTGTCGGGAAATTTTCAGAAAACTGGCGTGTGTATTCTGATCAACTTATTTTTAATGAGATTTTTAATGAAATCAAGCGATATGTAACAAAATTCAAATATCTTAGTGTGGTTTAATGTAAGTTATACAAATAATCAGGTGTGATAGAATTTAATATTTTTCAGATTGATAACAGAAAGGTAATATACTTAATTTGGGGTTGAACAAATTAAGTGACACTATATTTGTTAAATTCTATTTGAAATCTTCGGTATAAGTTTGATATTCTAGGGCAAGCGATTAATAAGGAGAGTATGCGAGCTAAAATCAGTAGTTTACAAAGATCGCGCCAGGCGATGGAGAATGAAAAACTTCAGTTGATCTTCTGAATCCATAAGTAAACTGCTTCTTTTTACATTTATCGTGTACAATAAAATGGCATATCTTGACGAGGACTGAACCTAGATATGTTTTTAAGTATAACATCGATCCTGTTGACTGGAAGCGAGATTCGATCAATTTTTATTCACAGGAAGATCAACGATTCATTGATAAACGAAGGATATGAGATTATGGAGGAAAGTTGAGAGGATTATGGTTGGCCATTAGAATACATAGAAAGCGATTGAAACGATAGGAGATAAGTAGAACGCGATAGAGGCGATGGTAAATTGGTGGAGATGAATGGTGACGATAGCAGATTGGTAGAAAACGATGGAGATAAGAACGAATCGGTCTAAGGCGATGAAGATGGTATTAGATTGATAGAGGACAGTAAAAACGTTGGCACAGTAGTTGAAGCTGATCTAGATAAGGCTGGATTTAATAAAGAACGCATTAAGTGCCCAGATCAAGATTGTTCAAGAACTGCATAGTTCTTAGAGGATTTCTCCAACGAAAATGATTTAACTTATCTTCTTTGAGGTGTCAAAGTACAAATACTCATACAACTCCAGTTTCTATAATCCTGGAACTATCAAACAATCGCCTAATTGTAAAAAAAAAGGAATCAGTTACAGGTGATTTTGACTCATTTGGTAGATTTAGCGTTAAAACGAATATCGAATGACAGACGTTAAATAGAAGACCAGTTTGTTTATAAAATAATTTCAATGTATTTCAAACGGTACAGAAATGATTTTACATGGGCAACAGTTTGCGAGATATTCTTGTATTTCTAGTTGAACGGTATAGAGTATGACAAAGCTATTCATCGATGTTCGATCTCGATCTATATTGAACGTGGCAGCGACGAGCACGGTATGCGAGGACCTGAAATCAATAGCATTCTGTGGATCCATTGTAACAAAGTTCGAACGATGAAGTCTCGTGTATCTTCTTCGGAAGAATTCATGCTGAAGCACTAGGTGGTAGTGGCAGCCATCAGATATCACCTGGCCGTGTAGCGATGACGCAACCCTATCTCCCGCATCGAGGGACGAAATAATGCGTTTGAAGACACTGAGTCACGTGGAGAGAAAAATGCGCCGGCGACAGAAGCGTCCCTCGCCAACGGTTCGCTCGAACGTTTCTGGATGCTACCAGCGTTGCACAAAAGAAACAAACTTATGAAAAGTTTTTATAGGGACTTCTTTATGGCAATCTTTCCAGGCGAAATCTTATTATACTTTATTGCGCAACGTTCCCGAAACATTCGCGTGTCCATTGAATAGAACCTTTCCAGCTGTATGATAATTTCTTGAAAATTAAGTTTCGCCGCAAGTACAGTGTGGACGTTCCATGTTTCCAAAATTTATTTATGGAAAAGGGAATTCTGCAGAAGCTTACATCGAATCGAATGTTTTATACAATTGAATACGAAGGTAGAGTTTCGTTGAACTTTATTAAAACCTTTAACTCAACTTTCACGCGTATTCTTATTCTTATAATGCGTACGGTCCTTAGATGAATAGTACACACTGCAAAGAATATAAACTTTGTAAAGCTACGTACCGCGAATAATGTAGATGACTAAGAAAAATCACGCAAAGTGAACAGTGTTCTCGTTTAACCTTTGATTTCTTCGGAAATAGAACTTAGTTTCAATCCCCTTGCTGTATGTTCTCCAAGTGAAGTAATAAATTCGCGGAAACCTACACAGTTCGATAATAAATTTCGCAATTTAGTTGCAGTACAGCAGAAACGAGAAATTCGCAGGCTCGCGGCATCGATAACAATTTCTCTTTATTAATTGCGCCATTGACTCCGAGGACCGTAGCTCATACGAGCGGCCCGCGACAGTAAATAACGTCCCGATGTTTATAAGAGATCTCCTTTATAAATTCCGCGCGGCTCCCTTATAAATTCACCGGCGTCCGTCGCCGGACGTTGTTTAGGGCATTTCCCATTCTTTCTCGCGGGGACACGTAAATATTTACAGGAATTGTCCCGCGATAAAAAAGGATTCGGGCACGCGGAGCAACGGACAGAGGTCAAGCAGCCACGGAGGACTAACGATTCCGACCCGATCGTACATCAGAATACTTATACAGAGACGTTTTCGGGGTCCAACCTCGAAAACGGAGGTCAGAGTTGGACCACACGCGCAGCGCGTACCTGATCCTTGCCTGGAATACTCTCCACAAGTTCTGCTCTGTATAATATTAGGTCGTGTAATGTAAAACATCCGATTATTTTATCACTTTATTTACCAGTCACGTACTAACCCTTTGTAGACGAGAACTTTTTCAACGTCTAAAAACTCCTTGAATAAAAGCGCTGAATTATGATAATAAGGTTTTGAATGGTAGAGGAGAAAATTATACGTTAACCCTTTGCGGACGAAGATTCTTTGAAATGTACAAAACCTTCGACATATGAAGCTAAATTATTTATATGCATTGATTGCTTAATTAATAGAAGAAGAGGGCACTATGATCTGTTTCTGTTCGAGCAACTAAATCATTTGTTCGCGACTTCGTTTTCCAAATGTTAACATTTCATCTTACCGAAATGTCGACGTTCATCCGCAAATGATTAATCTTTCATTGTTGAATAATTAAATAATTGACTTTTCAATATTTGCTTTCGATTTTAGATGTCGAAGTTAAAATTGATGCTTTCAGTTTTAGATGTTGAAGCTAGGTATCACTGTTATAGCAACATTCGATCGCAAAGGGTTAATGTACTTTTAAATGAATTATGATAGTATTTTAAAGATCGGAAAAAATGTTTTTCGTACAATTGATTATTAACAATCAATAAGTTGTTCGGTAAGTGATATTATATAATGTGTTATCAGCTGTATATTGATAGTTCAAATGGTTGATTGCACGTTCAAAAATTATAAGTTCGTTCGTGTCGATGACAAATTTTTCTTTCTAAACGAATAATTCGGCGCTTAGAATTACACGATCTAATGCGTCGTTTGCTTCGTGGAACAACCAATAATTTTTCATCCGTTTCCTCGTGCACCGCGTTGCAACCAAAATATTAAACATCTTTTGTGAGTTTCGCGCTAACAAGTTCGCGCAACTCTATGAAAATTTCGGTGTTTATCGTGTACACTCTATGACGGTTTAATTAGTCATTAAACTTTAAAAGTGAGTGTCTTCTAATTAGCCGAGTTTACGTGTGAAACGGTGGTTTACGATTTTTCAAGCGCCAATTAAGAAGAGAGATTCAACCGGCAATTACTCCTTGTTTTACAATTTCGAAACTATCTTCATCAGAACTTGATGTTCTCTTTAATAATTCACTAGACAAAAAGGCGGATGCCACGTTCATTGTGAGTCTGCCTCACAAAAACTAAGTATTAACAATGAAAGTGCATTTGGTAATTTTCGTGAAAGTTGATTAAACGAAGAGAAATAATCTTAAATTACCTCTCAGAAAAACATGTATTAAAACCACCTTAAAGTCATCATTATCCTTGTCGCACCCCAATGATGGCATTAGATTCCAGTCACGGAAATGAAAAATATTGCATTCTTAACAGGTCTTAACTCTGTCCGCCTGAAAAATAAAAAAAACAATCTCGAAACCTCCAGAAGTATGACTTTAATCCAAAAATATTGCTGATCCGACGCGTTCCACGCCATAAAAAATACCAGAAATATTGGGTGTGGTCACGACAAACGTGACACCCTCTATAATACGTACACTGTAGAAACCGGTATCCGACCGGCGAATAAAAATCGAAAAGAAACATGGTTGAAGATTTCATTTGATTGCATTCTGCAGATACGTGCACGCGTATCGTAAATGCATAAACGCAGCCAGCTTGATAATTGTTGTTTCGATTCGCTGCTTTTTACCGCTTCCTCCTTATTTCGTTCTTGCGTCGCCGGGACGTGTCTCATTGTTCTGTGGGGGACGTCTGCTTGTAAGTCGTTAATACGACGCGGTGTTTTATTGCGCGACGACTGGTGCAACGCGAGGAACGTTGAACCGGCGCGCGTTGCATCGTATCGGGGGCTTTGATAAATGCCCGCCGCGGCGGCGGTTACACGCGGGTCGCAGAAATTATTGGATTTTCGGTACGGGCCGCCGCGTCACAATGCCATAACCGTGCGCCGTTCGGCTGCGTCGAAGGTGTAAATGAGCGTGCTCTCGTCCGTAAATCTCAGAAACGCGGCGGTTGTAAGTTATTCATCTGTCCCGAACCGCGAGAAGCGATTGTATTATTTGCATTTTATTCGAATTATTCACCGGTCGAGCCGCGAGATACGTTTTCATTCGGTAAGAAGGAACGCGATAGTACAGAGTGCATCGATAGCTAACAATTTATTATCCTTCTGTTGCAGGTAAGCGTATAAAAGGATCAATGGTTGCGTCGACCGAATCCATTGTGTCCGTGGACGTGAGTACTGAAATTAACGTTTAATATTTATTAGCGGGATTGCCGGGTGTTTTATATGGTAATTTTTAATTTCGTTGGTTATCAGCTATTCAAGACACGCGAGCGTGCACGTGGTGTAGAGATTAATTAAAATTTTTAATTAGAGATCAACTTATGCATCTTTCCAGACGGTAATGGCGGTAGATAAACCGAAAGACCGCGGTATTCTTTAATTATATGTTATTTCGGTGGGCGCCTTACGCCGGCGGCCAATTTGGGAAACCGCTTTGGCCGATGTTCTGGAGATAATACGTTTATTAATGTCTATTTTCCGTGTAATGCAATATTACGACGATATATAATTAATGACGATATTCAATTTTTAATGTTTGAAGTCTGGAATACTTTTGTTTGTTTAAGAACTCATATTGGGCAGTTGAAAATGGAATAATGAATCTGCTAACGACATCGATAGTATTTGTGTTATTTATAATTCGTAAGCGTGTGTGACAAAGTAATCTTACTCTATGATTTTTTTCTCAACTATGTTCGATACAACTTCTTCGTCAGTAATTCATTGGAAATAATAATGCAATAACTAATAACAGAAGAATAATATTTAATTTGAATGAAACGAGACTAATCAATATCCGTTTGTTAGATTCTGTTAGAATTCTTCACGAAATTGACACGATATTATCAGACAAAGGGTTAATTACGATCTCACGGAAAAGTTTGCGTTTCACGGCACTTGTGGAACACCCGTTACAGGTATACTGATATGTCCAAGTTTCTTATTCAAGATGCGGTATGTTTGGCGAGCTCGCACACACGTCACGTTCCTCCTTATTATGTAACTCAGGGAAACGGAAGCTAATTAGATACGATACCAAAGTTAACACGGTATCAATGTTTACCTCGTGCATAATAATACCGAGTGTACTTACGAGAAAAATCAATATGGCCGCCTGCGCTTGTTAGCCGTCGCTCCGAAGTTAACGGTTCCCTCCGTGTTTGAAACTATTTGACCGGGGTGTTTGGACAATCGATTCCAGCTGAACTATTAAACGACACTCGCCGCTTGGGGCGCCGTGTTCGAATTGGAACGGTTTTGAAATATTCACGGGCACACCGTGCTTACGAATCTGCTCAACTTTGCTCGGTTGCCACGGGACGCTTCGTTGCGAGCAAGTTTTATTCGCTCCGAAAACCCACCTTCCAATGCGCTGAATTAGGTCGATTTTGAGTGACTTCCTAAGCTCAGTCGAAAAGTAACGAATTCCGATCATTATTCAATTGACGTTCAGATAATCAATAGATCTCTGTGCAAATTCAAATTTTTAAAAACATAATTAGAAGAGTAGAATTACGATGGAAAATAGTTTTCTCGAACAAATACTATAAATGGCACTACAGTCTGGATATTTTATATATTTTCTCGTATTACGTGCAATTTGTGTGCTTTTGTACTTTCCCCAGAAATATATAAAAATCCTCAGTCCACTCGTCACGGTTTCCCAAGCGTTTCTGTTGATCCGATGAAAAGATATCTCGGGTAAAAATTTGTTAATTTTCAGTTGGCTATGATCCACGTTGAAAGAATTTTTTTAAAAATCTCTTTTGCAATGAAAAGTAGCTGTCATCGTGATTATTTAAATGACACTATGTATCTTAGAGGTGGTAGTATTGCAGATTATATCAACAAAAATTCAACGATCTACTGAACCATGACCTACAAGTGACTTTCAGCTCAGAAATGACATGTGTAACTATCTAATATAATAACTATTCAATAAATGTTATAAACAATATGGCCTGTAAATGTTCTTATAACCAGATCGTTTTGCAAAATATAAGAGGTTCGGTAAGAACCAGTTTACAACGTCGCCTTATAGATTCCATTTGTTTTTCTAACGAAGTCGAAAGGATTCTTCTTGAAACGCACGAGTTACCCGGGTACTTTGCGTGCAAATGGTACAAGGTTGTCGAGGACGCAATACCGAACGAGATCCTCTAAGAATAAAGAATGGGTCTTGTTTTGCTGGTCTCGGGGGGCAGCTTAGGATTCACGAGGCCGGAATAAATTGGCTTTAGGAAATTCGATCGGGTTAAAATCTCTTGGTCCGGTCAATCAAGGACGAGGATTGGCTTCCTAAATTTCCATAACGTCCCGGCGAATGGCGGCCTATAAATTGTCACGGGACTAACACAGGTGGTGAAATTTTTTGGACAGCCAGTTGGTTACGAACTCGTTTTACGCTCTCGCGAATGGGACTTTAAACCGAGGCACGCAACCTGCTCACATGTCCCGGGAATTCCGCCCGCCTTTTCCGCGCTTTATTGAACGTATTAATTTCACGTTCGCTTCGGGTTAAATATTCAACGCATTGTTCCATTAACCTACTGTCGTAACGTGTTTACTGTTCGTTTCGTATTCATGTGAACGGGACATAAAAGATTTTTCTTATTCCCCTTTCTACGATTTACCTATGGAAAGTCTATTAACAGGCTTTTCAATGACTGTGCTATATTAAACGGAGATTTAATTATTTTTTTATATAAATCAGTCTTGTGAGAAATCAGTCAGTAAATTGTGCTAATAATGATTCACCGATTCATGATTATAATTGACATCCTAGTAGAGAAATATCAAAACTTTCCACAAGTCTATAAGATTTGCGTTTAATTATGTTTTATAATCTATATAATTTAATTATTTTCTCCTACTAAAACATTATCTCTCGTGAAATTTACCTGCTGCAGTCACACGGCGTTTTTACAGGCAAAATTTTAGACGAAAATCCGCAACGTTCCCGAAAATCGCACGATTTTCCTCAGCGCCTCGCTTCACCTCTTTCCAACCGACCAATAAATAAATTTTCTTCTCTGGTCAGATATTCATGAAGTTATTCGACGAATTTACTGGAACATAATGACGTGTGTCGGCTCGTAAGTAAACGCGTTCTCGACACGGTGGCGAGGTTGTATCGTTTAATGATCGGATCAGCGGCAACGACGGAGTAAATTTAAACAAGTTCGACCGAATTTCCAATTAGCATGGAGTTTCAATAACCGGCAGCGGTTAGCGGGGCAGGTAGGTACTTCGATGAATGTTAACCCGTCTAGAGCGTGTTTTATTTATCGTCTATAGAAACTCGCTGGAAGAGACGCGATACTTACCGCGAAACGCCATCGAGCTCGTTTCACAATGGCGGCCGCTCGAAGGCGAGCGCTCGCGATTTCAGTCCCGAGCTATAAATTATTTTGTATTTTTCCGCGCGGCGAGACCATTGAAATATTCAGCGAATACGTTGAATTATGAAAGCGTTTCCTGTGGGAATATAGGCCAGCCGAGAAACGAAATATAAATTACAGGAAAAATGCGCGTGGCATCCGGTGTTGAATCAATACCTCCATTGCTGTGCTAATAAAGGAATATTAGAATGCACTTTTGTGGGCGCTCTATATACATCTGATTGAAGAATAATTGTTTCACTAGAACGTTATTCTTTGAGTATAATGTTCTACTATTTTCTAATATTCTCTTTGACTTCTTCAATGTATTCTACTATAAGGGATAAGCATGACGAATTGCTTAATAAATTTAAATGCAATATGTTTTCATTAACTGCTTATTAATTGTTTGTTGAACTTGAACTGAAAGAAATTTTATGAAAAATTTATTTCATTATACATACCGTGATTCATATTGCCATGCATATTACGATCTCGCGTGTCAGCACGTTTCGTGCGCATGCCTTTTCACGTAGCTTCGCGTGACATCCATTTTGCGTGGTTCACTCTGTATATTATTTATAATGAAATTGTAGCATATTATAATGAATGCAATTATACTGGCACGGAGAAAATGTGAGAAACAAATTAATCTGCTTTCTTCCGCGTATTTAATACATTCGATACCAGTAATATAGTCCTACGTCATTTGAAATTTTTTCAACCGATTAACGTTAACGTAGTCCTGCGTCATTTGAAATTTTCTTAGAGAAATGCTGGTAGTGTAGTCCTACGTTATTTATAACCTTTCCAGAAAAATGTCGGCAACATAGTTCATCATTTTTAATTGTTTCAACAGGACATTATTAAAGCAATCCTACATCGTTTTCAATTTCTTTAGAATGTCGATGACGTAGTCCTACGTCATTCCACATTTTTTAAAAGAATACCGATCGTTTAATCTTACGTCATTTCAATATTTGCTGCCAAGTATTGACAACATAATTCTATTACAAATTTTATATTCATACACGTTCGAATATTAGACCCTTGTATTCAGCTACTTCAGTACACGACTGCAAGGAAATTATATACGGCCATGAATGTGTTAATAATGGAAATCGTCGACATGCGGAATATGCAGCGGAATATGCAATGCGCCACCGATGGCTCGCGGTACGCGGTACGCGTGAACGCTGCAGGCAAGCGAATTGAGAATAGAACCGTTTCGCCGGGTGTATTCGGTGCATCCAGTGGCACACTTCGAGAGCCGGGTGCATCGTCGGTTACGTGCGGCCTGACTCGCAGATAAGCGTCATAAAACGTCTGTCAACGGTGCTGGAACATCCAAAAGATAGCCGAAAAGAGGAACAGGGCGGGAAACGGAGAAAGAGAAAGGTAGAAGGGCTTGTCAAGCACAGTAATGAATTTATTGTTAACAAAGTGCAGTATTTGTGTCACGAGCAACAAGATGAGGATAAGATAACCAAGCACAACGATTACATTGTTTGTCGTTCGTCCGAGAATTTCATTCCAACGCGAAACCGTCGGGCAAACTGCACTGCGAAGGTGATTAGCAGAAAAGAATGTGAGTGACGCGAGCAATCTCTGCTCTGGTTTTGTGTCGATTCATGGTACTTCGTGAATGCGAACAGTTTCACCGCGAGGGAACACGTGGCTGATAAGAGATTTGTTGAGCCGGTGTCCTCGATTCGCGTATTTTGCTAACGGAAGGGTTTCATCGTTGCTTTGTAAAGGATTTGTCATTATTATCGCTATTACCGGATGCACTATTTTCATTTGTGAATTGCTTAATTCCACAATTTCATCACCGTTTAAATATATATCTTTTCTCTTCTAAAAGTGTAATTATTGAACATCGTTAACTTCTTTATCTGACCGAAACGAATTTTTAATTATTTTTTATTTAATTCGTTACATAATTCGAGACAATATTATCTAAATACCAACGTAACTAAGAAATGAATTAATATATTCTTAAAAATAAAATTTTCGGATTTGCGTGAGTTATTTTCGAAGGAACTTAGTCTTCTTTACGTATAATTTTCAAGTGCAACACCGTTCGTAACATCTCGCCAACTTTAAAGTGATATTTGTCCTATGATTTCATGATTTCATATTGAATTTCGATGTTCATTTCGTTCAGTGTAATATAAAATTAACCATTTGCTCACAATCAGCTTCCACAGAGCGAACGCAGACGCAAAAGAGGGAGTCGGAAAATTGTGCGAGGAATAACAGCGCTTGTACATCTCTCTGACGAGCGATCTAGGGAAGTTCTCCAAAGGTCTTTGGTTTTGCATGGATTGCAATTGGGGTTAACCCACATTGCTGCCCGTAACCGCTCGCCACTTTACCCTGGCTCCCCAGTCGCTTTCCTTTCGTTTATATTCTTTATCTACGTTGCTTGGTTTGCAGGTTCTCCAAAGGGAAGCACGAGCCGCCGTGAAAACTGAATGTCCGCGCAATAAAGGCCGTTTGCACTTTGTTCGTCCGCGATAACTGCACGCCCGTTTTCCGTCGACTTCCCCGAGCGTAAAAATAATCAGACATTCTGGCTGCGTAGGATCTCTGTCGCCCGGGGCTGAACAGTTTCACGACGATATAATTTTCAAACGCGGGCTGCCGCATTTCAAACGCGAGAAAAACTCACTTTTCAAGTTCCCGTGAGCGTATACAGGATTACACGAACATTATTCGTGTGCGAAGCAATTTTTTCTAGTAGCCGGTTTGCAGATTAAATAAGAGAAGACATAAAAGTCACATTTGTTTTGTATTTATTATTTATTTACATTTGTAATTAATGTTTGATGTTATCCGTTCGTAGGTAACTTGAGGGGCGACTCACTGTTATCTGATTGGACATAGCGAAATTATGAAATCTGGTGTTCAGTGTTTGATGTGATATGATTAGACGTGAAATATTGAAATAATATAGTTTATTTATATTCCAAGTTTAATAAAGTGAAACTGACAGTTAATTACAGTTTAATCACTGTTTAGTTAGAAAATTATAAACACACGTAGCGAGAAAATGTTCGAGTTCAGAGTTAATAGGGTTTAGAAATTGAAATTACATTCTTGGATCGATAGAAATTTATAAAAAAAAAATGTTAAATATTCATTTTTCCCAACCTACGTTGTACCGAACAAATTCTGTAAAAAGGGGAAACTAATTCGCATCAGACAGAAATCCCGTAAAAACAGAATTAAGGTGTAATTGATTTTTCTGTAAAGGGTGTCGTGTAATAGGGAAGCTGTTTATCGTTGAAAGGTTAACATCGTTAGCTGCAGATCGAAACACGCATTCGACGCCGGTGTTCGACTCGTAAAATCGCGAAATGTTTACCGTCGTTAATCTGCGTGCACGCGGTTCAAAGAGTCTGTTTATTAGATAGACCTTACGAGCACGCCAAACTGGATTATCGGCGCTCGTGGAACGTCCACTGAATCACGTCCCTTTTCAACGCCGACAGGAGCCCAACGCGCGATTTTATAGTCGATAAAAAACCTCCGCTATCGTAGTTTATCACCGCCCCATGGATTGCAATACTTATTTTACTTTATTCGATCCCGCAGGAGTTCCGATATACAAGAGCCGCCCGTGACGTCGTATCAAATTAAAACACAATTTTAGGAGCACCTTGGGCACGTATTCTTTTCATCGCGTATCGATATTTTCAATGGAATCACATGTTTTTATTAAATATACAATTCTCTGTTACCATACAGAATTTTCGCGTATCAATTATTTGAAGAAACACTTCGCCCACTTCTTAGAAATCCTATATTTCTTCAAATTTCGCTTATTATTTGTAGTGAAACTTTCATTCAATACAAAAATTATTAACGCTCTATTTTTAGACGTACAACAAATATCGAAGCAGAGAGAGAAAGATTTTTCAAATGAGAAGTATATTTTCTATATATACTTCCAGCAGAGTCGAATCATTTTCTCGATATCCGCAAAACTGATATCCAAACGTTTCTATAATCCTTTATCCAAAGGTTCCTCTGTGTTCACGGTTCAAGCGGAAAATGAAATTCGAATAATTCCGGGGGGCAAACAGCTCGAGGGTGCTGATTACTCAGCTTAATCACCCCAGAACGGTAACATCCTCTCTAATCTCGGTTGCGCGACTGCACAAAGTGGAGGACAAAGTCGCTGGTTCCGGAAGGGGCGAGATTTTCCGCGAAGATTTCATAACGAGCTTCTTGGAAGAGATTGAACGCGCGGAGCGCTTTGAACCCGGCACGGCGCGCGCTTCCAGAAGAAAACCGGTAGTCGTAATTCCAGTATCTCCGAGTGTCACCGGCTAGGCCGGGTGTTATCGCGCCGGGTCTAGGCGCAGGTAGAGCTCTCCGGCCGAGGATGCAGCTGAGGATGAGCGAAGAGAAGTCACCGCATTTCCCAGCGTGACCGTGGAATAAAGGCAAATCCCATCGCTCGTAAATCCTGAAACGAGGAATCGGGTCGTGGCTGCACGGGCCGTCGACAAGTGTATCTTGTTCTTAGAGAAATTCACTATCAAGCGTACATCTTTTTATCAGGCTGTGTCATAAATCTGTGACGCCTATATTTCTTCGAAGTAACGTTCTTTTTACGATGTCGTCACGGTTTTATTGAATTCTACAGATTATTCGATAGCTTCTTATGTCTTTGTGAATGAGTTATTGATATTATTGGAGATATCGTAACGTTAACAATGTTAGTAGCATTGGTGAGTTTCTATGCTGCATTATATTTTTTATCTGATGCAGGTCTTGTTGAATTCTATGGATTATTCGATAACTCTTTGTGTTATTGTAAATAAGGTATTAATATTATTATATTATTGGTTATATTGTAATGTTAATAGTTTTAGTATTATTGAGTTTCTATATTGTGTTAATATTATTTTTCACGGTTCCATTGCCTTCTCGTTGGTTGTTTAAATTATTCAATAATGTTTTCTGTTTTTATAAATGAAATGTTGATGTTACCTATTATATACAGATGTTACGTAGGTTAAATTAATACGGAATATTAACTTTTTATGAAGTTTGCGTTATGCAGAGTTATTTAGGGTAATAAAATGCTGTTCTAGAAACGAAAGATTGAAGTCTCGCGGGGTTTAGAAGACACAATAGCGCTGATTCCGTAGGATCTAGCACCAAAAAGAAAGTTTAACCGTGGATTCCAGAAACGTGGCTCCGCCTCTGTTCTTTATATCTCGTCGGCCCCTCACCGAAACGGAACTGTACCCGCTGTCTACAACTTTTCGAGCTGTACCTCTTTTGGTAAACTGGTTTCGGACTTTGTTTCCTAATGGGATTAGCGGGATTAGCATCTGATCTCACCTTGTGAGCACGGCCACAAAACACGGAGCCCATTTGTGTTCGTTAGCTCGATATCCCGCCGTCGCATTCATACCGAAGATTTTTGTTCAGAATCCTGGTACCGTTTTCTCGAATTATGTGAAACTGGTGCACAACAATGCCACTTTAATTCCAGGGAATTAGAAACAGGTTTCAATTTCATTAGGAAGTTCGTTCGTGCATTTGTGGGGTCGAATAATTTCGCTTAACAAGTAGTTCAACAGTAGAGTTACAGAATGCATCAACTCGATGCACATTAAATTTTGTAAACATTGTTTAGCAAACGTTCACGTCGATTCTTGATTTATGTAATTGTATACACAAATATACTTCCTAATTGATTATGTTTGTACCTCTAATCTTTCAGATCTAAAAGAACATCAATTTTTCTAGAGGCGATAGATGTATGTTTTGTATAAATTTTAGTTCCATAAGGTAATATCAAGTCTTAAGGTGTTAATTGTCACTGAATCCAATTAATCACTGAATAATTCCATTCGCGGTCTAGATAGAGAAATGTATTCGTATTAAGAAACGTGTAATCGAGCGAGCAAAAATTTCACCGATATTCCCGATGAGATAGAAACAGGTAAAATGAAATCCAATCACGGGGTCCAAGAGAAACCCGATTTTTCCTTTCATAGGCGCGAGAAGATGAAACGCGAGGCGAAACGAGAGTGGATACAGAAATCCAGATTGTTCGGCGATGCGCTTGGAAATCTGAATAATTTTGTTAGACACGGCTGACGGTGGTGGCGACGGCGCTATTCATTCTCATCTTTTCCTTCAATTTTTTGGGGTTACCATTCAGGTGAAATCTCGTCTTTTGTTGCACCCGACCTAAGGAAAACACGAGAAATACCTCTGCGATTGTCGGATCCCAAGCGTAAAACGAATTCCGGAGGCAAATAAGAGTAAAAATTTCGTCTGAATTTAATTGGATTGAATCTGAGTTTCATCGTTTTATAGAAAATTTGTCATTTGAATAAATATAGACGTATGATTATTCTTAATGTTATTCGTTCATTTTTCGTCTTTCTTTTTAGAAATTCTGGATATGTATTCTATGAACGTGTATTGAATGTTTATTAACATTAATTGTTGAAAAATACTATGTTCATTGTACAAATATTTAACCTTCATACCAAACACCTTTCTACGATAAAAATGTAATTTCCTTTGGTACTGGAGTATTACGAAAAAGGTTAATTCTCCTGAGTCTAATCCACAAAAAATTCACCAGACAAGGGATTTGCGTCTCAAGATTAAAAGACCGCAGTTCCCCTTGACGGGGATAAAGAAGTGAAATAAGAAGCCAGATCAATTTGAATAATTCAGCCTGACGGGGCTCGGATTCCCCCAATGGGATTGACACGACAAGAGCGTATTGGTGCTGATATATGTATGTTACGATGTCGGTTGATATTCAGGATATAGATCGGATCCTCGGAGTTAGAATCGTCGCATCATCTTATTATCGGGATCTCGTTTCGGGAGATGGAAGGTGAGTAAGAGAGTAAGAGAGTAAGAGAAGGACAGAAAGGTAAGGTTGACACGATGGAAGCGAGATGACAGGAGATCAAGAATAGAGAGATCGACACCAGCCACGAGATGGAATCTTGAGCGATTTTCGAGCTCTGATTTCATCGTCCTCTTTGTAGAAGAGAGCATTCCCTCTTGCGTTAATAATGCCATACCCAGCCTCTCCGCCTTCCACGCTCTATCTATTTATCTTTCTGTCGTTGGTCCAGCTCCCATTTCCTTTGTGACTCCGTTCCACGTTTCCCCCTTGTTCGTAACCATGCGCGTCCTTTTGTTAATTTAACTATCCGTCCGCTCGTCCGCTTCCTCCTCCTCCTCCGTCCTCCTCGTTGCACCACTCGAATTTCATTGTCGTCGTCCTCCGTCTTTGATTCTGCCGCTCTCACGATAAACGTTTTCCCAGTCCCATGTAAGCTTCACGCGTTTCGCACATATTATAATTGCGAAGATGGACATTAATCTTCTAGGAGAAGTTTGAAATAATTGTGTGTACGGCGTTTCGGGCAACGTCCCAGAAGAATTTAGTAATTAAGATTGTAGAAGTCGCCTGTGCTTTGCGCGGTTTGTTCAATTGCGAACGAAGAAATTGCTGGACGTTCGTAATCATAGTTCGGAGCGGAGCGTGCTAGAATTATTTTGCTTAATGGCATTTAAAGTCGATTCGACGTGTTTGAGTGATAGTAAATCAAAGGTTTTTCGTCAGATCTTGTACTTTTCAAGAGATCGCTGTATAATGTGTAATTTGATAATAAAAAGCGATTGTAAAAGTGTATTCCGTAGAATATTTTCAGGCGGTGATTTTCTTCGGCATCGATTTGAAACACACCGAGGAACGTTTCGTTTCCGCCTCACGTCCCGTGACCGCATCGATATTGAGGGCAATTATTTCTTGATCTATAAATCTCAGAGGTCGTTTTATACGATGGCGTGACCGACTGGTCGCACGAGATCTCGGTGCATTTCAGTGTCTTGGCTCGGGCACTCGACGATGAGAGGATTTCTCATGAGCATAACTGAATCCGCGTTAAAATATCTCTCGATTGTATTAAACAATAAATCACGTGCGACTGAGAAGTTCAATTTCAGGCTCGGTTCAATCGAGCCACTCCGGATATTGCATTTTTTGAATCCGAGTATCATTCCTATGTCAAGTTGCACGAAGAGAATTACTCGGACGAAATCAATGTTTAATATTTTGCTCCATTGCTCACCATTCTGTTTTCCAATTTTCGTTTCAATACAAAAATGAAAATGGATTGTGATGTATATTTTTAAGATAAAAAGTGAAAGGTAGGGATTAACAATTGGTATAAAATTATTGTATAATTATAAATGATATAGAATATAATAATTATGAAATTCTTGAAGTGATTGTATGATTGTAAATTAAATATTAGCATAACTATAAAACTATTAAAATCAATATATAATTTAAATTAAGTGTAGTATTATAATTATAAAATTACAAATTATTATATAACTATCTACAGTAGGATAAATCGCAATGAAATACGACCGATGCATTCAATAATATCGTAACAAAGTAGAATGGAACATTATTAGATGACTTACGTTATAATAAGGGGATACCATAAATTCTCTGGCCCTGCTGCAGTTGACTGGTGCCGACCACCATAAATCTTGAAATTAATACTTTTAGATGTAATTTTGGCGACCAGGGGAGCGCCCATAAAGATCGACCGAACAGAAAGGTCACTTGATAATGTAATAAAATCTAATAATTTGTTCTCTGTCGCCGACGTTATAAAAGTTCTGTGAAATAATCTTTATATTTTTTCAATTTTATTTATAAATGAAACTAACCCCCTTTTACTACATAATATTTCCTTTGAAAATCCTCTATACATCCCATAGTTTAATCTCTCCTTCCAATTTTCCTATATCGCAGTCGATTAATCAATCGGAATAATGATAATATGCAACTCAGACGTAAAATACCAGTACAGGTAATTGCATATAAATAATCGTTAAAGAACTGTTGCAAAAGCCAGATGTTTAACCTTTCCGAAAGGTTATTATCATTTCCAAAGCATAATTCACTAAAGCATGGATCACTCGAGAAAAATCCATTCACTTCTCTAAACGCTGTTCGGTTCTCAGACTCGCTAGCGGGGAATATACGCTCTCCAAAAACGATCCGGCTGATTCACACGCGGAATATCGTATTAAAATTCTCATCCGCGTTCCTGCGTAAGAGCGATGAAATTTCGAAATTATCTATAATAAAGAATATAATACCGCGTAATGACTACTTTACGTTATCCTTCTTATCCGGCGGATGGTTAATTATATTATTTCGTGAATGCGGCGAGTGGTTTCGCTCCATCCTTAATAGCTAATCTTCATTCGTGATTCCATTCTCATCTCGGTCAACTATTCCGGGGGAATTATTCGCGCAACGACCGCGCTCCTCTTGTTGTTAATACGTTTCGCGGATAGAACGGCGCGCGATCTGTAGGGAGAACCGAATTGGAATTAGAAAAATATTCACGCGGTTCAGAGATCACAGGAATACGTAAGCAACAATGTAAATGCTGTCTGTAAGAAGGGAAAACGTGTAACGTCTGCAGAAAGAAGGGAGCGAATTGCGTTATGGAAATACGAAAAAACGAGAAAAGGAATTTAAAGTCTCGGAGACTGGATGGACGATTCGTGTGAAGAAGAAAAGGTGACAATGGAAGCAGAAGAATGCAATTTGATGGAATAATGAATATTCTAATTGGATAATCTGATGATCTAATATTAGGCGGATAATCCAATAATCTTCGAACAATCTAATTAATGATAAAACTCGTGTGTAATCGGAAATATACAACTTTAATTAAAAATAATATAAGGTACCTTTCAAATTTTGCGGCACATATTTGACACGCAGTTTCGTGTAGCATATGATTTGTAGTTAACAATTGTAAAAGTTATGCGGGTTTGCTTTAGATCACTCAGCTCACATATTTCTCAGCAAACAGTCATTATGAACGGACTAATCAACCTCCTCTGTTCTACAGAAATCATTCTTCCTTTGATTAAACTGTCTAATAACTTATGTAATAACTGCTCTCCCCCCCCTCCATCCCCCCTCCTCCTCTCAAACCCTTCTGTGCCCCTAGCAACTTCATCAACTTCCATCCGAACAATGGTGCTAATTTACGGAGCAACGGTTGCAACAGATACACTTTGATTACTCACAGTCGTGATTATCATTTTGGCGGAGCACTCGCGTTTGATGCGGACAGGACTCACAGATAGTTCCACAGGGTTCCCATCGTTTCGCGAAGATAATATTCTCGAGAAACCCCGGCTCGAACGCATTCCGCGGTGTATCCGTGAACTGGTGATGTTTCCGTCTTTCGGGACTCGAGGATATCGATGATTCCTGCGGTTTCGCGGGACCTTCTAACGGCGGCGGTCAGTTTCAAGGTAATGATTCGCGGGGTTCGTTGTCCAGTCCCTCGTTGGGGCTACTCGCACGAGCATTGGAATTCTTCGACGGTGAACGAGTTTTTCCAAACTTCAAATGTGCTCTTCAAATGTTTCTAAATATATCTACAGAGAAGTATGTAGATACTGAAATATTTTAAATATTTTCTATTTACTTTCATTACATTTAATATTATTAAGACAGAAATATTTTATCTTCCGACGTTTCTCTTCCCATTCAAACTACTCCCCCATCATACCACTCCATAAAGTATTCCTCAAACTTCATTCAACTCTGTTCATTCACAGTCAATCATCATGCAGAATATCAATTATCAGTTACAATAACCAGATTCCAATAATCTCAACTATATTCATTCTCAAACTCACGATTATTGCACAGCATGGCCCAAGAGACACTACCGGTGCACAGATAAAAAGGAAAAAAGTGCACTGTCGGTGGCTGTGTCGACTTGAAATGGTTGGTAGGAAGAAGTTGGGCAGTTGGAGAACGTCCTGGTCGATTTGTTCGGCGTCGCTGCGACGGCGGAGGGTCGGGGCGGAGGGAAAACGGGGGTGAGAGAGTGGAGACATACGAGAAGTTACTTACTCCGGATAATAACCGAGTGGTGGAGCTGAATTGCCTCGGATGCGATACTCGACGTCCAACCGGAGGCGGATCCGGTATCACGTCACGCTCGTGTATATCGTGGTTGCGCCAGACCTCAGAGGATCGCGTGTTTCCTCGGGATCTCTGATGGATCGGAGTCTGGAAAAATTACGGCGTCAGCTCACGCTGTCTACTTACCTACGTGAGCCCGGACTCGACCGGCTGTTTTTAAGCTGATCATTTTTAATTCTACGCCGGCCGGCTGGGTCGCGAGTTCCTTTTACCCCGTTCCGCGTCCCCGACGCCACTTATCTGCGCGTATTACGTGCATTTAAATCGCTGATAGGATTACTCGGGCAAACGTTAAACAGGTTTACCACCCCGGAGAGATTAACGTTCTTCAGTTTAAACGTTGGGGACGTCTGCTCGTTATTTCGCGGTTTAATGGAGACCGCGTAACGCATTGTACGCGCCGGTATTTAAATAAATTTTTATCCCTCCTGCGCTTCTGGTGACTCGAAATCCCGTTATTCTCCGGGAAACTGTTCTTTTCTCGAAGTTACGGTGAACGTGAGTGTATTTGCCGGGGCTTAAGACACTGTCTTGCTGGATAATGAGTTGGAGAAGTGGAAACTTATTGTTTCTTGGATAGAAATGCTTCCGTTCATCGAAGAAGGGTGCAGTTGTTTATTAAGGCTTTGCGGCTTGAAATTACTTTATGGTTTACAGTTCAGTCATTGTAAATGGCACTCTTTTGGACCCATCAAGGCGACAACATTGTTTTAACACTAAAACTACCGAGCAGTTAAATCGACTTTTCGAAATTTAGAAATTCCAAGAGTGTATCTGTTGCAACTTTAACTGATTTACAATTCAGTTTGCGTATTGCTAAATCAATTCCTCTAATAATTTCTCAGAGAACCATCTGTTATCTTTTTAATAATTGTAACAAGAAGACATCAAGAATAGATCCTTTTTACTCGGCAGGTAGTTTTAGCGTTACAATTTACCATTCTGTTTCACTTTAGCCACCCCCACGCTTCTACAGTCCGTTATTCAATAATTCAAAAATAATCCGTTAACCCCTTGCCATATCTTGTCAAATCAGCATAATTATGGTGACCGATATCTCACTCGTGTTGTCACTTCGAGTCAGACTCGTGATATTTGTGTTCGGTTCAAAATTTCTATCACGACTCAAGCTCGTCAAAGTACGCCGAGGGGTTAAACAACCGACGATTCGTTCAAAATTATGATCATACAGCTTACACATAATCAATTAAAACATAAATAAAACACGTAGCGAGAGCTTGCTGTTGGCCTTGCACCGTCCCGGGACTCATCTACTGAACAACGCACAGAATCTATGCACCAGATACAACGACGAACGCGTAAACCCCGGGAACCAGTTATTACTCAGTGAAATCCTGACGGAGTTATTTGCGAGGCAGACCACGCAACGTCCAAAACAAGTATACGGGAGAAACGCTCGGCCGGGAATGTTTGCGGACGGGCGCGGAAACGCGCGGATTCCCGCGTGTCACCCGAAATGGCCGCGGCAGCATGCGAGCAGCAAGGCTCTTTGACTTCAATTTTCACGGAGCTGTCTTGAATGAGCCATTAGCCAGCCGGCTGCGCGCACGAGCGTGCCCCCGCGCCAACAGACAGTGTGACGCTCCTGCGGGCCGGTCGTGTTTGTTCTCTGTGACCGCCGAAAATAGCGACGGCGGACGTTCCGCGTCGCTTTTCCAAAAGGCGAGTGCAGCGGCTGCAACAGCAGCAGGTGCAGACCGGCCGCGTGCACGGTCACGCGATCGAAACGCGGATTCGCGGAAGGCACGCTCTCGCCGGTTAAGGCTCCGGCCACTTAGGGCCAATTAAAATTACTCTTAATTACGGCTGTCCGCCGTGGATGCGGACTCCTTTAATCTCGAAATTTATGGACCCGGCCGGCCCGTACGCGCGAGAATAGGCACGGCTAGGCATTCGACGCTGCGCAGGATTTTGATTGATCGACCGCTTGGGTGGCTGCTTTCGCGAGTTCCAGGGAATTCGGGGGGAGCTTTCGATTAAGCATTCCGTACTGAATGTTGTTGTTAGTGAGCTGTGGATTGTCTTTATGTTAATTCGCATTTTCACGGGAATAATTGGGACGATTAATTTACAGTAGGAAAAGGTTTCGTGCGTTTTTGTGGAATTTTGTGATCTGACGTTTCTCGTAAGTGCAGAAATCTGTAGGCTAGTTATTGTATTGTTATTTGAATACTTATCTTGAGATAGTTAACTGATTGGAATCTTAATCAATTTTTCATCGAGGAAGTAATTATTCATACCATATTTTATTTATTATGCAATTTCATTAGATTTAAACATGTGTAGATTAAATAATGTGGAGTATTATGAAGTAAGTATTCTGTGTCGAGTTCCGTGTATAGCTGAAGTGTTCCGATTTACGCCGATCATTGATCCTTTCGACGATTCCCCGAGTCAGGTCTGCTCGCTGACACGCGTCGTGGCTCGATCGGAATCGGAATTTAATCGGAACACGTCGATGGGATCGATCAAGATTTGAAACGGCTTTTATATTCATTCAGCGCTCGGCGAACGGTCATCGATCTTCCTATTGATCGTTCCAGTCGTTATCGTCGCACCGGGAGTAGTCTATTGTCCGGGGCGTGCCTTGAATATTTTATATTTGAAAGGATGAATCGGTTCAAATCCACCTGTGAATTTTTCTATCCGTCTGTGGACGTAAAAGCTTCCTGTCTGAAACACGTGGCGCGATGAATAAGACTGATTCAATGGTAATGAAACAATATTTGTTCCAAAGCGGCTGGAACTATTTGAAAATTCTCTTCACTGTATTAATCCTACCGTGATTATCCGTTCACTTACGCGTTTCGAATATTATTAAAAATATAGAGACATGTGTATTAAATTCTCCTGCACTTTTTTAGAATTTAAAAGTGTTCTTAACACTAGGCTCGCGGATATTTACTGTACAATTCACTTTACTGTTCTTAGAATAATTGATGTTCGTCCACTTATATCTTGGAAATTAGTCGTTTAAAAATAGACAATTAGTTAAAGTTGTTTTGAATTAGTTTAATTTAGATCGATGTAAACATAAAGCAAATAATTTTTATAAAAAACAGTATGCGCCGAATGGACCCGTTTCGTAAACCTAGTGTTAGTGAATTGAAAACGCAGTTAAATCGAAGAAAATCTGGCAAACGTAATGGTACTGTGAAAAATAAAAATGTGATCGAATCGAGGATACTCCGGGGAATACAACGAAATGACGATTGGAAATCAAGGGTTTAGAATGTTCCAACGTCTTCTAATCACAGGTGCCTATAAATTCCATTAATTACAGAAAATCTCTGAATGACAGGAAAAAATGCATTGACCTTTTGCGTACAAATGTCGACAATTCAGCGTTATTTCCTACAGTAATGCCTCACCGTGTTTAACGCGCGAGGATATAAAAACTGTTGGCCAACACTAGAGGCGAAACATCGCTTCAACTATTCAACGACACGTGGCATTTTGTATTGCGCCGCGTTTCCATTTCCACACGGCCATTCTCAAAGGAGGCGAACGCAATTACCGGCAAATTTAATTGGTCTTCGGTGGATGCGTGTAATTACGTCGGGGGCCTCTTCCAGCCAGGCATTGCGAAATCCACTGTGGGGCCGGCCACGTATTCCTTTTCTATGTTACATTAAAATTTCACTTCGCATCGCGCTAATCGCATCCACGCGAAATTATAACAGCAAAACGACCGTATTTTCGTTGCTCTCTTCTTGAAACAGTATGAACACGCTGTTCAGCGCGAGAGTGGCTTAACCATTTCAGACTTAACGCACACTGTAGTATAAACCGTTTTACTACCTTAATACCTGGCAAAATATTATAATTGTGACGGACAGCGATTAATATAGCCTTGTGTTGAGATTATTTCTTTCTGAAAAGTAATATACTACTGTCATCTAATTCGAAAGAATGTTATTATTAGTGGTGAATTGAACAAGTGAACAGAATTTTGTACGGAAATCAGTTCTGAAGAGATTAAGTTGTATACTAAATTTCCATTTTAAATTATTTCAACAGTTTGCATACATTTTACAATGTTCAGATGACATTCGTTATCACAGACAAAAATAAACCCCTTTAATCATGTATTCATTATCAGTAACAGATTTTTTAAACATTACTGTTATTAAAATATTCAAGAAATTAAAAATATTGTTAAATCTATATAAAATCTTAGTGAAAAATTGTCTTCTATTACAAATGCACGATAATTAATACAGGTATTAAGTACGTTAACATAATATCTGCAGTCACATGTTGGCAATCTTTAAGGGGCAAATGATCCAATTACGGAAATCCAATTTCCATGTAACTAGCCAGAAATGATTACAACCTGCTCGAGCCTGCTCTTTGTGTTCCGCGAAAGGAGTACGTCGAAGGATTCAATTTCCAGTGTTACATAATCCGCCGTTTCCCACATTAGTTTCGATCAACGGAGAATTATCGGTTGCGGCGTTGCGCGTTAACGATGATTTCCGTTAATAGACGTTGCCATGGAAATACGGAAGCCGATCGTTTAATAGAGTTTATTGTTAGACCACGCGGAAGTTTTCTTGGAATAATACGTTTGCCGGCGAGAGAACATTAACTATGTAGCTTTATAATGAGATTCTAATACAAATAACAGTAACAACGGTTCTCGTTCGGTTAATCCTTGATTCGAATAAAACACGGAGCTGGTCGACCAGCAATGGCTCCTCGTAGCTATCGATCGATATATCGAGGTATAATACAAAGGTCGGTAAATTCACGAGGAAATGTTATTTATATCATACTAACGAAAAATTCAGTCACATTTCATACATCCAACATTTCCATTACTGCCTGTTATATAATTCTATTCATAACTCTGACATTTAACATATGAAAATCAATACATTATTCTATTTTCAAACACTTTCTTCCCTATGTTCATTCCATTCTCAAAATACACAAGGGAAAGAAGGAAACCTATTTCATTTAAAAATTGGAACAAACATGTATGTAATATCACTAAAATTCGAACTAGTGAACTGATCACGAAGCCACTAGTACAAAATGAATACAGTAATCGTCAGCTATGATTTTCACAGTCAAAATAGCATTTTCTACGAACATACTTGTTCCCGTTAAACACAAGTTAGTTGACGCGTATTACGTAAATAAATGTAGTTTTCCTAAAAGTTGTTCTTCGGGACCCAAAGGGTTAATCGAAACAACCCCGTCACGTACGTGACAGATGTTCACCGTCAGTAGGAACATCCAAAGGGTGGTACCGGAACATGTATACGGGTACGGGCCGTTCACACGATAAATCTTCGTATTTGTCCGGCTAGCGGGTATCTGATCGGTGGAGGCCGGCGTGTATCGGCGGCGCATTCGCCAGGTGAGAGGTCCGCGGATGATCCGGCGATAGACGTAAACAATGGCGGAGGCTTTGCCATTATTACGACGTATCGTCGCCCCGGCGAGGACTGGTTTATGTACGAATGGGTGACTCAGCCGCGGAATGCAGCACACGCGCCCTGCCTTGATTGCCTATCAGACTCCGTAGCGCGGGCTTCTATAAATAATACGATACACGTATGCTCGTATATACCTACGTATATACACGTGGTGCAAGCCGGAGATGGGACCGAGCTCGGTATAATTGATGCAGCCGCTCGCACAATCGTCCAATTTCCAACTTTTCGACGTCTGATGGAATTCAAAATTCAGCACGCTCTGCGGGCTCCTCTGAGATGCTACCAGGAATAGGGGATGATTTCGCCGAGCGCTAGGTGCATTCACGTTGGCGCGTAAATGCGTTAACCCATTGCGGACGAAGATTAAAGTATACAAAACCTGTAAATTCTGCCAAATTATATATCGAACGTGTACTGATTTCTTACTGTTCGGAAATGAAAGTTTCTTGTATCCGAAGCATGAAAGGATTAATATTGCACGCTGAAGGGAAGTTGTGAATTGTTAGATCGTTGAAATTTGAATATTCGTGTCAAATATTATCTACTTAATGGAATTGGACAGAAACAAGGATTTTGGGAACATTGAATACTGATGTGTCCCTAGCAAAATCTGTTGAAGAGCAACTTGCTGTTAAATATAAGGCCTTTAATTCTTACTTTTATTAACTAGTTCTTGAACATGTGAATTGGAATAAGTATTCCATTCATTGGCAATCCACGTATTATTTGTCACTGTGATGTTCTTATTCCCCGCAAGAAATTATCAAAGCATTCATTCATTGTAACAATTTTTAAACAATTCAATCTCCCTCTTTCTTTGAAAAGTTTCTATCAATAGCTTTCATTTCATTGTAATAATTTTTAAACAGCCCAATAGCATAAATTATTCAATGACCATCGTCGTAGCGAACGTGAGAAACTCCAACCTCTCTTCGCGGATCTCTCGCCAGACGCACATTACCCAGAGGAATATTAGTTTCCTCAATGCATAAATCTTCCGACGCGTCGATATCGAATAAACCCAGCTCGATCTCATCCCTATCCCGACGGAATGAAAGGCAGCGCCACGGTGTTCTGTCATCGACCGTTATCGGGCCGCGTGTAATGCCTCATAACGGTGGTGCGTGTACTTCGGATCGCGCGTGACAAAATTGGCGTTAATTAGTGCCGCCGCAGGTATTCCGGCTGACCGGACGAAAACCGATCACGTACACCGCACCGATATTTGTTCTTCAGATTTCTCGCGTGTCCGTCGCGAAATTTGCCCTGATTGCGTGGGTTTCATTCAAATTAAAGTCTGCCAGGATACAAGGTTCTGTAATTAAAAGGACAACCGTAAATTAACACATTCGGCGCTTCGTGGGACCGCGTTGACCTTTGTCAAACGTAAAAATTTCGTCGTCTGTGTAACACGATTTCTCATGAAACTCGTAGTTCCTCCATTTCGAACCCTTCGACTAAAATATAAAGAAAGTACAATGTTAAACCATCCGACAAATATTTCATAAAATAGTATTCCAAATAAATAATAAACAACATGCTCGAAACATGGTACACATACCAAGTCTCAGAAATCAATAAGAAATAATATCTTTCTGCAACACAGAAACAGCTTCAAACTTCACTGAACCCGGTAACAATTAAGCTCGCAAAACTTATGGGCACCTTTCACCTTATCCGAAGTTCGAAATCCAAAAAGAATACCAACGACAACCAAGCGGTTCAGCAGACCCTAAGAGGTACGGGGGAAACTCTAAAACAATTGCATCCTCCCGAGGTATTTACGTGGATCACTCGAAGCCAATCAAAGCACCATTCAAGTAGTCGCTGGTCGGATAAAAGTTTCGGGTCCCGCAAGAAACGTGGGTAACGAGCTCCGATTGCATCGCTGGGTGATTGAGGTCCATTAACCTTTCGCGTCCTAATGTCTCTGGGACGAAGCAGCAACCGAGGCGAGAAATAAGGGAGGAGGGACAGGGGGCGTCGAGCTGGCGCAATTAGAAATGTTCACACCTTCGGCGCTTCGCGGAGCCGTGCGCAATGCGTACAGATAAAATGCGGACGGTTTAATGGTTGCCGATGCTCGACCGACACCAGGAACATGTGGGACGGGGAGCATTTTAATGACGCGTGCGTTACACGGACGTAATTTACGTCTTATTGTGCCAGTTCCGCCGGATCGTTGTATATTTATCGTGTAATGGTCGGACGCCCGATATTTTATTTCCGCGGAAACGGCTGAACACGCGCGTCAGGCACGAGGGCTGCTTCTAATGGAAAGGCTTCGTTGTTTTTCCCCAGCGCTGCGCTGGTTCGGCGGGCAAGTTTATTCTGTCAGTCCACGGCTTGTAATTTGCGCGTTCTTCGCGAGTGTCGAAGCCAAACGATTTCTACGCTGCCCCGGACCACGGTCTGGAATTCCAGGCGCCCGCCCTCTCGCGATGCACGGCTTTCCTCCTTGTTTTCGTTCCCGATCGCCTCGTGGAAATGTGGTTTACGGTAGTTCGCGTGCTCGGTTCAACTTTCCTTTCGACCCGTTCATTTTCCTTTCTTTTTGGAAACCCCTACGAACGCCGCCGCTGGAAAAACGAATTGTTTTCCCTTGTTTGGGAAGCTGGCTTTTGGTACGCGAAACGGTGTTCGTGATAGATTGATTAATTGTTGAAATAGTTTCAGAACGATTATAGTTGTGTGATTATAATTAATCTAATGTTGTTGATTTAATTGTAATTATCTAATCGAGTTTAGATCGTTTCGAAGAATTTGAGGCTTCACTGGAAATACTATCAATTACCATTTCATTATTATTCTTCTTATCGTTATTTCAGAATGTATATTCCGCACTTGCTCTGAAAAATTGAAAAACTGATAGATTACAAATTCAAAGAAGGCAAAGCCTTCTCAGCGAATTTGGCATACGAACGAGCAAAAGCAGAACCACGAATCTCAAGGTGAAATTGTGGTAGTCTCGCGGGATTATTTTGCTTTCTCGTGGAGATACTTTGCACTTGGGCTATCGATGTAATCTCAGGGCCGCGATAAAACGCTTAACCCCAGCCGTTCAATACCCGAAATAAATGGCCGGTATGATTCAGTATTTCGCGGGGCTCGATAAACGACGCATCCGACGCAATGGATTTCAATGCGCACCCACATGTCTGCCGCTGGTAGGGAAATCGGGACCCGGAGACGTAAACACTGCGCGTCCGCGTGTATACAGGGTGTCTCAATTCTTCGGTGAGACCTCTCGAGAATGAATTTCACGCATAAAAATAATTAAGGAAAAGAATTCATGTAAATTTATGTCCTATTCGACATCTCTTTTCCATGCTAACCTCTATTGTAAAAAACTGAATTCTTACATTTTTATAATCCTCAGCGTAGGGACCATCGTTATATACGACCTTTTCCCGTTTTTCGATTAATTTCTTAATATCTTCAGAATGGCATAAGTATTATGTGACTAAGTAAGATACAAAATAACATTAATGATCTAATATAACGGAACTAATTTCATCTATCCATTTACCAATAAATCTCTATGTCCACCGTAGAACCGTGTATTTCTATTTTGTGTACATTTTCTCATTAATATTTCTCGCGTGAACCTTTAGAGCATTAATCTTCTCTTTGACATCATCGAGAAATCGATCATGTGTCTTCAGATGCAAGTAGGTCATTTCGAACCTCTATCCCGAAGGTGAACAGAAACTAGCTATAATTAGAAAACAAGATTAAATGGGACATGCGTGTACATGAACCTTTCGATATCGATTTTACCTGTAAAATCCACTTCTGAGAAGGACACCCTGTATTGGCAGACGTTTAAGATGACCACGAGCGTTGCAATAAGACATAACAACGGTACGCGGCTGCCTCTGTCCGCATATAAACTCCGCGGGACGCGGTGATCCGCGAACAGACGAGATCTCCGTGGAACTTCTCATGAAAATTCGTCGCCCGGCTCGATTTCCTGCATGCAAATGAGGCTACGGATCGAAGCGCAAACACTTCGGAACAGTATTTCAGCGTGGTCCGAAGATAACGTGTTCGGGTCGGTGGGAGGTCTTGTTTTACGGTGTAAAAATTGCATGTTGGACAGCCGGGTTGTTCGCTTTATTTATTTAACGTTGCATTGCGCTCGGTATTCTAGATACCGGGTGTTATATTTAGACCATTCGAAGGTTGCATGATTTCATGCCGAAGTTATTCGCGCAGGTTCGGTTGGATCATTTCGCCCTTGATACAAACTGCGCTGAACAGTTTATGGTTACGGATGTATGTAATTGTTTGAAATTTTCTTTGTCTTTGAAATAATATTAACTGACTCAAGTATCTTATTTTCTCTACATAAGATTCACGAGCCTTTCATTTAAATATATGCAGAACTAACAAACAGGTCTGAAATTAGAGAAAGAATCACTTGAACTTCTACATTTACTCTTTTATAGTTACCTTTCTCATCGATAAACTAGATATGTTTGATATATTTCTATAGAGTTACTAATACCATTGAAAGATAAAATTATATTTTAGAGAACTCCGATCAATAAGCGTTCATATAAAAAGTAACTGCCTTTCATTGGATGTATAAATTTATCTAGAATTTCAGAAGTATCTTCTTATACTCATCATCTTGTTGTATCAGTCTGTTCCCACTTTGTATCCACTTTCTCAGACGATCATTGATTTGGCGAAACAGTCCCACCGATCGTCGAAATGGTCACGAATGAAGCGTAAGCCGTTTCACGGACGGATCACGTCGGGTCACAGTGAGGAAGCACACGGCGCACGAGGTTCGGTATCGTTGAATCTGAAATTCCCAGAGTGAGGCTCTCTGGTCCCCTTCTTTTTATTCGCCGCCCGGTTTGCTCCGGCTGAATCTAAGCGCAGCACCGAAAGAATCTCGTTGGATCGTGCGAGAAACCATTCGGTTTAGCCGGGACGTTTCCTCCACGGGCTGCACGAGAATCCGACGAGATTGGAAGCTCGATTCCCGTTCCTCGCGTTCCCTTAGCTTTTAATGCCCTCGCTGTTTTCTCTTCTCGCTTCGCATCCGTGTCGAGGCGAGGATCGTAATTCGGGATCGAGCACGCGACGCGATGCAATGCTCCGCACTCTAAATACGGGTTCGTCGTGCGACCATCGCGAGCGGATAATGCAACTGTTTTTCTTAACGCGTTAAAGAGAAAACACTCTTCGCTTTCATCTTCATTTAGGCAGTATGTAGATTGAACGATCACGTAAGAGAATATATCTTTGCGTTCACTGTACTTTAATCAAACCCGTTACGAAGAACATGAACAAAATTGATATTATACGATTTATAAAATATTGTTTCTCAAATATCTTAACGAACAGATTAACGATTTCGACAGTATCGATTCCATCTAGACCAAATCGGCAGTAAAACTGATCTTATTGAGATTTTTTCCGAAGAATTTCGTAATACTCCTAAACATATTCGAACAATCCTAAAAATAATGCAGTTTCGTATACTCTCATTCTAAAGATTAAAATGAACAGAACTTTTACTAATCTTAAACACATCCATTGTCAAACTTTCCAAAAGCTTTATTTATTCCAAATTTTCAAAGAAAAGGAAACACGAAAGTCCCATTATCCACTGTTAATCTAATATTAGTTCCGCCAATAAGCTCATTCAAAGTTTCCCAAAAAATTAAACCAGTAAACACTGCATAGGTAACTATTGATTTCCTTCACTACCGCTGGCACTGACAGCTTCGATATTGAATCCAACACAATCAACAGTTCCCACGCCCGGTTGTACCCAGCTATTGCAAGCAAGCTACCCCCTACAATATTAGTACAAATCGTTCCCGAAGCGTGATTCCGATAGACGGGGCGAGCCACGGAGAAAGTGGCCGCTCACCTTTGCTTTCAACGCGCGTGCTGCGTGCAATAGCGGAGACACGAAGCCCGGAAACGGTGTCCTCGGCAGGATAAGTCCTGTGACACGTTTCGCGTTCGATCTTAACGAGGAGGAGCACACGCGTTCCCCGCGCCGCGGGTTCTCGCCGTAAATCATTCGCGGCTCACGCTTATCTACGTTGTTATATCTGCTTAGCAGAAATGTTCCGTGCTCGACGGTGACCTTTACTCGAGGGGCCCGGGATCGCGAACAGTGTCACAAGTGGACATCGGGGCCCGTTCGTCGGATGAAGAACGAGCCAGCAGTCGTCGGCTCCATCGGCTGCTCCTCTGCCAGCGGAAATGGGGTTTGGGCCTTAACGATTCCGCCCCGAGGATCCGTGACGAATAATCTCGACGACAGGACCTTCGATCTCTGGCGATTCGTCTTCCCCGGTTCGAAATATGACCGAATATATTGCGATATCGAGGACTGACTTCGTGATTCGCGAACGACGACCGGATTAACGGGATCTTCCCTGCCGATTTCGGAGCGGACGCGTTAAGATGCTGGGATTTTGAATCGGATAAAAGTACTGGATAATTATAAAATGCCCTGAATGCAGTTGTGAACGTTGTGCAGGTAGTTTATATTCATATGGTTTAAGAGAATAACTTCTTACTTTTAGTAAATTCTGTTGTAAAATGATTGGGCGAGATAACCTGTTAACTGTGGAATTTAGTTTGAAAAATCTCCCGTTTTGCGTCGAATGAAATTAAGAAATGAAGTGTGTACTCGTCGGACATAGGACGAATGCACCTAGGGTATGCTTTAATGAAAAACCAAAGCAAAGTAAAGAATTACGTGTTTATCTGGAAAAAATAGATGATTCATCGTTGAAAGGATTATTATCGTTTCAAGCTTTAAGATGACGTGTATACTCGTCAAATGCGGTTAACTGGTTAATGAAATTAAGAGTGTGGTATTATTGAAGTTAAGGACTCAGTGGATAGAAGAAGTGAAAATAGAAGGCAATGATCAGACGGTAGCTAAATGATATTCAGTGTATCATGAAACTATTCCGTTGATATAAGACGAAATGCATTAAAAAATCGTATAGAAAATTGTTGAATTTATTAAAGGAACGTGATAGAAGTTATTCGATTTTGTTTCTTGGGATGAAGTGAAGAATACGAACGTGAAAATTACTTACCGTTAGATCGTGTTTCGGTTGTCCAATTAACAGCTGGTGCCCGAGGATTGTCGTGGAATGAAATGGCGGTTTCGAATAGCTCTCTATGTTTAACGAGAATAGTCGACCCCTGTTCATTAATTAGCGTTCCACGATCACGTGGCTTGTCGGTCGTCGTTCCTCTTCTCCTGCTGGGTTCGCGCGAGTCCACTGTGAACATTGAATCCTAAGATTCTTGTTATTGATAAAATAAAAAATGTTTGTTCTAACAGAAAATACAGCTTTTCATTCGACATGTCTGAACTGAATACCTGTATATGCATGTACATTTCTATGTACGTATAATGCGTATCGAGGGAGATTCATCGGTAGACAGACGGATGTATTTGTGCTCGCGCATGGCGTAAACACGATGGGAGGACGACCGGATAAAAGTGTATCGCGATATCGCGTCGCGACCGAAGAGGACAACGCCCACGCGGCCGCTTTCCATTTTTTGTGTCGAGTGCCTCTCGATCGTTTTCTGGCAGGCTTGACACCCTCCTTTCCCGTTCGTCACTGCGTCCCGCGGCCCGTTTCTCGTTGGCCTCGATGTTCCCTCTACGCCGAAAAAAATAAATCGTCCGCGGAGCGCAGCGGGAAATTAGCCGGCGGTTCGATAAACCGACGGAAAATTAGAAGTTTAATTGGTTCATGTGTAATATAAAGCGTTTGAAGAACGTGGTTCGACAGAGAAAGTGAATTTATATGGAAAATAATATCTGAGATGTCGATTAAAAGTTATTTAATGTCTATTAAAATCAGATAAGGTTAATGTATTGATTCTTTATGCAGAGTTTCTGCGAGAACACGATAAAACTGGTTATTTTAATCGAGCAAACATCGATACGATAATCAATGCTCTCATTGTATACAAATATTGGATTCTAAGTCAATATTCCAGCCAACGGACTGATACTTCACGCGTCGGCGAGCAAGAATTCGAACTCCCAATGCGAAATTGCTCATTCATAAATGGAACTCATTGCACCAGGGTACTGAACATACAATATCATATTTGCAAAGAATTCCTATTTTAATCAGCACATCAAAGACAAGTCAGGCGAACAAATCTATCCTGAGATTTCCATTAAAGTCTTGCGACACTCGACGTGCGGGGAATCAAAATCTTCGACAATCTACATTGATCTATGAAAGTATTTAAAATAGAATTCTACCTACAATGGAAATTGACGCAGAATCTCTAAAATAGTAAACATTTGGAAATTATTATATGTACAATGCACAGTCTAAACAGTCTTATCGTTTTACGTTTCAACGTGGCACTTATATTTAAAATATTCACTGATAAACATTGAAAACAGATAAACTAAAAAACAACAGAAATTGTTAAAAACTTTATTTCCGAATAAACTACGCAGCCTGTAGTTCAACGAAGTTTAACTTAACGTAGTGTCATTTTGCTTCGAACTTCATTTAAAAATACGAGACTTCTTCGCCAATCTAATACATCTGAATTACAATGATTTCAATGGGTTAATCGTTTCCTCTATATTTCAAGTAATCTCGTAAACCAGTGTATCAGTCGGACGTGAAAACTTTATCGAATTGTGCCACACAGTCCCGCAACGTCACGCTTCCGTCGAAATTACGTGAAACCGTCCACGTGTGAGCCGAAAGCCTCGTAACTCTCTCAGCTCTGGAACGGAAAGCCAATTCGCCGTCAATTTTCTTCGCAGCGGACATCACCGGCGTTATACACATATTGTTCGCTCACGTATGCGACTCCGGATCGAAAATCTAGTTGGCCGCGATAAAAGCCGACGCGAGATACTGGAAACGGTGAGTCGTCGGGAACAAGGTTGCCCAAGGGATGGAATAGAAAGTATGATGTCCGACGATGCATCGGAGGACACTGTCCGGCGACTGTCCCACGTGGGCGACGCGAAACTCGATCCTCGAAGGGCGGTATGAAGGGATTAACCCTTTGCACTCGTCAGTACGTTTCACTTTAAACTACAAATAGCAGAACTAGTATTAACCCTTTCTACTGCAGAAGTTTTTCACTGGAAATACTCAACATATTCTAATTAGAATGTTTCATAAATTGATGTATTATGTGAAGTTTGATATTTAATATTAAGCTTTACAGTTTTACTGTGTCGAGTCGATTGGCGACTGAGACGCGCCTCTGGAGTGCGAAGGGTTAAATTACTATAAAACTACTGTTACTACTATTTTATTTCAATGTGCTGCGTGTTGACATACAGAATTTCATACTGAATATTAAATTGAATAATTTTATAAGTTTGATTCTATTCTTTCGAATTTTCCTTTGTCAGTAATAGTTATTATCGTAAACTATTGATAATCTCTTTTAGTAGATATAATTTGATTTACTTCTAATTTCAATAGTTTGCATCCGTAGCATGTTTCCTATGTTTCTTGGGCTGTTCCATCTGGATAGTACTTTGAAAAAGTATTACAGTTTTGTAATATTATGTTTTTCAGTGTATTCTTTGGGCCAGTATAATTCGAATGCTTTGTTTCATAATGCAGTCGAATAGTTAGAGTTTCAAGAACATCAAAGTTTGATACAATAATTAATTCTAGAAACTAGAAAAAAGTGATGATCGAGTAAGAGCAGGAATATGGAAGCTAGGAACGTCGATCCTGAAAGGTTAATCGTGTCGCGAGGATTCCCCTATACGCTTTACTCTCTTCCGAACGTTTCGATAGACCATTTATTTCGTTATACGACCGTGGATTATCGCCGAGGGGCCAGCCAAGCCCGCGTAATTGGCTGGGTCGGTTCAAAACGGAACCTCGTCAGCCTAGAAACCTCGAAAACGTGGGGCGACATCCTCTCGCCATCAATATCGATCTGACTCTATCCATTGCGCTCGCCCAATTTCCCGGAGTGGAATGTAAATCTGTCTAGTAAGAAATCATGGGTTGCACAGTCGATTGATGTTATCGGATCGATCCATAAATTCGAGGGGATGTTCGGTGGATCGACACTTGATTGCCGTTGGTTGGGGAAATGACCGGGACATTGTATTTAAATCTGACTTCTGACAGTATTTTCCTGGTGAAAGTGGTAACGGAAGAGTGCTGGGAAGAATGGCGAATATATTATCGAATGAAATCGACTTGTATTTAAAATAAAATGTGTTTTATTCGCCTGTAAAAATTCATGTGACTTTATGGGACAGTCCAATGTATACTTTATGTCTTATATACAAGTATGTATATGATAGCTTCATGTACTGTATGCGTGGATGACACGGTTCCGATGGAAACAATAGCGTTATTCATGTATGGATGACGTGGCAGACGGTGAGTTTAAGAGAATTTTTTATACAATGAAATCATGCGATTGCTGTTTTACTTATCGACATACTTATTTTTGTTTCAGGTAAGCCAAATCGGAAGGATCCAAATAGACTTGGTTTATTTTTGGTCATCAGGGGAGAGTATGACCGTGAGTTCGGTAACTAATACACTTTATATTCAATTAAGTGAAATATATGAATTTATTGAGAATGTCGAGCGCCGTGAATATTTTTCGAAAGATATTCAAATTAAAGGAGTATAGTTTCTCTTTCTGCGATATTATTAATCCAAGGAATTATATTTACTCGAAATATTGTCAGATTTAACGTATCGCTGTTCGATTATTTCACTACATTTAGTATACGCAAAATGAAAAATACGTTTCCGCACCTCTCTGAATTTTTCACGCTATCCATCAACAGACGCATATTTATTCGGAAGTGTTTCAATATTTTGCAAACCATTTTCGCGCGTCGTACGGGCAAACAGTTTTTTAATCGACTTTTGTTTTTTATATGTACCTAGTGGCTGGTGTACATGAAACAGTGCTGTTCAATCATTTTTTTGAGATTGCAGTTATAAATAAACTATTTTCAATGAGACATTCTTTTTTCATTATCTTGCGTGAGTGACTCAGTGGTATTTCACCGACTTTTCTTTCTCAGTTTTGGAAGAGGAAAAGCTTTCGTGAAATGTTCTTAAATCAATTCAGTATTTACTAATATTACAGTTATTAATAATAATTCAATTAATTCAAGAACATTTCGTGAAAGCTTCCTTTCTCGAGAATTCAAGAATAGGAGTTAGATCACTATTACATTAGTTACTCATATATTGCACATCCGAACAAATAATCGAACAATCAAATCTCAGTAGCAAACAGCAAGAACACCAAGTAGCAAACAAGATCCGTTCCAGATTTCCTGAATTCTCCTGTACATCTCGATTCGCTGCACTCGTCACCTTTCCCGAAAATCACGTCCCAGTTTCCTGCGCCGATCTTAAATTAACCATGCCATTAGCATATTTTTCTCGGCGTGATATTGAAATGATGTACCCCGGCACGAAACCGGCAGCCTCTGAATCGCCCTGTACATCTTAAATCCGCGACTCCACGATCGTTATCGAGCACCACGTTCCAGTTTTTTATTCCGATCTTAAATTATGCCCCCCATTAGCATATTTTTCTCGTATCCGATATCGAAATGATATACCTCGGAGGATCGCGTACTGGATTGGCCTGTGCGAACTGATAAAAAAGTATTCATAACTTCTAGAGTAGACGGTACTTGTCAAATATTACCAAAAAGTTCTAACGAACAACGATCGAAAAATGAATATTTGCAAAAATACGAACGATTTGTTGTTTCGAGTACAACTGACATTTTGGCATCGAGAACCACCACGTTGTTTGGATTACTTCATCATTTCTTCTTTCTATACGCTACAGGTTATTTCCTAGTTACAGATAATACCTATCGATATAATCGATATCTTCGATAGAAGCAAAAGGTTGTTTATAATTTCGCAAATATTAATTTATCTACTCGTGCCAATCAGAACCTCACTACACCATTTATCAAATACCTACCTCAAAAATTACAAAAACAATTACCCAATCTAATCAAACGACTAACAGCCCAAATAAATAAAAACTCAAAAACAACATTCTCAGAACCGTTCACGAAACTCGACCATACCCTCGCAAATAACGCGAGAATCCGAATTATTGTTTATAAACAACCAAGAATCTAAACAACGTAGACCACAAAAACCATCTCTTTAATAGCCAACATCTATATTTTCTTTTCACCGCCCTGTACATCCGAAAACCACGGTCATTCGATCCCGATCAGAAAATCGCGTCCCAGTTTCTTGTTCCGATTATAAATCAAATTGCCATTACCATTCGCAATCAGTTGCTCGTTCGATATCGCTCGGCCTCCCCCGGCCAGCCCTCCTCGCTCTTCATCCCCTCCCGTCTTTAGCCGACCATCTCCAGATGGCCCGTTACTTTTTCTGCCTTCCGGCGGCCGCCAAAAATTTATCGTCCTCCTCGTCAGTGCCGCTCGCCCTCCTTCCTTCGCCTCGTAACCAGGCTTTCTTCTGATAAATCCAACGGACGCGATGGCAAAATACGCTCGTAATCGTCTTACAGCCGCCGCAGGACATTTTCAGGAACTCCCCTTATCGTTGGATATTATCGAGCCTCTTTTCGGACCGGGTTACGGCCATGGATACGTGTGTGTACCTATATCTACGTGTACGTGTATCCGAGGCTTCCTTTCCGCGTAAAATCATCGAGCCGTGCACGCGGATAATCTCGTTCGAGGGGTTATTCCGCCGGCCCATATTGGCCCGCCAGCGATTTTGTCCCTCTTTAGAAATTTAGAATCCACTTATGGGACGGGGAGCGGAGTCTCGAACCATTGTGCTAGCCGTGACGCGGATAGAGGCTACTGGATTCATAGGGTGTCCCTTGTGCTCGATGTCTGGAGGAAAATTAGTTCGAGATTGTCTCCTTTTCTTGACGGTCAGTTTAAGAACCCTTTGAGAATGGATGTCGTCAAATTAAAGACATTAAAGTTACACCTAAAATACACAATTGAAAATAAATTATTTATTCAAATAACCAAAGTTTAGTATGTGGTTTCCTTTTCTTCTAGCAATTAAGAGTTCGGTCGATTTAGCTTCCACTGCTGAAGGTTTTGAATACTTCAAGAAAACCTCGCCTGTAAAGGGTGAATAGATACTGTCAGCACTGAAGTATCTAGCTTAGTTCCTATATGTTAAAATATTAATAAGATTTTACTCCTCAGAAGTTTGCTTCCTCCAAGAGAGAAGAAATCGTGTTTTTATCATTGTCACCAGTAATCTTAGGTGCTGAAAACCTGCGAACAAGTTAGAACTAAAAAGGAATAGAGACATAAGAACTAAAGTAGACCTTTTAAGGATAGAAACTGATCAAATGATTCTTCTCTAACTCCTAATTAACAATCTATGTATGTGTCCGTGTTATATTTCTTAGTTTTTATGATTTCTTGCTAAGTTATAGACTTATAGTAGACGACATATTTTTCTACTATGTCCCTTCGTAAAACGTTGAATAATTCTAGTAAAGAACTTTTGAGTGCCGAGGGTTGTATCTCCTATCGACTCGCCGTTCTATCGCGCGTTCTTTGCATCCGAATGGACGAATAAGCCGAGCGGACCGGCGAGAGGCGAGGAGTAAATTATCCGTGGACGCGGTGGCGGCGAATTTTGGGCTGGGCCAGGTCGAGTCGGGCACGGGGCGGGTTCTCCCGGTCAATTATTCCGGACGAAACCCTAAGGGTACTCCCGAAACTTGTTTCGGTTCTCCTTTCTCCTACGGCGTGGCCAAGAGGAACACCGATATCGGGATCCGCTCTTCTTTCCGTCGTTTTGTTACTCAATTGGGGCCTGTTACACACCGCTCCAGAACGTCGACGTTGCATTGTTCGCTCGACTCGACGGAGCGTCTTCGGTCTCTTACGATTTCCTTCGCCTCCCTCCTCTTCTCTTATTCTGATCGTGCATGCGGAATAAAAGGCGTGGCGGAGATGGCGCGATCCCGAATCGAGCCTGTTAAAATAAATAGATACTGGCTGCGTTCGTATCTACCAACGGATATTTACTGTTCTTTTACGAACTCTGATGTGGTAGTCAGTTTTCCTGTACATTTAACGTGTTATTGGAAAAGTAGAAATTCGTGGTATAGTTACGATTTTCTTGTAGCGTCCTCGACTTTTAAAGTATCACGAGGTAATACAGGGAATTATATTAGAAAAGATGAAACGAATTGGTGTTGGGAAAATGAAAACGCGATTGAGTCAAGTGGAGGTGAAGAACATAGATTAATTAATTTAATCTAGAAGTGTGGACAGAAGTTCAATTGTTTGAAGTTTGCGGTTGTTGGAATTTATAGAAGATAGTGGAGAATGAGGAGATTAAGAAATTGAATGTTCCTTTTGCTGGGAATAACATCGCTAATTTTGGCCTCGAATGTGCAATTGTGGTTTCCGTTGCGATTAACGTGCATGCGATTCGATTTTCACACGGTAGGTGTATACTTACGTTTCCGCTTTCAAAAAATCAGTCGTTTTGTATGTGACTTTTTCATTCGGAATGCGTAACTTTACGTCGCTTAACTTTCACTTCCACTTTTACTCTTCAGTGCACGCAGTCACGTTGAAAATGTTGAAAAAGCCGCGTGGAGAGAGAGTTCGTGTCGATTTTTCCGAGAACAGATAGAACAAAGTATGCAACGAATCTCTATAAATTTTATAGTTGATGCACGGATTGCCCTCTTCCATGAAAAATCGCGTTACTCTTCATTCCTCTCTTCGCTTTCTCTGTTCTCCGGCTTCTCGACACGCGGAACACTGTCCCGTCCCGTCGATTCCGATCGAACGATTCGACGTATCGAACGCGAGGCCAGGAACAATCAGTCACGCGCGACGGAACCTCTCGTTATTGTCTAATTCGCGGCGGCGGCCGCGATTTCGATTGGCCGCGACCTTAATTGCACCGATAAAGCTAATTTCCCATAAACACGCGATCGACCGTGCCGGTTCAAATTAACCCCTTCTGATGCAATTTATTTGGAAACTTCCTGAATGCCTGTGGACTTATTGGGTAGCATTTTATTTACCGTATTTAATTACATTAGCATTTAACACGTTACTTACTGTATCTCTTATTTATTTTATTATAGATCTTCACTCGAAATAAAGAAACAAGGGTTAAATATAATAGAAACTAATTTCTTCTCATATAAACATTAATAAGATCTATTGCATAATTTGTCATAAATGCATGACAACTGTTATCTACTTATGACGAGCTGGATTCATAATTTCAATAGAAGTTACTGAATTATCACTGTCTCCACGATTCATAGAAAATAAAATGAACATTGCCCAACAAGTAAAAAGTCCTGGCACGCTTTATTATCTTACTATTCGTGTTTACGTGAAACTAATGATCCGTTCAACGAATCGCACAGCTGTTTATGACTCTACACAGACAGAAGGGGCGTACTCGTTTTATTTATTACGTAGCCGGATCGCCGCGGCGGGCTGCGCGAGATCGATCGTCGTAATAATCGATGACCCGATCGTGGTCTTCTTACCGGGTTGGTTCTTCCACTCCAAATACCATAATGAGTGCCGGCGAAATGAGCGCCAGGTCGACGGTATTGTAATCCTATAATCAACGACGAAATTATTGTCCGTTGACATTATAGAAAAATATTGGGAAACAACTGCGAATTATCGTGAATTAAAGTTGTAGTTTCTTTGGTTGTAATCAATTTGGATTTGCTGATGTGTACACGGTATTTTCTTGATGGAATTTATTGAATTCATTAAGGCAGTGTATAAAAGCTAGTAGATCGACGGTGGAGTGTTCGATACTTTACCGAGGAAAATTATTTTGCTACATGAACCAATCTCCCATCTTAAGTAGCAAGGTAATCGTAGGGAAAAATTGGATTATCGTATTCCGTTATATTCTACCTACTTAATCTTATTAAATTATTCTTCATTCCTGACAGACCATCGAACGGTCCATTATTACCTTCATTAATTTAAAGATATCTGTAGCCCCTTATGAAACTACTTTCTATGATTTAACATATCGTAATAGATTGAATATTTATGCATTTATGGGAAATTTGAAGTGTATAAAATGTCCGGGACTCGAAAAAATACATCAAATATTCAAAGTCTACTAAATATTATAAAACTTTGAAAAAATATTAAAGCTTCGAATTTACATAAACATCCGTTCCGTACTTTGCGCAGTGCCTATATTTTCTGCGATATTTCTTTCCGTTCGTTTTCCTAATTATATTCCCAAGAATCTGAATTTACATGAACAAATATCTGCATTCTAATAATCACGTGTATACGCCATCTCAAACACAATTCCTCCAAAGACTATTCCTCCGATTATTTCCCAAATTCTCCATGGAATTCTTTCCGTTCCTCCTCGGCTGTGCGCAAAATGGCGTAATTCTACCGGATGAGCGTCGCCAAGCTCCAGCCGCTGAAAAGACGTAATTTCACGTGAGCGTCCGTGAACGTGTTAATCAGTTCTCCATTCATCCTTCTAAAATCCCTTAGTTAGCCGTCGCATAGCTTCACAGGCGCCAGCGTCTCGGTTCGAATCAGCGAGGCGCGCGAGTTTTCTCGGCGAGCGGAGTTGCGCGTTCGCCCCCGGCTCGCTGAAACGTCGAGGGACAGACCTATTGTTCTTTTTCGCAGAGACCGTGTTCCGTTTCCCTGTGTCAACGCCAAGGCCCCCGGCCCGCAACAATGTGGTCCGGGTCGGTAGCCGACGTAGCGGCAGCCACACTTTCTACAGATCTTATCATATCTCGCGGCGGACAAGCCGGCCGGTTATTGTAACACAGCCAATGAATAACGACTAATGCGAGGAGATTAGACAATGCTCGCGCAACCGTGGACCGTTCCGCGCGTACCGTCGCGGCGCGCAATTTTCTCGCGTTGGAGATCGGTGATGCGGGCTTTTAACCCCTTGCCAAACAATGACGAGTGAGACTCGCGATGAAGATTTCTAAATTGATTGAACAAAAGTCAATTCCGAAAGGTCCCGCGTAGAGGAAAAATTCGGTTGCTCATCTGAAGATCGATGACTTAAGTGAATTCAGAGGATGAACTCAGATGTAAGTAAATTGAAATTGTAATTCCTTGATTTCAGCAAATTGAATAATGCCAAGACACGTGTATGTTAATTGCATACACTTACAATTGTCATCGCTCACCTGAGGATCGACGAATTATGTAAATCCATGCAATGAGGCACAGGAGTTTATACAGATCGGTACAGATTATCCGGACGCGTTAAGTTCGCATTTTAAATCGACGATGATTATCGGCCAACAAACATGACTCGGGAACGCGGACTTTACGCGACAGAAGCTGCCGGTAGCCATTAATACGGGCGGAATATATAGGTATATGTGACCGACCGATTGAAATACGGGCCGCGCGTAAATTATGAATATCGAAGAGAACTGCGTTGACCGCGCGCCGCCACGGGTTTCTGCGAATAGAAATGATCGAAAGTGGAGCGTGGTTGGGTGACTCGACGCCACGAGCTGTTTGTATTTCTGTCGATGCGACTTCGTCGGGCGTTCGCAGGTTCCCGGTAGGCAAGTTTTGAAATAGGCGATCGTTCAACAAGGACTCGTTCTATGGGATTGAATGAAACGATCAAAGGAGAAGAGACGGTACTTATGGTAGTGTCTTCGTTATGTAGAAACCGGAAAATTAATGCTACATGTAGGAAATCTGTTATTTGGTGAGTTTCAAATTTTGCGTTTAGATCCTTATAACTTTTTCCAATATACACTTGTAATGTAATGGCACTGTCGTTTAATCATTTTCCATTAGTAACTTTAAAATTAACGTTTCTTTAAAAGTGAATAAGTAAATTGAAATGTGAGGTGTTCACGTTTGGTCGATGTTACTAACGATCACATTTATGAAATTCAATTTAAAATTCGTACGAGTAAAGAGTACACAGTTTTATGCAATGCAAAGTAAGTAATATTCACGTTTATTTAATTCAATTTAAAATCTTCCTCGCGAACGAAAAGAAAACAAGGACAAGTAAATTTTGTGTATTGTTAGTTTAATAAACGTTAAACGTGAAATGCCGGGACACACTTCAAACAGAGCCTGTCAATGACATTATTTAATATTTATGACGATATCAAACAATCAAACTTGTTGTGACCAATCCATTCCATCTCCCGATGGAAAATTATAAGGGAAATAAGGGTGGCGAGTGCGTTGCCGCGCCCCCAGTTTGTATTGAGTAATTTATATTCAATTCGTCGTGCTATCGAACTGCAATATTTTCGATATGAATGTAAATACCGTAGACGCGCCGCGATTACAATGGACTCATTTCACCAATTGAATTTTCAAAAGAGCGCTGATGGCTATTGAATACCGAAGGGGCAGACGAATTTTAGAATTCATTGTGCGGTCGCGGTAATAAGAATCGAGTCGTTAAATCGTCGTTACGTTGCCCGTTTTCGTTGCGATTTATGGCCTGCAGTGCGTTAGCCTTTTTAAAGCACGTATTATATATAAATCAAGTATAATCATCCATGCATCATTTACCTTACAAAGCTGCTTCATCTTCATTAAATAATACTTTATACTCTTTGATGTTCCAAGGATGTCTTTTGGTTAAAAAAACTCAAACAAATCGATTTCTCTAATCATATTTCCTATCTCCATACTGCTGAATTTCAACGAATTCACTTTCAAACAAATCGTTCTAGGTTCAACTTAATTCACATCCATCTCTTGTCGTTTCAAGCAAGTCATTCAAATTTTTATAGATACATCCCGAAGATTACGCATCTTGCTTCGACCAGAAGTGATTTCACGCAGCGCTGAGGACTATTCGATTAAAACTGTATTTGGACCAAAGTAACGAATAAATAATTATTCGGTTACTTATTATTGGCAGGACAATGCCATTTGCAGAAAAACCGCGAATAAATTCAATTTACTTAATATCCACATATAATAAATATATCAACCTGTTATTTGTAGAATATAGTTTCAAAAATTTCTGGTTTCGCGCGCAATAGAATCAAAAAATGAACTGTGCACTCACCAATCACAAGACGAATACACCTGGAATGTACTTCAACGAGAAATCGAAACAAACGAAGAAAAATCATATGTTCATCTGAAACAATAAAGAATTTATCGTTGAAAAAATTAGTATGGTTTCAAGCTTTAAGATGACGTGTATACTCGTCAGCCGCAGTTAACCAGTTAATTATTCCTTATTCGTGAATAGCAATCAGATTCAATTTACTCGCCATTCTTTAATACTTCCAGTAATCGTTACCTAACGCTGATCTCACATTCGTTTTGAACTGTGGCAGCAGATGTTCCACCGGGCAGACACAACACTGTAGCAACCTAGCGGCGCGTGTCAGCCCGATTCAAGTTCAAGAAGAAGCGTCGGAGCGGATCGCGCGACGTTTTGCCGCAATGTAAATGTATCCGGCGTCACGGGCTTAATCATGAAGCCGTATTAAGTTCGATTTAACGGCGGCCATTAACAACACCCGGCAAATCGAGACGTCGACCACAAAATCGGTCATCGCGCACTAAACCGTCTTTACGAGCTGACAGCGGCGACCACACCGCGGTCGCTATAAACTTCTGCGAAGGAACCGCGGCCGGGTGACGGATTTAACTCCGGTGGACGGAACGCCGCGTTTCCGTGCCAGAAAATCCTGCCCGGTGCCCGGACTTGTTCGCTGGCTAGCTACAACGCCCGTTTAATTGGAACGGGAAAAATTACTGTTTTAACGGCTCGCTTGATAGCTGCCCCGCAACCAGCTCCTACATCGTTCTACGCTGATTTACTGGAATCATTGAAGGAAGGAATGTTCGTGACTTCTTGGGCGAAATGAAAGAGAACGGGAATTTATTTTCCTTCCCGGCTGTTGAAGCAATTGAGCTCCTGTTAACACTAGAGCTACCAAGCGTTTAACACTAAAACTACCAAGAAGTTGAATCGACCTTTTGAAATTTCTCTGTAAAAACTCCAAGAGTGCATCTACCAAGGTTTCTACTGATTTACAATTCAGTATTGTTGAGTCAATTTCTTTAATAATTTCTCGGAAAAACGTTTGTTATCTTTTCTGTAATTGCAAAAAGAAGAACTCGGGAATGAGTCATTCCGACCTGTTTGGTAATTTTAATACGATTAATATGTGATCCTTATAAAAACTGTAACAATGGACTGTCTTTAGCTTCTTCGTGTACTTGTTATAGTGTCCAAGTGAAACTGATCTTCAAAATGGATAGTTTCACTAATAAGTATTCGTAGATCTGCGTGTAATCTTTCTTGTACAGTAGAAGATAATATTTTTCTACCAACGGTATTCAACGTTGAGAGTAAATCTAGGATTGCTGCTGGATTATTCACTTTTCATACTAACCGGAATGCAATTCCAGGAATTGCGAAAGACAAAAACGAGATATAATACTATTAAGTACGTGTTTCAGCTCGTAACACGGGACAATACATCTTACGGAAGAATTTTATTACGCGCCAGAGGATATTAAAATATGCAAGGTAGGAGGTGGAGGAAAAAGTTGTCTCAGATTCTCGGTGAGCGTGAGCATTCAAAGAAATTTTAATATCAGGAGAGCTTAGTTGCGACAAGAACGCAACAAGCACGCCTCGTCTCACGTCCAGGAACGGCAAAAAATATAACGCGCCCACTTTCATTATCTCAAAGAAAATAGTGGAGGGAAGATGGCGAGCAAGGATTGCGCGAGCATAATATTCTACACGCAATCGCTTAGGGAATTCGTGCTCGCGTTCTATCCCAGCGTTCTTCTCTTCGTGCAATCGCAAGTTGCGGTCTGACAACGGATGTTTGTCTCATCGATCACGGTCCGATCACGAGCAGTGCCATTCTACTTGCCCGATGACGTAACTCGTATCGTCGATTAAATTTAATAGTCATTGAAGAACAGGATAATCGCCAATACTATACGGGACAATAACGTTAATTTAAATCCAAATGCTCCATGCGATATGAATATATATTATGTATCGATGATTATTTGCAATTTGATTATAAGCGTTATGCAATTTTTCATGTTTACAGGCGAACCTACAGGAACAGATTAATTGAAATCTATTGTGAATGGTCCCAGTAAATTAAAGATAGAATAAAATAGATCTGCTGTTAACATTTTACCTATTGGATAAATATTAATAACCATATATTAAAAAGATTAAACATTTTCTCTGAATAACTCTTCAAATAATAACCAAATAACGTTACTCAATATAATTTACTGATTCAGAGTTGTAATTGCTATTCCTATTGAAAGTTTGATTAAGAAACCTTCTGGCGTCGATAATTAAATTTCAATGAACTGTTCAATAACTGCCGGTAAATAATGTGTCGAGGTTTGTATTTCATAATTTCGCATAACTTTACCCGCCACGCATAAAATTTCACAATTTATTCGCGAGTCAACGGAAGGAATGTTAAACGAGACGTTACAATAATCCCAGAAACAAATGGACTACGAACAAACATATTATAAATCATTAATAAAATACTGAGGTAATTCCAGTTTCACTTCGAACGAGAAGCAGAAATTGCACGCGTATAAAAACGGCAATACTCGCGCGGCAGAATTTAAAGCTACGGTTAAAATCTGCGAAACGGAGATTAGAAGAAACAGTGTACAGCAAGAAAATAATGAAGAAGAATTCGCTTCCTGAATGGCTTCCCAGTGTGCCCCCCCCCCCCCCCCCCCGCTTGCACCTGGTAAAAAGATCGAAAGCGTTCTAAGCGTATTGCGCAATGTTTAAGGTAGTTGTCGACGCGAATGCAAATATCCGTCGACGCCGTTTGAATCGTGAAAAACGTCGCCGGCCTAATTAAGATAAATGGTTTTGTTGAAACGGTTTTCGCCACAACAAGTCGCGCGCCATTAATTTATAACTCCCGGCCGGCCAAGGAATTTGTCTCCATCAGATAGAGCACCGAGGTTTTCTCGGGCCGTTTTTCTGGACACGGAAAGGATAGTGTTTTCTGCGAAAGGTCGCGGCGAGCGCGGTTTCTCACGCCGCGCCGTATAAAATATCGCCATAGACGCGGCAAGTAAATATCATTTCCTGCGGAATCGCATAAAATGATGCTTGTCCTACTGGCGTTATGTTTATGTAAAACGTTCGCAATCTCCGTTTCCTCCGCCGGCTTCGCGGGGAAACTCATTTTCCGGGGGCTTGCGTGCGAGTACTTCGAATTTTTCTCATCGCGGTAAATCCATTTCATTCCAGTTCCCGTAAACGACTCCGTGCTACACGCGTAAACATCCGCGGTTTACGGATTTACAGGTATTCCTGGGCTTCCAATTTGTTTATTTCTCGAACGTGTTTGAATACCTTCTAACAATTGCGGTTTATGAAAGAGAATAAAGTAAGAGAATGATGTTGCTCCCTGTTCCCAGCCTCTGGTAGGTTTATCACAGGTTGGTCAGAAGTTTCTTGTGCTTGTTGTCTGGCTTGCTCCTTTTCCTCGACGCCAGCGCTATTTTACTATTCTTCTTTTCTAATTTATATTACGAACGGTACCGTGTATTGTAGAATTGCGGCGCTTGAAGTCGTTTCATTACGGCGCTGAAGTTGTGTTTCATTTCTGGCAAAACCTTCGTTGAAGAACAACAAATTTCATAAGATATTTCGAAGTAATAATTTTAAAGTAAATACAAATCGATAGTTGCAAACACATTCCATGCTACGAATATTCGTTCGATTTCCTTTAATAATTACAAAATGATTTCACATCGTGAGAGATTCTTTAAGCTAAATTCCACAGTTAACAGGTTAATGAGGAACGGCTCGGCGAAATTTTTGAAATTGAAACATCAACCGGTTCTGCCGAAACCGTATTCCCTGAAAATTCGAGCGGGTCCGTGACCGATTGAATATCGAGTTACACGCGAAGACAGAAATCGTGAAAGCGAACGACATCTTTCCGCGGACGGAACCGAGACACGCTTTCACGAGCCCGGGCACCTCGGTTTCTTTGGTCTATCGCGCAAATAATATTCGACACGGTACGGGTAACACGGAAAAAACGCTAATATACATCGATAGCAACGCCTCACGCAGAAAATGTTTAATCGGAGGTGTCAGCTTGGTTATTGAATAAATTACTCGCACTCGTGCTGTAAAAATAAAGGATACGCGTTGCTCGTGCACGTGCGGGGAAACGACGTGTATTTCGAGAAAATATGGACTACGTTTCTAATGTAAATTAACGTTCACTGGTATGCTGGAATTGCACGAAACCGCGCGAGCCGCGCGACCGGCCCGTTAAAGTCATTTTTCATTTTTCGAGCGCGCCGTATTGCTCGATCGGAAGTTCCAGCAGTTAAAAATGTGCGAACAGTCCGATTTCGTATATCGATAATTTATCCGGCAGCCTCATTACGGGTTAAAGCACGCGGAAAACCAAATGGAATTTTAATTAAAAACACGTTCCCGTTGAAAAAGGAACAGGAACGCACGGTGGAAACGCGATCGATGTGGTTTATCGTTGAATAAAACGTTTATATTATTGGCCGCGGCAATGGCGGACGCCTTCGGGACCGACTTCGCCGCAAGGAGGTTAATGCGAACGGTTAACGAGCATAAATTCGTCGCGTGATCGGTAAGGAAAAAGTTGTCCGGCAGAGGAACAGGCGTTCCATATTAATACGTGATCGTGCAAATTACTTTTGAAAGCAGGATCTGTTGACCGTGGATCGGCTCCAATTTGATGGTCAATTAAATTGCAATCAAAGTATCGTCGCGACATCGTTTGCTCGAAACATCGTACTTATTAACGAGATCGATGGAATTTACAGCACGTTAACCGATGAAGTTGAAGTGAAAATGCCTGCGATGGAAAACGGTGTTTGTTTTATCGGGCGACTGTAAAACAATCGGCTTATCGCGATACGATTTGCACAGTAGCTACTATATTGGATCAAAAATGTGTACGTACGTATGGTCGAATGAATTAAGGAATTGAATGAAAGATCGTTTACATATGATTAACATAATTTCCGATGGCGTAAGTGGCGAAGGCAAACTGAAGTTTGTCGTTGAATGGAGTTAATTTTGTAGTTGATACGTGTAGACAGAGTTTGGTGTGTTTGTACTTGGATACTTTGATATTTTAGTATTTTAGTATTTCGATATTTTGATATTTTGATATTTTGACTTTTTGATATTTTAATATTTTGGTACTTTGGTATTTTGATATCTCGGTATTTTGATACTTTAATGTTTTAGTATCTTAGTAGCTTAGTATTTCAGTATTTTAATATTTTTATATTTTTATATTTTTATCTTTTTATCTTTTGGTACTTCGTTACTTTGGTACTTCGTTATTTTTTGTTTTTGTACTTTCCATATTCGGAATAATCGTTGAATTTGCTGTATGCATATATATGTGTTACTTTCAAGGAGTACGAAGTATAAGATAAGATGTTTGCTCGTAAAGAAAGACACTAATTAACTGTAGTCTTCGGAAAATCGTCGGTGCGAATCGCAGGTCTGCAGTTTCTCTTCCTTTGCTTGCATCACGGAACATAATTTTTAACACTTCCGTCTGCATAAATTTATATATTTATACCCGTTCAAGTAATTTCGTATTTTTTCATATTTACAACCATCTTCTCCACTTCTCTTCCAGGCTTTATACACGTTAAAAATTCAGCGCTGAACATTACGATAGGTTGAAACGTAACGTGTTTCAACAGTTGGTTCTTATATTAAAATTCCTCTTGAATAAAACGTTGCGAATACAAAATGAATATTAAAGAAAAATTATACATTTTTCATACAATTCGTAATTTTATATAGAAGTAAAAGCATCTCTTCCACGATATGGAAGCAAGCCGCGCGAGCTTCGATGTTTCGAGGCGTGACAAGACGAAAGGACAAAGGCTAGCCTTTGCGAAATATCCATTTACATAAGTTCACACTTAAACGATGTCGAAAGGAACGGGAAGCTGAATTTAAATGAAATTAGCATTCGCTGATAGAATCAATTAAATGTATTCTACTTGTCGCCAGTGTTTCACCTACCGGTGCGACAGACTGAGATTCGAATCGACAGTGTCTCATTTATAACCAGTGTCAGAGAGGTCCATAGTAAATTGCTAGGACAACTCTCGATTGTTTCTTTGATTACTGAAGTCGTTTTCATGCTCAAATGTACTCCTTTCCTCGAATGCAAGCTCGCTTAAACCTCGTGCAACAATCATTCCACTTTTACTTCTTAATTTAAGTTATTCCTTGCTTACGGTAGATGTATTATACCTTAAACAAATCGCTCGTTATTCGAGAACTAAGGAATAATACATTCACCGCCTCACTTTTAATTAAATCATTATTTCAAGTTTATTCCACAACAAATCTTTTTTCAAAGACATTTATCTCGTTCCATCCTTATCTACTAACCGTCTATAAGAAATATACGAATAATTCTTCCTAAATAGACAGAGATAGTTCCAACACAATGCAAACACTAAGCAAATTACTAGACTACGAATCTTTATACAAATTCAAATTTGAAATATCATCAGAAAACCACTAATCTGGACAGTTTGTAACAAACATTACTTAAAAGCATTACACATTGGTTACTCGATATACACTCGCCCTTTGCTCGCATTCTGTACAACTTTGCGCTCTCTTCCCTGCAAGCGCATAAAAACCCGCAGTTAACAGATCACCAATGTCAATTGGGAATGTTGCAACGGGACGATGGAGGGATTCTTACGCGTGAAAACGTAGCAACAATTTGTCGACGCCTGGGCGCGAATAATACTGATAACAATGTGCCGGACGGGCCGCAGCTGCGAAAGACCCGGGCCGGGCTCGGTTAGCAGCGGGCATCGCGGAGCGCGAGCAGGTTGTCCGTCTCTCTGTAATTTGTAACGTCGGCCATTCGAGCGTGTAACTCTGTAATGACGCGTAATGATCCCGCCGCGAGTCCCGAGCTTCGTAACAGCTGCACGCCTGCATATGCAACCACCTTTCGTGCCTCGTGTTCCCTCGCGTCCTCGTGACCACACGTCTCCATCGATTTCCGCGGCCGACGCGTCAGGGTTCTTCCTCCTCGTGGATCACGAGCGGAACCGACTCGACGCTTCGGCACGAATTGAAAGGATCTCAAAGGAATTGAAGTTTAATTTAACACATCGGCGGCCGTATAGAATTTCCTAAAGTTATACAGCTGAACAGTGGAAAGATCTGATATTCGAGTTTCTATGAAAACAAAATATATATGATGGAACTGTGTTGTCAATGGTTAACTTTAGATTTCGAAGTAGCATTAAATTATTCCTCTAACAAACGTAGAATGAGGATTCTTGACGTTTTTCTAACAGAAATTAAAATGGCGTAGGTATTGAATGCGGTTAATAGTATTACTTATTTTCAGAAAAAAATCCTCTTAAGAAACATCGGTTCGATTTATTGAAATAAATGTTCTGAGAATTAATATGAATAATAAACATTACTTTTATGAATGTTCAAGGTCGGTAGATTTCCGTAGCTTCAGTAATGGCAATAGATGCAGTGAAATTTAGAAAACAATATTATAGTTCCAAATACACTCGAATGCGAGCAAATCGTAATGATTAATTAAATGTTTCACTAAACCAACATTCAATATTTCATAATAATTTATAACAACGTAAGCCTTTGATAGTAATTTCTTGGAACGATGTAGTTGCTGCAATAGTCTAACAATCGTCCAAAGAAACTACCCAAAAATTGCTAAAAAAAATTGTGTCGAATCGAACGATTGTCGTCTGAAAAACACTCCACTTTCCGAAGTCTCCTGATCGCCGATGAACGCAGAGCGGTCTGCCACGATCCCGAGATGGATAAATATTCAAATGGGGCCAGCGGATGCGTGGGAGCTCACCCACGAGACTCGGGCTCTCTCACGCATCTATAATGTCCTCAGTGTATCCGTGTAACGTGTGTTTTATACGCCGCACCGCGGAAATTCTGTTCGATAAATTTCGGTGCCTAGGCTGGGAACAGCGGCTGGCGTTCGAAGCGTTCCTTACGGGCCGAGAAAAGCCTGGCGATCATAGGTGAAACGTACGAGCTCTCCACCCACGTGGAATACGTTTCCTGACAGACACATATTCTTTTCTCAATGGAATAGATTTTTCTGTCACGTTCCTCTTACGTCCGTTTTAGTGTAGCATAGATTGTGTCTAACGTGTCTTCCAACAGCACGGGATCGTTTCATTCATTATTTCTTTTGTAGCGGAGGAACGTGGAATATTAAATCCGGTGATAGGTTTGTTTCAAGAACAGACGTGTCCCTGGCGTGCCCACTACGAAACGGTGCCAGTAAAACATGATTTCTGTGACATTAATCCGCACGGAATCTCTGTACCGAATCCATTATTCAGCTGAAAAAGTACTTTGCATGTAATAACGTTGGTACACGGACGACACGTAATAGTGGGAGAGGTTCGTGTAGAACGATTGGGTGACTGAGAAAGTGTTCAGGGTGAAAAGCTGATGAAACAGGAGTGCGGAGACTTTAATTGTGAATGTTATTATGATAATATAACATTCGTCTTCTATGTTTAAGGTTTATTCTACTCAGTAGCACTAAATTGTTCAATAATATATCGAAAAAGTGTGTTAGTACCTTTAGTATAAAAGTGATAAAGTATTTCACGAGACGAAATTTAGAATTTTTTAATCTCTTTCGGACTATTTCATTATAGATTTTTCGAAGCTTCAGTTTATCAACTAAACAATTCTTTAAAAGTCACCTATATAATTAAAAGAATTATAACACAAAAATCAAATAAAAATTATTTCATGAAGCAATGAAGTAAAGTGATTATGTTTTTTAATTAAGACAAGACTTTTCTTTATGTCGCGAGAAAATATCATCGATATTTAAAAAAAGAGTAATGAATTTTTACACTGAGAAATACTGTCGAGTGTAAAGCATTACGTATTCATTTGAAGCTCAACGTAATCTTCCCTGATGTTCACGCGATCGGACGTTTCAGACACGGAAAACTGCGCGCGCACACGCGGAAACGCTTCACGGTACCGGAAACCAGGCAGGCAGCCGGGTAATTCGAAGTGGCTTCCACAGCAGGAAGCGTGAAGCATCGTGTAACGTAAATTCACACAGCCTCGTAATCGTCGTGCGATAACGCTCCGGCGTGCGTCGTTCTTCCAGCGTCGCTGTCTGGAGGCTCGCTTTATGTATAAAGAGATAAATCCTTGCGTCCAGCTCCGAAGAAGAGCCACGAGGATACGGATTTAGGATTTACGGCCGTCGCCGTACCGCGGCAATTATTCAGAATTTTCATCTTTCATGTCGACCACGCGCGAATTGGCAAGAGACACGCTTGACTCTTCGCGGAGCGGATTGGTTTCTCGCGGAGGATACTTATCTACCCCGAGGGTAATCTTTGTGGCAGTAAATTTCGAAATCACGATGTACGATCAATTTCGGAAAACCGGAAGTCTCGAATCATCGGACGCTTGGAACTTAATGCTTTATCTTGACTTGAACTAAACGTGAACATTTACACTTCGACATACTGTTTAGATCTATTAAATGAATAAAAAGTCTGATAGTCTTCCTTTAAAGAGGAATTCCTTGGAAACTTATTGGATAAAGTTATTTGAAATTTGTATCTTTGTTAAGAGATTTATTCGGCAATGGAGTTATTAATCATTGATTTTATGAAAGACTATTGATCTTCGCAATAAAGACAATTCCGATAGTGCAAATAACTATAGTACACATGGAATCATAATCAAACATTCTTGACACATTTTTAACTTACATCCTGTTATTCTATTGTTATTCCTTCATTGCTAAAGAATTTTATGTTCACTAAATAACTGAATAATACAAAGATTGTAAAAAGAAAATAATATCGGTCCAGGGCTGGAACAGACCTAAATGCGGTAGTATAGGGTTTAAATCACTCTAAATACGTAAATTGTTAGTCACTAATATCTGATTAACTTCATTAATATCTAAACAGTTTAACATGTTCGCTGCAGCGTTACATATGTGTGCACATCCATACTTTATATAAAGAAAATGAAATTAAGTATACTTAGAAACTCAATAGCTCGTTTTAGTTTCGTTTTCCTAATATTTTATTTAGAAGAATTGTTAGATTGAATAAGGTGCTACAATTGACAAGATCGTCATAAAATCAAACACTGGTAGTGAATGCGTTAATAATAGTTAGAAATTATAGTGTAAGACGTAATATCACGCGACAGCCAATGTAGCTTGTTCGGGTTATTGGTATCAGAGACGGTTCCATTCCTAAAAGAACGACGAAAATCGTGGTCCCTTGTATCCACAGATGTTCCCGCGGCAAACGGAGTAGCGAAACTTACACATCCTGTCATATACCAGCCGAAGATCAAAGTCGATCGTTGTGCTCGCAAAAGGAGCAGGATCGCTCGGTGGCGTAGCGCGAACACTTGTTCCTTGTCTATGCGGAATTCCGTTCTTGCGACTTCGGTGGACGCGCGCGATTAATCAGAGCACAGTTTCGTTCCGTTCGCGCGGAACACATGGAAAAGGAGGTCCGAGCGCGGTGATATTTAATCCTGTTGGCGACGGTCAAAAGACTGAGACGAATGTTACCGAGACTCCTCGGTAGCCATGAATTAATGGAAACGATAAAGAGCCGAGCATTCCGAATCTGTCGGCGAGTCTAGCTCATACGCTGTTATCTTGTAGCGAGATTAATCAACCGAACATCCTCCGTGTTAAAATAGAATCCCTCCTTTTCTGCTCAATTAAGTGATCCCTCGTAAATCAGTGAATTCTATTGCACTAAAAAGAAGGAAATAAAACGCATAACACGTCTCTGTAGCGTCGAGTAGCGATCGGTGTCTTAAACCTTTGCACTAGAAAGTTTCTCACTAGAGATGTTCAACACTTTCTAATTAAACGATATTTTGATAAATTAGCGAGAAATAAGCTATTTTATTTCAGTATCTTCAATACACATCGATGCATTCTATATTGAATACTTAATATAGATGCTTCGTACTAAATATCGAACTTAGTGTGAATGCAATTTATTTATTTTTCATTCGTTGATCAACACGTTGAATATTCTATATACAAGTCGCTATGTATACGTTGCCATTTGTGAATCCTGAGAGGATGTTTGTTCTCTCACATTTAAGCCTGCTCGCGGTTAGATAGGCCCGCGATGATTGATTTTCATGCGAGTCAATGGGATTCGCAAGCCCGCAAAATTTCACTGGCAGTCACGGTCGCCAGAGGCGTAACAATTGTTGCCTGATGGATTTCATAATCCTTTGAGCACGCTTCACACGTCGCCGTAATAACACACGGGATCATTGAATGAAGACGAGACTATTAATAAACCCGGACAGGGTCTATTAATAAAGAAAACGGAAGATTAGACGTTTCTTACGGCGGCCCGAGAGGCTATTTTGCACCGCCAGCCCCGAGCGCGGCGTAGACTCTGTCAACGGCGCAATGACTCACGCCGGCTGCAGCGAAAGCTAACTCAACCCCCGTGGGATTCGTTGAAGTTGCAGCGGGCAACGGCGTATGATTCAGCTTGCAATTACATTCCGCGGCGGCTGGGCCGAATCCGAAATAGATTTTCTGGAACACGGAAGAATGCGGCGGTCACTCGAGAGCTTCTCGCCGCGGTAATTATAGGGCGCCCCATTTCTCGCGAAATTTTTGCGTCACCGTAACAGCCCGAGCGTCCCGCGACACACCCTCCGGGAAACCCCTAACGGTCGTTGATCTGGTTCCGAAGAAATTTTAGAGAAAAAGTGGAAGGCTTGTTTTTAGATGTACTCTACAAAATAATTAGTTTTTAAAGGATTTTTCAAATGAATTGCTGGATCCACAAGAGTATCGTCTTTATTCAACCCTTTAAATAACCATCTAATTAACTTCAATTGAAAATAGTAAATTTATAAAATATGAAATTTAACATTAAATTTGGAGGAAGTATTAACGTACGGAATATAGGAATAAATTAGTTTTGTTCCGTAATTACTGGAAGATTTTTTTTTTTTAGGTTAGTTGCAAATAATATTATCAATACTTCGCCAGAAAACAATGAACATTTCTAATGAAAAATATTGTCCAGTGTAAAGAATGAAGTAGTCACAAAGGATCTTCAAGGGTTTTCGAGGGACATTGAGAATCTTTTAATGTCTCCGAGGGTCCTCAAGAGTTCCCAAGAGTCTCCACGAATCCCTAAGGTTCTTCAAAGGATTCTAAGGTCTCTTTGGTGTTCTTAAGTTTCGCTAATGAGCCTTAAAGAATTCTCGAGGATTCTCCAGGGAAATCTGTAGATCCCTACAATAGGTTAAACATATTTTACATCTTATAAATTAGGAAAAATGTTAGAATTTATGCTGCGATGTTGTTAATTGCAATTATTATTCAATATAATAATTGTATTCATACAGATGTGATAATATATTTAATGTAATAATTATTCAACGCTATATCCTCACACCGACGATCTTCGTAATTCGAAGCACGAAGTTTTCGAAACGTTAACCCGATGACGAACCCATGAAACTTCAGAATCCGAGTTTTCATTAATAATTCATCGTACTGAAGAAGAGTCTACAACACAGTTAATTCACCGGGAAAGAATAAACGCCGACACCTCGCCGTTAGTCAGAAAAGTTAGAAACATCACGGACGTTTTCTGTATAACGCGCGGCAAGTTTCCGCGTTACGGAGTTTGCGTTGCCGTGCTTTTCAATTCCGTCATGAATAAGAAGCAGCTCCGAAGATTGGAATTTTTGGGCGGATAGCGAAAGAGTGCGCGTTCGCGGGATGACTGATGGTATCGACACGTAGAAGGATAATTCGACGGCAGACGAATCAGTGGAATAAATCGGTCAGTCTGAACGAAGAACATGGGTAAGAACCAAGGTTAGGAATTATTCGAATAAAAGTTTATTCGAATAATGATAAAATATAAATAATTAATCGTTGTTCGATTATTTGTCATTCCCGTTATTCCTGTTATTTGTTATTCGTGTGGGAAACCTTTATTTGCATTTGCAAATTCGGTTGATTGCAAAAAATTGAAGAATGGAAGAATTGGAATATTGAAAAATTGAAAAATTTAAAAATTTAAAAATTTAAAATATCATTTATAGTTCTTATGTTATCATATAAAGAGTTGGGAAAAGGTTATTGAAAATAAGGATTAAATTCAATGTATTTATTACATGTGAATAATGAATACATTAATTATTCATTATTCACAAATAACAATCAGACTGAACGTATCCATCATTCTGCGTTCGTTATTCAGAATAACTTTTCTTCAACAGTAGGAAGAACTTTCCTCGCCGTAAACGTCGACTCGCCATTTTTACGAGCAGCGAAGAAATAGAATTTAACGAAAATAATCGTCGAATAAAACAATTTGTCCGAGTCCCTCTAGAGCCGACGGCGATGCGCGGGAACTTTTATTGCGGCGACGAAAGCCGGAGCTGTAGTTTTCCTCGAGCTATCCTGAATACTGCTTCAGGGCAGTACAAATAATATTGTCTGTCTGTAGAAAGAAGTTTTCTTTGAAACGCAGTAAAACGTTATTTCACGAACAGACTGTCTGATGTTTCTTTAATAATTTTCAAACAAAATAATAATAACAGTTTTCCGTGAATTTTTCTCTCACGAATATTTTACAATTCTCTACAATTCATTTTCTGAGCTCCTTTTAATCACAACACTCTTTATTTTAATTAGTCGTGCAATGGATCTTTTAAATAGCAATATAGTTTCTTTAGAAATTTTATCTGAAGTAATATAGGGGGTTCTTAATTAGTGCACGTAATATACGAGTAAATTTTTCGAGAAAATTCAAAACAATGCAAACGGATTACTTGAGTGGCAGGAGAGAAAGTCATTTTTCCTGAAATCCTTGTTTAAAGAAATTTATTCACGCTTTGAATATAGTGAATCCTTCACCTCTCTTTTCTTTAAAAATGTCAGGAAGTAGGACAGAATGTCTTCTATGAATTGTAGAGGATCACGCGGTGAGACAATGCGACGCGACGTATGAAAAACGTAGATTTTTCGTGTCTCGCCTCCCACGGTTTTAATCTCGCAATCCACAATCCTAAGTACAGTTTGCAGGGGCGTGGATTATATTTATCACGGAAGCTCATGTTCGCAAACCAACCATAAACGTCGCAGAAACAGCACGGTCTTGTTGCAACTCAAACGCTGTCATATTGTTACGCTCGCTCGGAAAATTGTGTGCGTGGATACATGATTTGTCCAGTCGCAAACGCATTCCGGTACATATCCTTAAAGTAAGGAAAATATGTTCGTGACGCGATATCCGCAACTATTTAAGGATGTTCCGTATATTATATGTGGAACGCGTATAATTTTAATAATAGAACCGGGAAATGATTACAGGGTTAAAAAGTTCTTATAGTTTCTTGAGTATTTTATTTTACACGTAACATTGCTCTCCTGTGTAAAAATTATAGTTACCGCAGGCAACGCTACATTTACTCGAAAATATCTTATCGCTTCTGTAATGAACAATAAAAGCTGTTAATGAATAAGATTCACATAGGCGCTTGAGCTTTCGTATACTTGAAGTTTATTCATGCAAACATAGAAGAATGATAAAGCAACAAATGAATCCGCGTTTTCTTTCATTTTTTTTTATATCTCGCAATTAACCGAATATTTGTCTATACTACTAAAGTAATACTTCCATGAAGAACATTATTAACAGAATTTAACTTAATTTTCAAGCGCAAAATGGTATAAGTAATCACATGATATTAAAACTGCTCATTGAATCATTTTCATAAACAAAATACTTACACGATTCGCAGAATAATTTCGAATTTCAATGAGTTTCCACTGAAAGTCTATCGTTATCTCGAATTATCCAGGTGTTACCAATCGTGCGATATCGCGAAAGTGTGTCGCGAAGGAGAGATCGTTCGCCGGTCGCGATTGTTTATTAAAAAGGGAAGCGTACGATCATTGTCGTTGCGATACCCGTGGCTCTTTAATTTCACCTACCGTGAACGATTATTTACATAATCCGAAATGCGATATAGCCAGCCATTCACCTCGCTCGGCCGCCGACTCGCCATTGTAATTTGTAAGTTACCGAGTCCCGCCGCGGTAATAATTATCCGTTGATGTATGCGTGCGCACCGCGGCCCCGCGAACCTCCGCGAACTGGGCTACGCTCGGGGCCACGAGGATGCAACGCTTTCCTGCATTTTTTTCCTTGCATAATTGAATAAACGACGAATAATTTCCTGCGACCCCTCGTGACCTCTGAAGCAGACGCTTTCGTGTGACCTCTTCGACCTCTCGACGAGTACTAATTTTCCTTCTTCTTGCAGAAAATCTGTTTTATTTTCGTGTGCAGCGTATTTCCTCTGATTGCAAGAAATAGAATGTTTTAACGCAGTCGCCGTTTGGTTTGATATAGGAAAATTATGAAGTTTGACATTCAATATCAAAGTTCGTGTAACGTAATTACATATAATATGTTAATATAAAATTGTTTTATCCTTGGATTCGTGTATTATTAACCCTTTGCGGATGAAGATACTCTAAACTATACAAAACCTTTTGTAGATTCTGCCAAATCACACATCGAATGCCGAAATAATATGGAATCAGGTAATTATGTGCTGGTCTCTTGCTGTTTGAGTAGATGAATCATTTGTTTGCAACTTAGTATTACAAACATGGAAGTTTGATCTCGGTAAAGTGTCGACATTCGTCCGCAAAGGGTTAATACTTACGTTTGCTGTAAAAGGTATATATAACATTTCATTGAAGATTGATGAGTCATTTCGTTTGTTATTTTACTTTTAAACAGTCGTCATTACGTTGTGCGTTATACATGTATAATGGACACGATTTATTATCCAGAATTCGTGATAATGTATTAAAAATATCGAGTTCCTGGAAGTGCTTATAGTAAATCACAACTTTTCTGTTTTCACTTCCATCGAACGAATTATTTAATGTTGTATAACTTTTACGGCTGTTGATTCAGGAGTAAACGCGTTAAGGGAACAAACGAAAGACAATAAAAACGTTAAACCCGTAAGCATGTAAATTCCATAATGAACACCTTTAAAATGAGAAGTATAAAGAAGATCGGATGGAAAGTGAACAGAAAGAACAGGCTCGAATTGAAAGGATAATTATGGTTATGAATTTCGCCGGTTACCAGTTAGCAAAAGGTTGCTCCTGAAGTCACGCTCGTAATGCGGACAATATATGACGGTCGGGCTCTCGTAGATCATTCATAGCGACGTCGCTTGCGTAATTCTACGGCACCGACGCGGAAAGCGATGAATCGCTCCTCGAATGAAACCAGTTCCCGCTTTTTTCTCCGCACGTTGTCGATTCGTGCGATGCTCGCGGCATTGTGCTGTTCATGAATCGATTCGTTGGAATAATTTACCGCGGATTTGCGACCTTCTTCGCTCACTTTCCGGAAGCAATGAATACTGAGAAAACCGAGCTACAAGTGGATCAAATTTTTGATTGCAACAAACATTTATCACAATAACTTCACGCGAACAACTGCAGAATAACGAAATGCACCGTAACAATTTAATCAAAACTTTTTAATTCAAGATTCCTCCACCTCCAACGAAAGATTTCATTCGGAAATTATTAGGAGCAATCTCTGATGCTCTAATAGGAATAATTAAATATTAAATACCTTATATCCAACCTCTAATAACAAATCCAATAATTTCCGAATAATAAATTCAATGCTCCGTCGACAAAGGAACAAATCATTCGTAACATGAATTCAATAGAAAAAGACTCTAAAAGGACTCTGTTCTCTTTCTCGGAGTTTTATCTTTTACAAAGTTGAATTGAAATTAAATGTTACAAGTCAGCCAATAGAATTCCCAATTTCTCGATGGAAACTTCGGTGTAAGGTGGAGAAGGACATTTAAAGAAGTTTCCCTCGATCAATGGAAGTACGAAGCAAGTTTCGAAAAGTTTGTACGAAGTCGTTCATCATTTCTGAGATTTCATTTCGGTGCAGGCTGGCGCGATAAGACGGGATTGGTTCGGCGAAGTCCGAACATCGGATCGCGATTGAATCTCGGCTGTTCGAGGGGAAATAAAATCGAGAGTCACGGGCGGGAAGGAGAGAGCCGCGCCAGCGAAAGAGGGATTCGTGAGTGGCGTATCCGGCGGAAGTAGTTATCGCTGGTACCCGCCGAGTGTTTTTCCAAGCGTTCCGTTCTTCTTCGTGACATTATACGACTTCTCGTTTCGCTGCACCGCCAGCTCCTTCATTTTCTCTTTCCCCTTTTTTCACTGGTCGCTGGATCGTGTCAACGATCGCTGAATCTGTTACTTTATTGCTGGACGCGGGCCCAAGATTATCTATCGATTTATCCTCGTGTTTAGGTATAATAATTTAAGGTAATGCCATGAAATATGCGACGATGGTAATTTTCATACGGAATGGAAAAGGTTCGACGTTCTTTGTCAGTTTAGCGGTGTGCTAATCAAATTTTATATGTCAGGTTTTCATTGAATAGAAAGACGGCTATCTCATTTGGATATCTGTGCGAATGTGGATCTATAAAAGTTTTGATTAAAGTTTTATGACTTTATCAATCGTTAACGTGAAATCAGAATTTAGTTGTGACTAGATTGATTGATTAGTAATATTTCAATATTACTGGATTGATATTTCAAAAATTGTACAGTGCAATTGTAATGTTTGTAGTAATTTTTCAACTGTGGATGAGATAAAATAGAAATGAGTTGAATGAATGTTAGTATTATTACGATCTTTGATACCTAAAAGAGTCGGATGATGAATAACAATCATGTTGATATAGAAATATGCTGAATTTTCTTAGCTAATTGCCCATTTTATGTAACTGAACGCGGCTAATTGTAGGAACCACGTGGGGTACTTTCATTTTTACAAACCATTAAGTTATATGTTCCTGCTTCCTTTCCCGCCGCAGCGCCAAGATGCAATAAAGTGAATTACGAGTTTGTTGAATTTTACACATGATCATAAATATTGTATTGCATATACCTCTTGTTGGATACATAATCGCCCCGTACATTGAAAAGGAGATACACGTGATTTTATGCAACCATTAATTATACCGACCTAACGTATCTGTCCTTCGTGTCTAATACTTATTAAATTATACTCAACGGGTGAACATAGTATACAGAATCTCACAATTAAATTACTGAATTCGATCAATACAACTATCTTCATCAAAAGAATATAATAGCAACTTAACTAACAACTAGAAACATTGGAGTCCTAACAGTTTAAAAATTTTCATAATATTCATATTCAAGTACAACGCTTTCGATTATAATGAATAATTATAATAAAATTTATAATAGCAAAAAAGGTAATAAAAATAATCAGAGATAAAGAAAATATGTTCATGGTTAAAAGTGCTTTTGAATATGGTACATTTTAAAACATAATGGCATACGTATTTATATGAGCCAAGACAATTTTTGAAAAATTCAATGCGACTTCAATTCCACGTCTGTTAAAAATTGATAAAGCAAGTCGAACTTAGAATACCACGTCAATCGCGGTCGAAGGATTAAGGATAATAGGAAAAAGAGGACAGTTGTGAAAGAAATCGTAAGACAAAGAGTTAAAGAAAGTTATGTCGCGGAAACCAATGATCTTCAATTATTTGAAGATAATTTTTTTCCCACGATGTAAAGAACGCGTCGCGCCAGCCTGATCGTCGCGTGATTCAAAACGTTACCGTCGCGGTGGAGTGCGGGCGAGGAAGCGAAGCCAGGCGTAGTCCACTTCTGTTCTCGCGAGCCACTTGTTCCGCGCTGGGACCTCTTTCTCCCTCGCCGACCGCGGAGACTTTTGACCCAGAACGGGGAGTAGCTGCGGAACATCTCGAGTACGAGGAAGCGGTAAATATAACACCGTTTCAGCGGCGCGTGAACAGCTACCAGCGCGAGTGACATCGGCCGCCTCCGACAGAAATAGTTGCGCGAGTCGTGCAGGTGCCCTCCGTGGGAAGCGCTTCGTTCCAACAAGGGGAGACGAGCGTACTCGATCTTCTTGCTCTTTTCTCGCGCAACTCCTTCGAGTCGCTCGCGCGGTCTCCTTCCAGCCGCGAACAAGAATGGACAGAAACGGAAACGTCTGTTTGGCAACTCGGGATACTTAGCGAATCCCTGCGTATCGGTAAAATACACAAGACAGTTTGTAACACGTGCAACACTGAAGATTCTAAAAATTGTCAGGAAACTGCAAGTGAGAATTTCTGAAATCAAAGTTCAGTTTGAAGTTTGAAATTGGAGATTTAGAACTTTGGGACTTTGAAGCTATAAAACTTTCAAACATTGATATTTAATATTTGATATTTGATGTTTGATATTTGATATTTGGTATTTGATATTTGATATTTGATATTTGATATTTGATATTTGACATTTGACATTTGGTATTTGGTATTTGGTATTTGGTATTTGATATTTGATATTTGATATTTGCAATTCTCAATTTGTAACTTTGAAACTTTGAGATTTTCGATTGGAGATTGGAAGTATGGGGCTGAAAATTTGAAACTTGAAACTTGAAACTTAGAGACTTAAAAACTTAGAAATTTGAAACTCGCAGTATGAAATCTGAAATCTGAAACTTTAAAATTGAATGGAAACCATTCACGGATAAAGTATAATTTTAACATTTTCATAACTTAACTCACAGCTTTAACAATTTTAATTTCAGTTCTCTGAACGTACCTACAGCTATACCTAGGACCGTATGTACTGCTGCTATATATTCATCGCTGCATGTCAAATTGACACGAGACGCGGATAAGGGTTGAATAATGCGATCGAAAGGCCGCGGCTCGGCATAAGAATGCGCCGCGGTGTTTCAAAATTGAACCCTGTTTCATATGCTTGCACAGTTGTTGGCGCAGTCTGGAAACTGGAGTTCTCATGAAAGTTTCCTGGCATCGACGGGGTCAACGTTACTTCGTCCGCGGCAACAAGACGCAGTCTAGGAAGCGCACCGCGACGCGACCGGTCTGTTTACGCGGCGCGCTGCGCCAGCTTTCTGCTCCCGTTCCTTTTTTCCTCCCTCGCGGCCGCTCACTTCCGCTCGCAAATCCTCGGACAGACGCATTTGGAGCTCTTGGCAGCCGCTCAGACGGTTCGCGATGAAATATCTAGCACGGCTGACTTTGATCTCCCCGTGCCGCGCCCGAAACGACCTGGAAGTCCTGCACGCGCGGCGCGAGACAACGCGAACGACGCGTCTCCCGCATTCCTTCGGGAACTAGGAAGTCGCTGCGGCATGCGCGCACGCCTCATCGAGTATCCAACGAATTAACACCATCACTGTATATGAAATTTGCAATTCTATCTGTCGGATCCTCTGAATCAAACCGGAAATCTAGGCGACAATAGCCTCATTTGAGATATTAAAATTCTATAGAATATTTTGTGGAAGAAATTCCTGTGACAGAAAACCAAATACACCCTTGATTTAAGGGTATTTATATCAAGAAATTAATGTACCATAATTTTATTCGAAATAATGTCATTACTGCTACACTGAACGACGGTCCTCTGTTACGTGCGGACAGAATTTTATAAGGAAATTAGGTCTGAACGGGTTAAATATCCGCAGTCCGCTAATAGCACTTCGGATAGGAGAATGTTTCATCTAGCTGGCACAAGATTCATCTTCCTCGTTCCAGGAGCCACTAGCCCGAATAGCTTGAGAAACGTGTGTGAAACAGCTCAGTTACTCACCGCGGCACCGTGTCCCGTGTTCCGCGTCACGCATACTAAACTTAACCAATTACCGAAATTGCCGGCGGGCCCGTGTATTACGAGGAAGCGCGGAGCCGCGAGGAGTTGGCCGTTTATACGGGCCGACAGCTGCGCGCACACCGGGGATCGCGGCCGAAATCTCGCTTGACCCCCTTCTTCCTCGTCCACCGTCGCATTCCCGCGCGGACGGGGTTGTGATTCAGCGCCCTCGGTGAAACTCTAAAAGCGCCCGTTTCCCGAAAGTCTATTACGAACCACTTAGAATCATACGACTCGGTATTCGGGAGACGCGCGAACGGCCCTTTAAAACGGTGTCGTGGCCACTGAACTCACGATCGGGGCTGATCCGCGCGGACCACCCTGTCGCGCGGTGGTGTACAATGTATAATTGGGTAAACGAGCATAGAAAGTGGAAGAACGTAGTTAGGTGAAAGAATGTAAGAAGGTAAAACAATTTAAAAATGATTTTTTAGATACACTAAAATCTCGATTGCCCTAATTTTGTAGACTCAGTGGAGCTTAGATTATCACGATTTTATAGATACAGTGAAACTTAAATGATCTTAATTTTGTAAATGCTGTGGAACCTTTATTAATTAATCTGCTCGTGTGATAATCTATATGAGTGGAAGATTAAGAAGAAATTTGTCGAAGCATTTTTACAAAATTCGATTGTATATACTCTGAGGTATGATTCAAGGATCGAAATGGTTGAATTTGTGGATAATTAAAACTCTGAACGATCTAGATCGCAGAAAATAGTGACGCGGTTAATTCAGATCCTACTGCCGTCATTAAATGAATTGCATTCGTAGGTAGTAATTAAATAAATTGTTGCGTTCGTACGCTTGCTGTCATAATACTATCGTAATTATTATAAAAGACTTTAAATTAGTCGTTTTGACTGATTAGGTGTTCTACATAGTTATTATGTGAATGAAATTTCTTAATGTGTAACGAACGGCGATTTATATAAAATCAGTCATGCACAATTTATTTATTCACTCGTAAGAAGAAAAGAGTTTCGGGCTCGTCGATAATGAGAATTCGTTGCAATCCGTTCTTCCACTGATTTTCCATGACCTTGGTTGCTTCTCGTACCATCGCCTTACTATTGGAGCAGATTTACGATGGCTCGTCGGGATTTTACGCCCCTTCGAGAAGAGTTACTTTAATAAGGTACTTCGCGCGGTCGGAGTCTCGTTCAGCTAGGTTTTTTAACGAGCTCCCTTTTATCTGAACTTGGCGCGTTCGTCGAGATTGCAACTTTTCTTTCCTAGTCTCGGCCATTGTGCGGGGATTACTGTGTTTTCTATTGGCGCATTGCATCCTCGTCGCCCTCATCGTCGCGTTCCGCTAACCTCTCTCAGCATCGCGCTCCTATCGATTTTTGCTCGAGCCTCGAATAACTTGAAACAAAGGAAAACGAAAAGAATAATCGAAAACGATGAAACTGCATTTCTAACAAATCACAAAGTTCATTCTAAATATTCCTTAAGAATAAATTTTATATTTTGATCTAATTCGATCTATCCGACCAAATTTTATATTTTGATCTAATTCGATCTATCCGATAAAATTTTATATGTTAAATATCACATTCGAGATTAAACAAGAACAATACAATTCTCCGTTTCAATACATAAATAATAAATACAGGTGAAACACTATAGTGAAAAACAAACTGTACCATCTCGTTATACTTTCTAATATATATCACGTAAATACAACAGTTCGAAAACCCAGTTAATGGTAAATCAATAAAAACCATAGAATTCGAAGACACCGTAAAACGAGGTCTTACTCTATGATTAACCACAGCACTTAAGTGCGCGGCACAAATTTCTCTCAACGCAATTCCATAATTCCACGCTGCAAAGGTACTCCGAATAGTCCCCTGCACACGTTATAACACATCCCCCGAGGGGCAATAAAGATGATGTTATACCGGGAACAAGTTCTTAATCCGCCATTAAGATTGCACAGCGACAAATCTCTTTAATTTCCAAAATCCGCATCCCCCGGTTGAATCTCGCCCCACCCGACAGTTTCGGCGAACCGTTTCCCCGTTGCTACTTTGAATTGTACGCGAGTTAGATGATTTTATCGGTCGGTTTCACGGCCGAATTAATAGTAACCTGTCTCCCTGGCAGGGGCGAACGAGGCCGTAAAACGGAGCACAGCTACCGGATAGCAATAAACGTGTAATATTTGCGCGGCCCGGACACGTCCGCGGCATTATCATTAAAGGCTGGCGACAGCTACACGAACCCGGGCCCTCTTTTCCCGCGGCGCGGCGGTGCGCCTCTCCCTCGCGAAAACAGATAATATTAATCCAGGCCGGGCCCCGGACGTTTTATGCTCATCGGGGTTGTGTTTCATTTTAACCGCGGCGGCCGTGTAACGGTGCTACCGCGGCCCGGCTGTAAACCACCGCCGCTATTGGTACAAGCTGAACGAAAATGGCACCGGGAGATAGCGAGGATATATTGCCGGTACTCCTCGGGACTTTTAGTGGCCCGTTGAAGATGGCGGCTCGGATGGGAAACCGCCGCGGATAATATGGTCCATCGGCGCAATGCTGCGGAGATACATAGTGTGTTCGGAAAGTTCTGTGGACGGTGTCGGGAGATAAAGAAAAGATATAAACGAATTATCTTTGAGCTTGATTTACAAGATTCTTATTGTTTTTGATAATAAAGGTACAGCGAGATCGAATCGAGAGCGGATTCATATTGCGAATGCGTGGATTGTATGCAACTGAAGAGTATTTGATTGAATGAATTAATTAGAAGTGGAACGCGGTGAGTTCTATCGGTGAACTTAGATCTGAGTTAGTTTATACATTCAAGTCCAACGGCGGATTTGGTTGTGTGAATGTACGAGTTCACGAAGAAAATTATGTTATATGTTATTTAGTCGGTACACGTTCGGAGAATATTTGTAACGGTTGATATTTCATGTATGTTACTCATGTTTGGCCTGGAATTGTTAGCTCAAGTATCACTTGTGAGATTTATGTTTGAAGACGCCAGTGTTTTCTGTTTTGTTTGTCTTCCGATACCATTCACCGAACTTTTTGGATATACCGTGTACACTCGATTCTTCGGGAAACGTTTCCTACTTTTATTTCCCTTTATTCCCTAGCTTCGTCGTCTCTTCCTTCATTTTTTCTGTTTTTTTTTTATTCGTTGGAGATAGAAACTGGAATGAAAAGCGAGAACCGAAACTTCGGGACAGCGGGCCGAGAAATTGCGACGGGATTTACGAACACCTGCGACGATTTTATTTACTCGTTGCTTCTGATGGAAAGCCACACCGCGTAAAATCGCGCCACGCTGGAGTTTTGTCGTTCGTATTCGGGGGTGCGCGAAGTATGGCCCAGATTGCGGGAGAGTTGAAAGATTTGAGAATTCTTCCTTGCAGCGAATGTATACCCAGTTCTGTTTCTGCGCGATATATACGTTCTGCGTAAAAGAAATCCGGTGAAAAGATGTACTGTATCTTTGGGAAAATATAGATTGGTTGCAGACCTAAGAAATCAGTAAAATAACGCGATAAGAATTTTGGTGATTGTGTTACATCGGAATAAGTTTTGTCAAAATATTGATTTTGTGTTGAATAAGTAAAATGCAAAATTGGAATTGATTTAGGCTTGTTGCGAATAAGTTTTTCGTTTTCTGTTTGTTTCAGGTGAGGGATGTGTTTAAGTTTTCAGTTTTTTACGTCTGCCTTTCGGGGACTCAGTGTTGTGAGTTTGTTACAGAAGGTTAGTGTGAAGTAATTATTAGACGTATCAGTGAACATAACTTGAAAATTCATATTTCAACGAATAATCTCATTTCACAACATTAGAGCTGCGAAAAAGTACATAGAAAGAAATCTCGTACGGCGAAAAATCTAAAAAATCTCAAAAATGTTCACTTTCTACCATTCTCCTATTTCAATTCACTCCTCTACTGTCACCAAAATTTCCACTATTTTCTTTCACTCCATTCAATTATTCTTTGACCCAAAATGCATTCACCATTCCTCCAATCGAAATACGCAATCGCTATATTGAAGCTACAGAAACATATCTAAAATTATATTTCACGTATCGGAAAATGTCCCAAATGGACCACTGTCTATCATTCTCCCATTTCAATTAACTTCTACACTACTGTCACTAAAATTTCCAGAAGTTTCGGTGTAATTGCCTTTTGACGCAAAATGCATTCATTATTCCTTCGAACAGAACAATTGCTGCATCTGTATCTCAAATATGAACTGCAACGTTCCTCCGGCGAGAGAAATCTGGGTTCGAGAAGGTCTGGTAATTATTTACGACAGGATAATTTCGCGTGGCTAAACTTCCGTCAGTGTTCTGTCAACAATGAGAGCCGCAGGCCGACGTAGTCTCGTTAACGGAAAGCTCGGTGACGGCGACGCAAGTGGAAGCTGTGGTTCTTTCAGAGGGATATTGTGTTACATCACCGGGACGAGATCCGAAGCTGCTAATGCACCAGCATCTGACACCGGCTTGCATTCGAGAAATATGCATCGGGGGTGTACCGTTACCGGCTGCGGCGTCGCAGATTATGCAATGCAAAACGAGCAGGAAAAGGCGCTTTATCCTTTTCCTTTGTTAATTAAATCGCGCTCTATCGTGTTACCCGCGCGGGGACACGCGGAATGAAATTGTTACGAATTTTTGCCGGAGACCCGGCGCGACGCGACGCGAATCTTCGCGCCTCAGACCAGTTGACCTTTGATATTACTTGAATTTAGGATCGGGATATCTTATTACCGACTTCCTCGTTATTGTACGAACGTGGAGCTTCAGATCGGACGATAGCACTCCGCGGTTGAATTTATTAACGTTTAAACTGTATTTATGCACTCCGAAGCGTTAGGCTTAAGGATTTACCGAGATGCGCGTTCCGAAGATAACGTGGCACGGTGATTAATATTTAAATAGCGCTGGGTGTAGGGTACTTTATCGTAGAGATTTAGGAACTCGGCGTAAACTGAGTTCGTAAAACGTAAAATTTAATTGAACATACGGTATTGCTTTTTTTCGACGGATTCAATGGTTTCTTTGTCTCAAGCAATTCATTTCGGAACTTTAGAACATATAAATCGAAAGTACAAGATTCTTTAAATGCTTCTAATCAAGATATCTCAGTTTGAACTTGTCGCAAATCTAACGTTTTCTTCTCTGAAACGCGAATCAGCAACATTTTTATCTATCCAGCACCGTGGAACCGTCATCAGGCAGACATTTTCTCTCGGGGATATTTTTATTTTTCGTGAACCCCGTCAAAGGATCCTTGCCACCGCGGTTTAAGTTACAACCAGGAGAATCCTGAGTGCGAAATAGCTCGCCTTCTTGGTGGCCACTCTTCCTCCGGTAAGATTTTTGCCCGGCCAGACGTTCCCGTTGCATTTTTTACGACTGTACCTCTCGGAGCCACAGCACCCGACAAATTAGGTTTCGCGGGGACAGGAACGAGATTTTCGTTTCGCCGTTTCCTTGGATCGCGCTTCGTTTCGCGTCGCGCGGCTAATCTCTTTTTATCGCGGAGGCTACTCGAACATTTTATTCTCTCCTACCTCAAAAGCAGCGGTATAATCTGCGAGGATTACCTTCTCGCGAAATTATTTATAGATTTATTTATATACCGCCGTTCGCCGCAGTAGACACTTTTCGTGATTCCCTTGAACAATTCGTAGAATCGGTGTTCTTTGGAATCTCAATATTTCTCTTATGATTTTCGATTGTTCATCGAACGAGAAGCATTTATTTTGAAACTTATATACGAAACTAATAAAAGTACACAATCGAAATAGTTCTAGGTGGTAGGTTAAAGTCGAGAATTTTTTCCGTAAGAACAGGTGATCGACGAATAATTGACCACAGTTCGAAACTAACGTTCAACCTATGTAAATCAGGTCATAAAACACAGTTTTACGAAATCGCTCGGTGTCCGCTTGTAAGAAGTAATTTCTGCTCGGCTTTTAGATATCCGCTTACGTGGAACCGAATGTTGCACGAAATATTCGGTTCACTTGACGTGCCGCGTCATAATGCCGGAGTTTACTGCCGCGAACGTGGTGAGAACTTGTCAAGCTTAATGGAGCGTAAATATTTAACGAAGAAGTACGAGTTCGTTTCGAGGCATGTCTTCATCCCGTTTTCCGTGGAAAATAAAATCGACCGACCTACAGCGCGTTCAACAATGTGTGGACCTTCGACCTCCTGGTAGAGTTATAACTTATGAAATATCAGTTAAGAAATGTTGGCTATTCGAATTTCGCTCGTATTATAATGAAAGGAACCGGTAAGTTATAATAATATTATTATCAAATTATAATAATATTATAAATTTAATTAGGATGATAATATTACAGTTTAATAGTAATATCATTATAATTTAATTATGGTAATAATATATAAATGAAATAATATTATAATTTAATTATAATATTACATTATTATATTGTTATATTATAATTTACGATTACTCCATTTCACGTAACCCAAATATCAAGATAACACAATTAGGATATCGCATATAATATGTTCGGGGTCTTTTTTCGTATTCGATTATATTGTATTATATTTAAACAACCAACCGAGAATCCGAATACCCAGCAGGTCGAATAGTAACTAATAATTCTAGCAGTCAGTTATAAAACTTTATAAGATACTCGGGTACAAAGGTACTCGGCCATTCCATAGGTACTTGGGTACCTGAGTATCTCGTATAACGGGGTAAAAGTACTAGCTTCACCTCCCACACGTTAGAAGCGCCTTCGTTCCAGCATTCGCGCGTCTGATGGACGTAAAAGCCGACCACTCCTCTCCCATCGGGAGGAAAACTCGCGCTCGCCGCCGAGAAGTCGAAGATACCTTCTGAATCACGATTCAGTTGTTTGATCAGCTAAACACGGAGGAGATTAATACCCTTCTATACTCCACGGTAGACGATCCTCGAGTCTGTTTGAACGGAAATTACTTCCAAATGCGTTTTAATGCTCTCATAATGAGGCCCCTTAACGCTTCCTGGTTTCAAATTCGTGATCAAATATGTCTTTCCTTCATGGTCGCTTTGGATCGAGTGATGCAAACACAAGATTCTACAAATGGCTGGAAGGAAAAAGAAAAAATTATTGTAATTTTCACAGGATCTGTAGGACTTCGAAACATTCTATAAAAGAAAATAATTTTTTATTAAACGATGATTGCCAAAAATTCATTTTGAAGAACACGAGATTGTATACTAATTTTGGTAAACGATAAATCAATTACAACATTCCTTAATTTATTAACGAATGTTATTAATACTTAAATAACTTCAATGAATACAGAAATTCAAGGTGATATTGGAATTATTCAAATGACTACGATCAAAAAATGTATCCGAAGTCTATTTACCAATGAAACGATTATTGAGTTAGAAAATCAGTCTGTTATCAAATTCCGCTAAAGATTCCCTTTCACATACTCCGACGTGAAATAATAATTCACCGCGAGTCAATAAACCATTCGATCGAGCGGGACACGGAAATAATACGCCCGTTCGATCGCAGTCGCGCAATAAAAAATCGCTTGACAGGTGAAATTACATATAAGAAACGAATTCGCGTCAACGAAGCTGGCAGCTGGAACATTTATATATCTCGGCAACAGCTGTATTTTTATCCCGGACAAGTTCACGTTTCCATTTTCTGTTCAATTTGAACGCGGCGGATCGGATGTCAGCGGCGGGTCGCGGCCGCGTTTTTAACCACAGTTATTTATTCACGCGGAACTAAGAACAGAATCAGGATGTATATTGTTCGCTTGCGTAATATCGCGACTCGATTCCGTTGCGTCACGATTCGCCGGCAGAAATTACGGAAACGGTGAAACGTATCCAGCGGAGGGTGAAACACCCGCGAGTTTGTTTCCCTCGACGAGTTGCGTGTCACTCGCGTACCTGTCAGCGGACTGTTTGCCTTACTCGAAACTCCTTTGCCAGGGAAATCGAATATTTTCTATGGAATATCAACACTGGAACTACTAGACAGGTGAAAATGATCCACTCATGAATTCTTCTTTTACAATGATTGAAAAGGTAACAGACGCTACTTCGAGAAACTAGGGAAGAAATTGATTTAGTAATACAGAAACTCAATCGCAAGCCAATTGAAGTTTCGATACATGCATTATTGGTGTTTCGTTTAAACAATTTAGTTTCTATAGGAAAAAGGAGTTAATAAAATGATTTAGAAAATATGCATAATGTCGAAGTATAACTGTTTAGTTTGAAAATAGTGCTGTAAAGATTTGTCGCGCTAAAGATAACTTCACACTGCCGAGGATTTAACCTACCTGCCAAACTTCTGTTTTAAGAAACTTCAATTAATTAATGATTTTCCAATTATTCCTCAATTTTTTAACTCTGCTAGAGCGAAACCATGTTACGTTGTGTTATACAGGATTGCTATACTTTCAATGTCATAATATTCATGCTACCTTTCCAAGCATCAACGCGTCCTCAGCGCTTGTTGAAAGGCGTAAAGTTAGCAAACTTGGCAAGCCGCTTTCCTTCCGGCAGCGTGCTTATTAAATCGGGATCGAAAGACGCCAGCGAACACTGGGTGCAGTCATAAAGGGCGACACGAAGCCGAATAGAGAGCGCTCTGCGTGAGACGCAGCCGGCGACGCGTTTTCTTGCCGCTAATGCACGTTTTGTGCGAGAGTTGAACGTCGTCATCCAGGTTTCCTCGGAGAAACGCGGCTCGTCGCGAGGGCGGATGGGGAGAAGGCTTTGCGAGGCGGCGAATGGGACGCGCGATAAAACGCGGCAAGTTAAAACGCCCTGCAGTTACCGTTCTCGTTGGCGAGGGGAGCCGCTTCTTCTGCGTCCATCTTTCATCTTGCATGCTGCTTTCATTTGTTTCGACGATTTCTGTGGTTTTTAGGGGTGTCTGGGGGCAACGAGAGAGTTGATTGTTCGACAAATTGGATTTTACAAATTGGATTGTATGAATTCTAGTTTACATTTGATTTTGAACTTTATTTGGAATTTTATTTTGAACTTTACTGTAGTTGAAAATTCTTCATTTCAATACTACTAGATGCATTTATATGAATTTTACAGCGTACGGAAGTTCTATTGTGAAAAGTTTCCAAGATAGAATTCTTATTCCTTGAAACATCTGAGTTCTCTTTCGAGATTAGACATTTGAAATATAAATTTATAACGGTATGAGGTAAGGAACGGTTGCAGTGGTATTAACAAATTGCACACGATTAAGTGTTCGTTGTTTTCCAACGACGTCGTTTAATAAATAGGTTAAAGCAGTTATTGAACACAGAGGAAATGACGAAACTTACCGGAGCGTTCGTTCACTACGTTTCGAGTTTCCTGTCGATTTTAATTAAAACGACTTTAACATTCACATTTGATCACGGCGGGGATATTGGAAGTGGCGGAAAGGCAGGGCTGATGAAAATGCTCCAGGCGTACTGTCAGTTGCTCCTGTAAAAGGATGGACGAGCCGTCTGCTCTCCCCATTTTCCCGCAGGATTTTTCCACCCGCTTGCGTCGCCCGCAATCAATTGCTCACAATCATTCGTATATGCAAATTGTTACTTCATATCGCTGTTGTGATTGAAGAGTTCAGATATGAAACCTTTTTAAAATTGATTTCATACGATCGTTCCCGTCACGTGAATAGGAAAAATAAAAGATCTCGAAATTTCATGTCTATATAAATCATGCATAATAAATCTTGGAATTTAATCGTATTTCGTATTGAAGAAAATGTCAGTCAAGAATCACGCGAAACATTAAGATATTAAATAATGGGATATTTCCGTAATAAAGTTTCCAACAAAACGACCAAAGTCTACCAGAGTAACCCGATAGCATAACTGCTTAATTTGACTAGGAAACGCAACACTCGAGAAATCGATAAACGTGCGTGACTGTAATTTCTACCTGTTCTCCAGGATTTGATAGTTCATTTACTTCGTACGCGAATTCATTGCGTACTCTGAACGCAGCTCGCTAAACTAACGTCTGTCTGCACGAAGTACAAATAGCTCGAGGCGGTTGTCCGTGTCTTTCACAAAAGTATATCCAATCGATATCGCAGTCGGCGTTTTATTCGCAATACCGTTCTATTAGAGAAAATACAGGTGAAACGCAGAAATTACAGTAAATACAATTAAACCGAATACCGAATACATATTACAGAAAGATTTTATTCCAATGGAGTTTAAATAAATTAATTAAAGGAACATCGATATATTTGTAAGTGTCCTGTAGGAAGAGCGAAGCGAAGCGTATTCATTCGCCCGAGATATTACTGCGAAAAGAAATCTCGTGCTTTCTTTACAAATAAAATCACAATGTAACGGCGCGTTTTTATGTGCGATCGCCTCCATCTCGCCGAACTGATTAAATTAATTAAAACCCTGGAAAGCGGGCGCCCTGAAATCTCATGCCTTCCATTCAACGTCTGCTACACACGAAATCGATCCGTCTTTTTTCTCTAGTTCCGCGTGCTGCTCGTCCCGTCGCAGAATAAAATCAAAACGAGAGTTCTCGCGTGCTCGTAGCGAACTGTACTGTGGAAACAATGATATTTTTAACGGAACAAAAACTTTCGGAGCGTTAACTTTTGTCTCTCCGACTTTTATTTTGGATTGCGGAGCTGCGGGACTGTTCTCTGTACCCTATCGCGTAAAAATCTCTAATCGGTGACATCACATGCGATCCGGATGTAGGAAATGTCATAAAGATTGCCTTAATGTGTAGGTTTATAATCGCCGTAAAAGATAATTAAATAAAAGTTCTCGAAAATGGCAGAGATAATTACAATTTTAAGTATTTAACGTCTATAAAATCAATATTCGGTGTCTTTAAGCAGAATTGAAGATGGTTGTCACCTCAAATGTATCATCATTGGACCGCGAATTTTTATGCATTTATGGAAAATTTGAGAATGCAAAATTACAATGGATGATCGGCATTCGAAGAAATATATGAAATGTCCGATGCTTTTTCTTGTGTTCATTAGGAAATATCATTTTCCATCGTAATTCTGTTTTTCTAATTATATTGTTCGAAATTTGAATTCGTACAAAGATAACCATTAGCAGTTCCTTACCAACAACTTCGTCTCCCTCGAATTCTCGATTCTTCCGAAAGTCTTTACTTTCTGCAGCAGCGTTGCACCACACCCAATTCTATTTCTACACGATTTCGATTTAACACGAATTATTCTTCTCTTTTTACACCGTTCATTTCATATAGCACAAATTAGAAACAGTATGTCTTTCCCCTGTACAGTCTTTTAAACACAATCACTGAAATACCAACATGAATTCTCAAATATCCTATTATATCATTTTCGTGCCGTCTTATTTCACAATTTACCCAGTCTCCATTTTCCTATGAATACAGAATATTTTCTTACGCGAATCGTATCGATGGCCTGAGAACAGAATTTAGTGTACTTTATTCCGATCACAGGCGTGATCGATCAGTTGAAAACGGAAAGATCGATGGTCACGTGTAACGCGGGTATAATGCGTCACTCAAAGGGAACGGGTTCTTCGGGCGTTGTCAAAATCGATCGGACAAGTGCCGGCACTCGCGGATCTAATTACAAGCGTCCTCTTCTCTACCCCGCGGCTCCTCTTAATTGATTAATGTCGAATCTAGCGGCGGTACAAGCAATCGTAGACGTTTTCAGACCGGACCGGCATTTTAATTGAGATAAATACGCGCGAACCTAGTGGCCGGGATCGCCACTTCTGCGCGCAGACGTAATTACAAGCGGCTGGCTTCGGCTGAAACCCGCGATAATATATAGGCTTTATCACGGACACCGATCCGCGGATGATTATTATTAATTAGCCGCTGCCTCGTAATTACACGTTTCCTGACTGGAAACCCACTTCGTGTATCCCTCCCTCGTTACGCTGAAATATATTTACTTTCCAATGGGCATTAATCACGGGAACAAGTGTCCCGGCCACTCGAAACGGCGAAACGAAATCCAGTTTGCGCTTGGAACAGTCTTTTCTTGCAACGGTGAAAACACAATATTATATTGTGCGAATATTTGAATGCAACGCACTCGAAAACTGGTTTCGCGTGTTCTGTCCTCTGGCTGTTTGTCGATGTAATTCATCTTACGCCATAGTCAGGGTGTCTCGTGTTTCGTAAGGGGAAAGAAGAATGTGGGAATTGATTTTTCTGAAGTACAAGTAAAAAAGAGATGTGGTTGTACTATATTTAGTTTTATAGATTCAAGCTTGATATAGAATCACTTCAGTATTTAACATCTTGTTTTACACCATCGTGCCAGACTAGCGGCGAAGGTCTCAAATGTAGTTTAACAAATAAATATCGTTCAAATCTTTTCAGTTCGAATGGAATTGTTTCTCTGGTTATTAGTATGTATGGTTTAGAGCAAATTTATACAAAGGCAAAGCGTAGAATCTTTTGTTTTTCTAGTGAATTGTTAACGATCAGTAATTTTAACGCATGTAACAGCGAAAGTTAATGGTAGAGTGTGGAGTTAATAGACAGTTGCGATTAGAATCTTATACAAAGTACTCACTGTACAATCATACAAAATATGATGACACGGTTCACAGTTTTCGTGGCAGAAAAATATTTCCTATCCGGCGCCATCGAGCTTGTGAAACATTGATTAATCGTGATCCTTGGATTAAGAGACTCGTTTGCAAAGCATAAGAGTAATTGCCGTCGTAATTTCTCTCAGCGTCGAGCATAGTTTTAGGTGGATTAAGGATGAGATAGCGGAACAGTGACTCTGGGTATCGGTCAATCAGATTAAACTTCTTGGCCGGGGTTCGGATGAGATCAAACTGCGCATTAATCATAGTATTAGAAAGTTTCCGTGTAGGGTGAATCGTTATGTTGATGGAATGAACAGCTTCTTCGTGACTAAATGATTGATTACGGCGATCGGAGAAATTACAGCATCCGCAAAATTCGGTGGAACAAGATTGATTTGAAACCTATGCCAACTGTGGAATATTTTTAAATGAATGGCTCAGAATAATAACCTAACTACCATTCTTGTGGTCTCGAGAAAAGAAACTTTCGTAAAGTGCTCTTGGATTAACGAAATACTAACATTTCAATTACTAGTATTAATAATTGATAATAATTAATATTATTAATAACACTATGATATCAGTCCGATACTAATCAATATTACTCATTACCATTAGCAATTGTAACGTCAGTGATTCATTAATCCTAATAAATAATAATAATACTAATAAATAGTATAAAGTACTAATATTACAATATTATTAATAATATTAACCATTATTAATTATTAACGTTGGTAATTATAATACTGGTATTAAATTAATCAAAGAACATTTCACCCAAGCTTTCTTTCTCGAGAACCCAGAAATAGGAGTTGGACCACTATTATATCCTGAATGGCTCGTAATGATGACTGGACTGGTTGTTTCGCGATTTTAATGCAACATTAACAACCGTTGCCCGGGATATCTAGAAACCAGACGCGAAACGAAGGATGTTAATTTCCAGATCGCACGTAATGCATTTCGAATCCGTCGCGTTTATTCGCCGGCCGTATTAATTTATTCCGCGGTGCGGAGCAGAATTATAGTCAGCATACACGAAAACGCATTCTCGATATCGGGTCGTCATACGAATGATATATAAATATTGCGTCGTAATACGGGAGAAACGCGAACTGAATCGAGTTTTGCGTAATCGTGTACCGTTATCCCCGACTTTGTCACTTCGATATGCGGTTGACAAGAGCTGCTGACTGAAAATAGGTTGCAAAATGTATTATTTCGCATTGACTTCGTTCCGATCGTTCACTGATTGTCCCTTAACCCCTCGTCGTGTAACGACGTCTAAGAGACGTCGTAAAGATTTCCAGCTCGGCATAATAAAGATCAATTTTATTTCGTTGCACGTAGGTACAAGTAATAAATTATTTCCTTTTATCAACGTTTCACCTTCACAGTAAATGTACACTTAACAATGAACAGAAAGTTTCTATTCAATTTCGTGAATTGTCATATAACGACGAGTGAGACTCGCGGTGAAGACTTTTAGAATGATCCAGTGGACATTAATTATTAGCCTGCGGATCTGTGTGCAAATTCACATTTTTTTTAAACATAGTTGGAGAAACCTAATCACAGTAGGGAATAGTTTTTCTGAAGAAACATTATAAAACTCACTGTGTTTTGAATGTTTTATATATTTTACCTTATTGCGTGCACTCTAGGCAATTTTGAATTTTCAAATTTCCCTAAAATGCATGAAAATCAGTAATCTACTTATTCTATACTATATTCTAGATTATATTTCTATTTTGCTGTTATACCACCTTCAAAATGAATTTGTGCCTACAATGAATTCGAAAGTTTATTTGTATCTTACAATAGCAAAATTAGACGAACGGAGTCACGAGGAAGATCGTACAGTAAGGGTTTGAAAGTTATCCAACATTCGCAATTATTGCACAATCAGAACGTGGTACGATCGCGTTCGCAATAAAGAAATTCGAGAAAGATGCCGGACAACGTTTCATCACGATTGTTTCATGCGAAGCTGGCAAGTCGATGCTGGTATATTGTACACAGCGTATGGAAAGGTGAATATCCTCGTGGAACGCATATTCTGTGAATAATCGTTTGATCTGTCTACCGGAGATATTCATTTTCCAATAATTTCAGCCAGACACCGTGTAATTTACGGCGGGTAAGAGAGATTTTATTCTCAGTCCGTAATTATAGTATTACCAGTGGTGATTCAGTGACTCGTATTAAAACCAAGTTACTCTTTCAGATTAAAGCCGATACTTTAATGTTGCGACGAAGCAAAAAAGTTTCCGGTAGCGCGACTCCCGGGGAAAGTTAAATATCGTAATACGTATACAATGAATTATCGAAAGTATCAACTTCGTTAATGGAATTTTTACATGGCCGTATTCCTTCGTTAATCCACCTTTTAAGTTGTGAAGGTACGAGGAATTATTCAAGTTTCTCTATTAAATCTTTATCAACTCAAAGAATTCATGATTTCTTAAGAACATTCAAAACTATTGGAAAAAGAGAATTACAGATTCGTTAACTATCGTTAAATATATACAATACATCGTCAAAAACACCAACTTTGTTAATATTGATTTGATATTGCAAAATGACGGAGCTTGATATTTAATATTAAACCTTGTCCAATGCACCACGATATGGAATATTGAAGTAAAATAGTTTTGTTCGTTAGTTTATGCGTGAATTATCGTTAAGTCTCAAAAGACTTCGTTTACATCTCATCAGAAATTATTGAATATTTCTAACGAAAACCTAACCACTGCAAAGGGCTCAATTACGAAGACACGAATGGCCACTCGAGATTCTCCATTAAACCTCCACAAATCCAAAGAGTTTCTAATCATTCAATAATATTCAGAATAATTAAAATTCCCTTATGAACGAACCCTTTCAAAGCTTCCCGCGTGTCCGCGAATTGCGCGCAAAGCTAGTTCGGTTGCATGGTTACGCTTGTTACGATTAGAACAAAGTACAGGGCGGAACGTCTGTCGGAATTGCGGCGTGTAATTGATTTTCGAACGATAAGTGACTTACGCTGTTAGTCCGATGGACATTAAACCCGACAAGGCAGACGTATATAAAAGAGCTGGAGATTAGAGGTATATGCGGCTTCCGATCGCCGACCGAGCTAACGATAATTTTGTTTGTGCAGGGCTCCCAGCGTCCGCGGGCCCGATTCACCTCTGAGCTCGGATCTGGCGCTTGATAAGCCTCGCCCCATACCATCACCCAGGTAAGTGTATCCGCGCGAGTAACCCTTTCTCACCTTTACGAGCCAATGGAAAAGAACCTCGACCTCAATTTCCGCGTAATAAACCCGGGTTAATTGGAAAACTTGCGCCGGCAGGTATCGAAGGACTTCCTCTCCTCGCGGCCGAGGCTTTTCATCCTCTGAAGGGTTTCGACCTATATCTCAGGGATACGCCGGGGTCTCGATAATACGTACTAATTGAAATCATTCGGGAACGAGCTCAATACTCGGAGATTTCGTGCCCTCGAACGGTTCGAATCCATTGGAGATTAACGGTTTCATTGGTTAGATAGGGTTACGATCTCCGGGTTCCATTTGGTTGAATGTGTTATAGTATATTGAACTGTGAACGCTGAAATTACTGACTTTTGAGGGAGAAAGTTGTTATACTATCACGATGTAGTAATAGAATGATATAATCGATGATACATGAATTACAATTGGACGGCAATTGATTTCTTTTGTCACGTGTTTCATCATCAAGATATTAATAAAAGATATTTTGTGTTTCTACACGTTGTATATTGTATTTTATAAGTACATTTTTTTTTTATGGTGTAGAATGAACAGAATAATATTCTAGCAATCAGAATAGAATTATTCCAAATAAAAATGTACAGATAATAGAAGAACAGAGTGCAATACAATAACATACAGCAGAGAAATGAAATCCATATAGTGGTATCGTATATCGGTAGAATAGTGTATTCAGAATTGTCAGGAAACAATAGATATGCGTTGGTTCGATATATTTTTCCGAATTTGTTTTATGCTCGCAATATCTCGTTCCATTTTCAAATGAACATACATATGAGAACTATTCACGAGATTTAATCAATAGTACCCTGCATCGTCACGAGTTTAATTGTTCCATGGATTCAGTTGTTTCTTTTCGCGCCGAGCCGCGAATCATTCTATTCTGAAACAATTCCCCCGTATTCACGTTCGCGCTGTTAATAAACCGTACTTCCCGTGGTACGGCCGGAGAACTTCTATTTTTACCAGGGCTCGTACCTTTCACCCTACCCGACGGGATTCACCCTTCGACGGAGTCTTGACGTTCGATAAGCCTCCGGCAACACAATAACCGTTCCCCGGTGCACGCTGGAACCCTTATTTTATTTTCTCATCGACACCCGGTGTATTTCGAGCCCTTAGGCTCCATACATGCTATCCATCAGGTCTCAATCCGCTCTCGGTACGATCAAATATTATTCAGTTGTGTACAATGCATGTGTTCGTTCTAGTGTTGTAAAAATCATTGCTGAAATCCTGGAGCTTTGGAAGCTGTAGCCGTGACTCAAGTTTTAACACATTGTTGACTGGCAATTTTACACAAAACCCATCCCATGTCACCGGTTATTGTTCTGTATTCAAGTATGAAAGTGAAACAATCTAAATAAACTTCAACATACTTTATTTATAAATAATGAATTGGAATGAAACTTTCGGCATATCTTGTATATAACTTTGTATATTTTGCTTTTGCAATATTCTATATTGCCCAGCGTTTCGAAAATTGAAATAGCTAACACAAGTGCAAACACAAGTTAACTCGTGATCGGTCAACAACATTAGGGTATAAAAACACGACTTAACTCGTGACCGGTCAACAATGTGTTAAGAGCTCAAGCTCTCAAGCTTGAAGTCTTGAGCTGTAGAAACTGAAATTTTCAATGTTCGAGTCTGCCGAAGATTCATCGTAAGGTGTTAATATAGTAACAGAGGCTTGATTTTTTCAAAATAAAAGCGTTGAACACTTTTAAAGCTTAGGTTGAGTCTTCAAAGCTTCAAGGCTCCATCTTGAAACTTTGAAGACTTAGCGTTCAAGATAGAACTTTCAAGTTTCGAAGACTCGAGTTTTATAGAACTCTAAGTCTTTAGGACTTAGCCTTTAAAGTTGAGCTTTCAAGTTTCGGAGCCTCAAACTTTATGAAACTCTAAGTCTTTAAGACTCGTAATATCTAAGGTCAAGTTTTGAGGCTTCGAAGACCCGAGCCAACAAGATTAAACTTTGATGTTTCGATGATTCGAGCTTTTTACATCACTAGTTGACAGTGTGAATCCTAGCTCGGTCTTAGTTCGATATCGTTCTATCTTCGTTCATAAAAAATAATAAATAACAGCTTTTAAAGCTCCTTTACACGTTGAATCGTGCTGCGATGCATCGCTATAATAAAATTGAATCTTCTACAGTCCCATGATACATGTTCTCCTCGGACAAAAAGTAAAATAGTCTCAAATCCATTGCTTGTAGCGATACATGCATCGCCCTTAACCGCGGCGACGAACCGAACCGAATCGAACTCGCTCGGATTCATCCCACCGCGATCCGCCGGATAAAAAACCACTTACTTATCGAGCACCTGTACGATTTCCCTTTATTTTTCCTCCCTCCGTCCCGTCCCACTTTGTCCGGCGCGGAGCCACGCGCAAAAAGGAAGGGAAAATCACGAAAATCACGAGGCGGAAGCGTAAAGTGAACCGTAATTCGAGCACTGACTACACCTGACATCTAATTAAAGTATGCTAATGAACGTAAAAAGTACAAATTAACTCCCGTCCCTCGTGTCCCCCACGCGGCAACGAAGAACTTACTTTCTAGTGGATTTTTTTCGACTGTTTTAATCGCGGAGTTCCTTGGGTGTAAACATAATTTCTCAATTTATCCTTCGCTCTTATTCACGTTTGGTCACCACTGATAACAACAATGTAGAAATTATCCTCATAAGTAAGAACCAAGTGTGGAGTAAGAAATTAATTGCAGATATACGAATTGGTATGTTAAAGCAAAATGATTATTCAGAGAAATGAATTATTATTAATTACACACCAGAGGATTAAGCGATGAAATAATATTTTCGAAATTTGTTGGAATTTCAAGAATTCCAATTTTCCATTATGACCATGTCGCTCTCGTAGGGTTAGAGTCACGTTTGACCTACGCGACATTAGCGGATCAGTTGTCGAGCAATTAATTATTGCTATTTACCAAAATCACCGAGCGCGGTACCGGTTCCATACTTACAATTAAGGACACGAGACCAGTCAGCTGCGCGATGAACCGCACACGAGCATTACCGCCGAAATTCCTCGCGAGATACTTGCGCGATCGTTCTGCTCGCGTGCTCGCATCGTTTGCATACTTGCCGTGCTATTTGCGTTCATCAGTTTGAACGCCGGTACAAGCGGGTCAGTTAGTTGTGGAATAGTTCTGTCGAATGGTGTAATTCAACGTTGTCGTATTAGGAGCATCTTGCTCTACCGGCGTACGGCAGACTTCCCTGCTCCCCTACTCTGTTTCCCTTGTAATATATCTAGATTCGAATGCATGCTAGATTCGAAACGTCGCGTATCTTTTATTTGAGCAAGACCTATTTAGGAATACTAACATTCTGGCCGACAGTTGTAAATTGCGGCCGGAGGAATGTGGTCTCGCATAAGTGTCTGCATTTCGGCGATCTTCTACTAAAGATAGATCACATTGCTTTTGATAAATTCAGTAAGAAAATGGACTGTTACCTTTTTGTTTAATAAACAATGAGTAATCAATTAATTGGCTAATGTGAATTGTATATTAATTTTGTATTCAAAATTTCTTTTATTATTTTATTATTTTATTTTACACTATGTTGGAAATCGAAACGGTACGACAGTAGTAGAAAGTTCTCGTGAAATTATGGTCGATTTTTAGAAATTAATAAACTTTAAATAATATTTTTCAACATAATCTTCTTCGCCACCGTATAGATGCCCGCATTATTTCCCGCGAAGTCACTTGCCGATTCGATAAAACTTTAATTACACCGTGGAAAAGAAAGATGTGTACGTGTTTGTGTATCGTAAAGATCAACGATGTAAAAAACAGCGGGCTTAACGTTGTACGATAAACGTAAAGTTTATAGGAACTCTTGAATCCCCGTACAACTTTATACGCGGTCGCCGGTTTATTTTATCGTATCAACTTTTATACCTAGCCGAACTCGATTCAGATTTTTATAGCGGTTTCCCGTAAATGATAAGAAATATTTTATGCACTCCTCAGCCGGAATAGAGATAGATCTCGGCAGATTACCCGCGGTGAAATTCACGAGCGTTCGAATGTTTGTGATACTCGTTACACTTGAATTAGAACGTAATTACGCGTATCGACCCGTGCACCGCCTGTAATTTAGTTTCATTGTACAATAAAGCAACATTTTTGTATTCAAATTGAAACGAATGTTGGTCATTATATACTTCATCAGAAAGTTTCAAATACTTATATAATATTTCTTAGTGTACCCTAATAAAAAAAGGTAATTTAGTAATGAATAAAGAAATGATATAAGATTACTAGAGAAAGAAATTTAAATTGAAACAAATGTCGATTATTATGTACAAAAAACTTTCAAATACCTGCTTATATAATATTTTTTAGTATATTCCAATAAAAAAGCAACACAGAATTATTTAGCATTGAATAAAGACTTGACATAAGATAAATAGGAGAAGAAATTAGAAATTATAAAATTTTATCAACTGAGGTAGCACAACAATTAGTTAAACCCTTTCACTCGACAAATTGTCTCATTATATATATGCACCATTTTATAACGAAATATGTTTTTCAATGCTGACATCTTTACGTCATCTTTAAAATCATATATAAATTAAGGAATAAAATAATGTTCTTATAACGCTTCATGTGTAATTTCGTTTCATGCGTTATACAAAATCTGATGTTGAATATCTAATTTTATAAGTCTACTGGATCAAATCAAATGGCGACTGAAAGCCGCCTCTCGAGTGCAAAGGGTTAAGTGTCTCTGTCAGCGTTCAGACGGTTAGCTGGTCAGTTTTCCGGTTGCTCAACGGCGTATTGAATCCATGTGTCTGACATGTGTAACGTATTAGGTGATGTCAGTCTGCCTCGCGCGGGTCATGCGCTTCAAACCGATGCTTTTAACCTGATTAGACGGCAAGTTTACGTGCGACGCATCGATCAGAAGTTTTGAGGTTAAAGGTTCAAGGTTAACTCGAATCGTGAGTCGTGGGAACTTGCAGTTCATACATCACATTTTATTGTCAAATTAATTCGATCTCGGTTGCAAAAGAAAAGGAATTTACGTTCCGCTGAAAGTAACAGGGAGATCATGCTTTTTATTGGTTTAAGAAATGATATCAGAGGTTAAGGATTAATTGTTGTATTCGCAGCAATATTTATAGTCGCAATTTAAAGCGACATAATAAACATCCGTTGGGTATTTTAATAAGAGACGATGTTATCAGAAAAGAATTTTCTTATTTCACGTTTCTTCTTTCAATTAAATACGCGCTCTACTTAACTCGAACCCCAGATTAAACGGAGCCGAACCTTATAATTCGTTCTTGGTAATTCCGCTTTGACAATCAAGCGATTGCACAAGAGGTAGGTGCTTGTTACGTAACTGTGAGGGTGGAGTCGCCACGTCCTCGATCTAAAATACAATTGAGATGTCCACTTTACCTAATTAAAAATACAATGGCAGCTACGTCAAGATTGGAACACCGTGCAGAATAAAATAAACATACACACTTGCATCTAATGTTAGAATCCCTTTTTAGATCGTGCACTGCAGATCGAATTGGTTACTGGAATCAAAAATAGAATTGAGATCTCGCTTTATCTAATTAAAAATACAGTAACGGCTATTTCAAGATTGTCACATTGTACAGATGTCAGAACGAAAACAAATGAACATACACAATTGTATCTGATGGTAGAATCAACTTTCATAGTTTAATCACTTTCGCATTAAAATACAGTAGAATCTAGATTATCATCTAGTAGTCCAGACAAATACAAATTTAAGAAGAAATTTTTACAGCGAGGTTGCATAGTTCAATCGTATATACATTGAAATATAATCCAAATATCGAAATTATTAAGTTTAAGGATAACCATATATCTGAACGATTTACATCTCGAAAAATAGTGACTACTAATCGAGGTCTTACCGTATTTCAGAACATTTCAGATCGTGAATTACAGAACAAACTAGTTACTCGAATGAGAAGTTAATAAAGTCCCAGGGAACCGGGAATAGAAAATCAAGTTCGAGAAAGTTACGGTGTGTTTTAATAAGTGAAGGTAATGAACAAGTTTCCCCGCGCAAGGATACTAATTGACTGCGAAAAGGGCATTACGTGTTAATCACAATTTCCCAGGTTCCACGTCGTTACGGAAACTAAAGTTACGAAACATTTTTACCCGGCCGCGCCGACGTTACGAGAGAGCGCGACAAAAGGGGTGAGGCGGAGGGGTTGAATTGCGTTTGCCACCTTTTTTAATCTTAATGGCAGGCGTCTGTCGCGAAAATTTAACTAGCAGTAATCCAATTTCCTGGGCGTCGTTTTTGCTTCATCTGTCAGCATCGCTTTTACTCTGTTGTGACCACATCAAGAAGCCTTTCCTGAAAATTTCATAAAAATCCCCGACCCTTTGTTTCCGGCTGCACTTTTATTAATTGATTAAAAGCCGCGCGTTCCACGCAGTATCTACTATTGTGCTTCTTGTTTTATTAACGTATCGAATACACGGTATACATTCAATATTTTTATTGCTGTATTCGTAACTTCCAGATATCATAATAAAATGCTTACTTTGTTTTATAGTTTCGATGTTCAATTTAACTTCAATAACCTAAAGTTAAATAAGATACTATTTCGTAGATTGATTGGATAAGGGTAACAAAATAAGTAACGACATTTCATTTTCTCCCAGTATTTCAACACGAAAGCTCAGGTAAAAAATTGAAATCGTGAAAGGTAATTTACGATGATTCACTTGTCCGCTGAATTTTAAACATGTTTACCGAAACACTCTGCAAAGGATAATTTATCGGCAAGCCGCTTAAACGTAAATCGCGTTTTAATATTGCTACACATTTCACTCCCTACATTAACCGATCAAAAACTGTTCTCGCCCATTGTCCTGTAATAAATTCACTTGTACCGAACGAAATTCGTGCGGCATACAAATTACCCCGCAGCATTCGCGACAGTTTTAACATTTGAATTAATCGTGATTCAGTTTTGATTCGTCCCACGGTGGAAAGTAACGAACGAATTTCGTATGCGTAGTTACAACGATTTCTATTGTCCACAGAATTTCTCGTCAACCTTTAACACGTTGACGTAAATGCCGTCTATAGCCGTCCAATGTTCGCGAATGTAGGTGCAAGTTACGGCAATGGCCTATATTCTTAGTATTGCAAATAAAGAAATACAATACTTTCATTCTAAAAGTCTGAATTCTTAATGGAACTCGCCAAGAATCAACTAATTAACAGAAAAAAAGAATTGTTTTTGTTGTTTATCATCGATTTCAAATTGAGCACGTGTTAACAATCAGAAAGCATGCGATCGTGGTTGACAAATATTCATAAACCACTATACTCTTATTTTTTTTGGTTGCCACCTCCGAAGCAACACACGGTACGTGGCGCTAAAAGATAGCGACAAAATGGTATACTAGATGTACAGACATTTTCTTAGCAGGTACATGCTTTCAACCCCTGTGACGAAACGCTTGATTACCGACTGTTGCAGACAAATACACCCCCTGTACGGCGAGAAGGCAGGGTTGCTGGGCTACTGCGACCCGGTCGGTAACGCGGAGAATTTCCCGCCAGCCCCTAACATCGTGGTCGAGGGTGGCAGAATCGAGTTCGTGCGCCCCTCGCAAGATGGCACCACCACACCCCGCAGGAACACCATGTCGCGAGGATCGCAGACGTTCAACGAAGAGTCGGAAAAGTCTGATCCTGCGAAGGTAAGTCGGCGCTACCCTTTTTCCATCGGTCGTTCAACCTCGGGGCTGTTTGCTCGGACCTGTTTACACACGTTACGCCGCGCGCAGACCGCCCACGAATTTACTCCTATTGTGTAAATAAAACGAAGTCGACCGAATCTCGGCTGGACAAACACGACTCCCGTCCGGTTCACCGTGAAACAATTTTTCTAGGCATGTTGATGTACCGTTCCTAGTAAAAGATCCGCTCGGATCACCATTGCTTCGGAAGCCGTCCATTAGGAACCTTAAAAAGCTCTAATGGCCACTCGTTAGGATTGTTTAGGACCATTCGCAAGAAAGATATTTAATTATCCATTGAAAGGCATAAGAAGAGCTGTTGAGGGAGTGATAATGTTTCTTGAAGGGTTTAAGTGAGCTGTGCTGAGATTTAAGATACAACGATGTAGTACTCGAAAGGTTTAATGTCCCATTAATATGTCATCGTTACGTTTCTCCATATTACTAACTGTCCGTTGTTTGTAATGCATGATTGAGTGGTAACAATGGCACCTTACGCGGATAATATACTTTTCACGATCGCACAGTTCATAACGATTTCAGCGTTTTTCATGTGACTATTTATTCTCGAGGAATTCAACGGCACAGACTTGAACAGTTTTCATGTTAATGATTCGCGTGTTTCTCGTTTCACAAATTCTAGCCACAGAGATCAACGCCACAGAAACTATTCTGAATTTCTGTTTGCATTTCGACGTGAAATGATATTTCTTCAAGTTACTCGACCGTGAATTCGGTTACACGATGTTTCGACAGGCGGCGAGGGAACGGCGCAGCGATTTTTGCCGAACCCTTTAAACCCTTCATGTTGTATTCATTAGACGCAACCATAATAGAATAAGTCGTAACGTGTAAAGTGCTTTAACAACCATCAGCAGGCAGTCTGCGAGCCAGCTCGTTAGCTTCTATTTAAAATATCGCGTAGAAGTTTCTAACCCTCCTTGCCCCGACTGACAACTCGCGATAATTATATTACGCTTTTTCCCCATACCGACAAAGGACATTCATTAAACGCGAAACTGGATTTCCCGTTCGCTGCGCTCACCTTTCTGGGTTATTGAAACGTTTCAATGGCGCCGGCCGCGTGTTGATCTTTATTCAGTCTACGGGCAGCCTGAAAACTTCCCGTTTACATTCGATTTCAGCCCCTCTTGTTATGAAGTTTGTTATTACACAGAAACCGCGAGGTTTAAGGAACAATTTCGTTTGCATGCACGCGGCTCGCGTATCGTTATCGCGAAAGAAATATTTTCTAAAGGGTGAACTGTATTTTGTGCATCACGTGAAGTGTACGAATTATTTAACAGTGTAAATGCAGAGTGGCGCAAAAAAGTGGAACGATATATTAGAACACCGTAGATTAAAGAGCCTACGAAAATTAACGTAATGCACGCGAAGTGTCCATTAATTAACAAGATATTACATGCAAGAGTGACAACGATTATACTAGCGTTCAGAATAATTAAAGAAATATTCAATCCAATGGCCAATATTTTAAGTGAGGATTACATACACGATGTTTCACACGTTTACACAGGCTTCACTCTTGCTATTAACACACAATTCACAAGATAATCTGTTTTCCAATGAACCGAGTGCTTCCTTATTTTATTCTCCGCGTCGAGTATGTCGCTCACGGCGCAGAGAGGTTTAATAAAATCGTCTTCGATGAAATCTGTCGTGGCCATTAACTCCTGACAAATCGTGTTCGCCGACTTCAAAATTTCGCTCCCCGGGTTCCTCGGTGCCTAGCTGGCATGGCCGTCCGAGGGAAAAGTGCGCGCAGATTCCTGCCGAACCCTTTAACCCTTCATGTTGTATTCATTAGACGTAATTGATTTTCTCGATAGGGCGTAGTAGGATTTCCATATTAAATTGGAGCGCGCGAGCGTTCGCTCTCTCTCTCTCTCTCTCTCGCCCGCTTTCTCCGGTGCCGCGTGTCGATACGCGACGATTATTCCGAAATTAACGGCGTCCCGTGTCGTCTCGCGGCCGGGACGTTCGTAATTCTAACGACTTAACCCTTTGTCCGCGCGTACCCGTTCGTTTTACGGTATTTAGGGTCCGCCGCGGACCAAACTGCGCGACTGCAGCTGCTTGGCGAGCCTGACGCTACGGGGTTAACTGCTGAACGTAATCTAACTCGACTGGTGTATCAACTTGGAAAGCTGAGTCTAAGGTTGGGGTATTACATTATTAATGCTGTATCGTTTCCTTAATTACCAGGTCATCCTATAAGTAACATCGTTTCTTATCTTACCTTGTAATCTTACAGACACACTTGCGTGTTACTGAATTATGTCTTCGTTAATTGTTGTCAGCAGTAAAAACTATGTTTAGCAGTTTCTTTCTCATATTTTAAAATTAACGATTTTCTGAGTGCTAATAGAATGTAGATGATGTTTGTTTTTGCATCGACATTCAGGTGACTACGGTGTTATTTCGATTTCTCGAACTATCGACTCGCAGGACATAATGCGGAAGAATAACTTCGGATACGGTCGAGAGTCTGATGAAATCCCCTTTCTAACGTGTTCACCCGACCTTTACAAAGAGCCCCGTTGACGCGTTTTTCCGACAAAGCATGAAATCTCCCGAGGTGTCGTCACGAGGCATTTGCATACAATTAATCAAATGTCTTCCGCGTCTGTGCCGCGGGTTTAGCGTTTTATTGCGTCAAAGCGAGCCACGGCGAATTCTTTTTATCGCCGAGAACAGAGATTAGAAAGAAGGGGCAGCGGCGAAAACATTTAAATGCGATGTACAGAGCGGACGCAATTTCGTTTAATGCCAATAAGAGCCGGACTTTTAATTACGGTTTTATTCGGCTTTAAACGCGCGGGCGGGCGAAAAATTTCATTTCAGGATTGTTAGAAGCTTCCTGTGTTGTTATTAAGCCCCTTACACCGGCGTATTAACTGAATTTCGCGCGGGAACTGCGGTTTCCCTTTCGGCATTCATGACTACTCGGATCATTACTGAGTTATTAAAGCTGGTTTATTAGATTTTACCGCGTTCGTTGCATTCGTTGCGTATTTCAGCGATTGATACTTTTCACTGTACACACGTTTATGGAGGAAAGAAATCGATTTGCTATTCTAGTAGTTATGAGATTTTACTTTTTACCCGAGACCACTCAAAGTAATTGAAACGAATAATAAATTAATGTAAAATTTTCAAGTTTTCAATTCATATTTTTAAATTTCAAAGTACCCTGTAAGTATAAATATAGTTTTTAATTCAGAGTAAACTTTTGACGACTGAAAGATGCCGAAAAATAAAACAGAAAAAATGGTTATTTCTTTATTAACATAATCGCACTATCTGAATGTTCTTTGTTACTCAGTATCGAGGTTTCTTGCTATTTCACAGTGGAAACCCGTGAATTACAGTGGTAAATTATGAAATGCTTTGCGCGGCTTCCCAGTAGCAGGAGCAACAATTCGACTGTTTTTTTTGTTTGCGAGCGAGCGAATTAATTTTAATTACGCGCGGCCTATGTGTGGCTCGGTTGAATAAAAAGCGGCCAGAAATAAAACAAAGGCACAGAACTGAGCTTCGCGCATGCGCGGCCACAGTTCACTTTTATATTATTTACGTAATTACTGGTCGGCTGAGTTTTACCTGAGACATCAAGGAAACTCTACGAAGATAGGAGGAAAATTAAATTTCTCACCGCGCAGTATCGTATTTCACTTCCATATCCCTTTTTAAAACACATATGCAAATACCAGGGAAGAAGTTCCAAGTTTTCAACTGATTGCATACAACATAGTTCAGTTGTTTCATATTACGTCCTTTTGTATCGATTTCCTTCGTTAGTATTCATTTCGATGTAACAAAATCTTCGAACCTTTCCAATCAATTCAATTTTCTAATTTGTCACTCGCAGTTTTCCATGTGGAACGAAGATAAATTAGTGAATCGTGAATTAGTAAACACGAATCGTATACAGACGTTTATGTTAATAAATAACAGAGAAGAATCGCGCGGCTCCCTTATTAATTTGTTTCGATGAATCGTGGATTCGTGGCAAAGTTTACATATCGACGGCGAGGTTTTTCGATCCGCGTGTTGCCGTTACGAATAACAATTAATTGCCAGCCGGCGAGTTGATTAAGGCCCTATTCATCGAGTGGAAACGTTATAAATCACACGAGCAGTGCACCGGATCGTTCCTACGCGATCGCAGCGGCGCCGTTGCGCAAGTGAAATTTCGTGACGCAGCTTTTGACCAAACGAACAGCTGTTCTAACTTTTCAGCCCCGCGCGGAACGGGAGAAAGCGTGTGAAGCCATCGACGATCATTCGAAACCTGTTGTTTAGAGAGAAAATTGAATCGGTAATGTTACACCTTTGCTCAACAGGTTTTTTCCACAGGTCGTATGGCTTCTTCGAAGCGTCCCATATTACGAAAACACGCTGCGGAACGGGAACTATTAGAAAGCCAGTCGATCCGGACAATATTTTCCCTGTAGAAATTAATATATCCGTTAAAAAATATAAAATATCACCATGACAACGGTCCATTACATCGCCAAGTGGAAATTATTTATTATTCATGGAACAACATTAGAAAACAAGAGGCTCGCGATCGAAAATCAAAACATGAGCGACTTGCCCATGCGTGAAATTGCTTGATAATGATATTTACAGATCGGCATTCGTATTTCGTTGTTTTTCGCCCGGCCAAACCAAAAATAGCTCGATAATTGCGAAACAGGCAATTCGGATGCCGACCGGGGCAGGACAAAAAGATAAACGGCTGGACTAATTTATGTTAATTTTGGAACGGGAACTTTTTACATCGTTTAATTCAATTAGTTCCGCTCTTTCGACGCTGTAATTACCATATTCCACTGACGTCCGGCGTTCACCGGGTAGATCGCCGTAAAATTTGCTCGCGGCGCCAGAAAATAGCTACCGCAAACTCGTTTCGTATGCATTCCATTTGTTTCGGAATCTTTTAATAACAAACTTCCATCACGTAATGACCCAATGAAAAAACACTGAAAATACATAACAATATTATCCACTTAAACCTCCCACGTACCGGTGTTCTAATTCAAACCGCGGGACGTACTTTGCTACCTCGCAAAAATTCGTTTCTCTAAAATATTCAGGTAAATTTCAACCAAAGTACAAACTTCTGAATTAAACTGGCTGCTAAATAAAATTACCGCCACAAGAAGTTCCGTAGAATCCCGTGCAGTGGAAAGTTTCGCGCTCTAAAAATTACTAAAATATTTAACGCAAGTAAGTTCTGGTAGTAACTGTTAACAAGTTAGCCAGTCGAAAGCTCGACTTTTGTTTTTTTTCCTCCCGTTCGAGTAACATTGCTCTTTGGAAAAGTTAGCCTTGATCGTTGACCATGAACGAGAAACGGAGTTACCGCGGGATCGGAGTGGTTACGTTTGATTCGGCGGGATCGATACGAACCGGGTATCGAAAGTTGTTCGCGAATAAAATTGCCGTAACCGAGTGAAGAAGTTAGCTGGTACCTCGGCGGAGTGCTTCCGCAGCGGCGGAACGGAACAGACATAACTGATTGCCGTTCCGACTTGTTCGCTTTCGGCTGTGTACCACGCGCGTTAACAAGAAATATGTGTGACAGTAAAATGTTCCCGACGCCGACGTCGACGCTGTTCCTTGAAAGCACAATAAAGGCGTAACGTGACTTACCTGTTCTCGCTCGTGGTAGTCACGGCGATGAAAAGTAACGAGTAATCAAAGTGAAGTAACCCTCGAGAGAAATCGGCTCGTTCGAGGACTCGTTGCTCATCCGTCTTCGGGGAAAACTTCTCATGTACCGCGGTGGAATGAGATGTGAACGATTGGCCCGTGATGATGATGGGTTGTCTATTATTTTAGAACTGTTGAGAAAGGAAAGCTTCGGTGAAATCAATTAATAATAATTAATATTACTTATCAGTAACATTGTGATATTAGTATTTAATTAATCGAAGAAAATTTCGTGAAGATCGTTTTCCTGGGGAACTCGGAAATATCTGGAATATTATTTTGAGCCACTCGGATGAGAAATAGAAAATTTTTGTGTGATATTACTTTATATAACATATGTAATGTAATTAGAAATTGTGTTTGCAATATTTTTTAAGGTACTTTTTAAGGACCACTTTGATTAATATATGTGAATGTATAATTGATTTTTCAAAATGAATCGGGGAAATGTGTTAAATTCATTTGTAATGGATTCAAGATTGCTACGAATGGATTACTTTCTAAGAACAAATTCAACCCGAAGAAGTTCGAATGTCCAGCACCCGATAGTATCCCCGATAGGACCGTTCCATATCTGCGTGTCGTTGACCCTAGTTTAGGTTATCTACAGGCATCATTAATCGAAGGGATTTCCCCGAGATTTATCCGTCGTTATCGTGGAAAGCATGAGCTTTTAAAAGGCCTAGCAGAGGCACGAAAAGAAAGAAAGCAAGAAGGACTAAGTACCTACATAAAGGCAACGCACGTGACAAATCGTTCCGTCTCGTGAACTAGCCTGGGATAAGCCAGATTTCACGAAAGATGAATTAACCTTCAATCTAAAAATTAACATAACGGCGTACCACTAATACATATAACAGTATTCATTATCTCATTTCTTTCGACTCATTATTAACGTGTACGTGACTTCGCTGTTTCAAAAAAAGTTCCTCTCAAAAATCATTTCCGTACACAAACCAAAATTAACCGATTGTTGACCGGTCACGAGTTAACTTGTGTTCGCACTTCAGTTAGCTAATTCAATTTCTCAAACGCAGGACAATGATATAAAGTTTCGTTTCAATTCATTATGTACAAATAAAGTGTACTGAAGTTCATTTAGATTGTTTCACTTTCATATTTAATCGCGGATTAATAACTGGTAATATGCTTAATGCCTCTGCATAAAATTCCCACCAACAATGTGTTAAAATTGAAAATAAAACAATATTCCAAAGCTACACACGAATAATAAAACGAACAACAAAATCATAAGAACTCGCGAGTACTTATTCAGAGAAGTATTTACGTTTTAATCGGAAAAACTACCGACGAATAAAAGAATGCGAAGTTTTAGAATAAAAGGCACACGCGGGCTTATTGCAGCCAGCTGAATTAAAAACATTTATCTTTGCCCGTCGATACGAGCCGGCGCCGAGACCTGTCGATACTCTCTTGATATTTTCTATTAACATTGTCAAAGGGACTTGAATATCACTTGTTTTTCATCCCGCTGTTTGCGCATCTACCGCTCGAAACGTCGCGTCGCCGTTGGAAATTACACGCCGGAGGAGCGTGAAACACGGTCTCTTCCGGGATGCGCGCGGCCGGCAGCCAAACCGAATTGAATGGGTCAACAATACGGTCGGTCGGGGTTGTTCAAAACGTGGGGCGGAGCTCACCCTCAGAAATTTCGGCGGGCTTTCTTTGTGACGGACACTCTCACATTGTGTCATCCACGGCCGCGTGTAGCTCGAACGACGGGGGAAATAATCGTTGTCGATGTTGCTGCATCCCCAACTCGAAGTGCAGCTGTCCGCTTAATCCGAGCCCTCGATATTGCACTTTAGAATAATCGCGGGAGGAATGCGTTTGAAACGTATAACGCTGAGTTAATGGGACCCGTCCATCTGACGCATATTAAATTTTGCAAACATCAGTTGATTGATAAAATTACAGAAATATGTATTCCGATTGTGTATTTTTAATCTGTAATCTCTAGAATTTGAAACATTCATTGTTCGGTGGAATAATCTTATAATGAATGTTATTGAATCGATAAACTAATTTTTATAACTCGAATAGAAGTAGTAGATCATAGATTTTTTATTCGTTTCAGTAGGAATATAATTGAACAGAAATAATAACAGTAAAAAAAGTGAGAATTTTAAGAAACACCGAATACAGGTTCTGTTATACGATCATTATCAAGTAACCTGTATTATAAGAATCGCGAAGTTAATAGGCAAATAGTTAACTAGAACATTTCTTAGGTTTCACTAGTAATTCATGCACGACGTAATCGTATAGATTCAGGTTCGGTTTACGCAATTCAGGCGTGGATCTAACGATAATTAATTAACATTCGTTTAAAATGATCCACTGGAATTCAGATTGGCGGCGTACGTGATTTAAATGAATACACGGGGTACAAGTTAATTTAGGTTTCTGTAACCAGCATAAATCTAGATTTGCATAAAGATTCGCCGGCTGTCGGTAACGTAACACTGGTAGTAATAAAGTTGAGCAGGAAACGCTTCATTCACGATCGCGTCCATTCAGGTCGAAGAAATTCTCGAACAGCGACGGACACGGGTCCGGTCGGTCGGTACCCGGGGCGCGCGTCGATTTCGTATGAATGGCGAACGAATTCATGAATGAGAAGGTTGCGATGCCGGTCGCGCGTTAATTAGGAGCTTCAGAGCACACTCGCCTGAAGAGAAAGTTTTAAAGCACGGCATTGTTCCTGCAATTAGCGTGGCTGTACATTCGCTCGCCGGTTTTATGCCCTTTTAAACCGTTCACCGATTATGACATGGCCTTGAAGACGTTCCTTTGTTCCGTCGAGTATCCTCGGGGCTCGTTCGACGCGGAAACCGAAAACAATTCGTCTCCTCCGTGTTCCCGAATTGTTTCTTATTTTCTCTTTCGTCGGGCTAATTTAGAATCTGTTTGACTGCGGGACAACGACCGACGTTCGTCGCGGAACACAGAATCAAAGGGATACCGAAGCGTTTCATTGAAACAGCAGCGCCGAATGTATTGTTTGTTAATCATTTGTAGTATAATCGAGGATGGCCTATTATTTAAAACTGTAGAGGTAAGAGTAGTACACTTTTGGGATAGACGCAAAATCTTTTTATTTCTTCAGGAGTATTCTTAACACTAGAACTACTAGACGAGTTAAATTGAACTATTCCTGATGCCTTCTCTTTGCAATTATTAAAAAGAGAACAGATGTTTCTCTGAGAAATTATTAAAGACATTGATAGAATAGATACACTCTTGGAGTTCCTGCAGAGGAATATCAAAAAGTCAATTTACCTGCTCGGTAATTTTAGTGTTAAGAAGCAAAATTTTTTTATTATTTCGTGGTATACGATTTAACTACAGTTTTCCTTTCTTAAATAGTCATCAATAGCAGTCATTTTTAGTATTGATAATATTCAACGCTTGATAATGATATAGTGCAACACGATGTTAAATAACTTTCTTCCTTTTTAAAAATTTCCTGTTCATTTACAAGCTTCCCTAGAATTGCTCTTTAATTATAAAATAGTCGAATCATCAGCTTCTTGAAGTATAGATAGAAATGTACAATCGTCACGAATCTTTCACGCGGCTGCGCACAGAACACACGAAGTGTTCCCTTTGCTCGAGAATGAGACTCGCGAAGGAACGTGCGGTACTCGCGGAATTCCCAGCGGAGTGAAAAAAAAATTGCTCGAAATCTCGCAGGTTAGGGCGTCGCGTCACAACACCGATAGGCTGTGCTTTGATGTTACAGGCTTTGATCTTGCTGCGGGAAAAATAGTTTCGGACCGTTTTAAACGGCGAAGTATCGAGCGACTGGGCTGACAATTCGCCCGTTAATTGGAGCCCCGTGATAAGTTGCGAATAAGCTCTCGACAATTATGTGCATGCGAGGCATATTAATTAACGGGGACTATGACCCGCTCGATGCGTACGAAAAACTTAACGCAATCCTTAGTAACGATGAATTTTAATTAATCGAAGGATCGCGCGCATCACTGCCGCTAATTGGAAATGATTTTGTTGGAATACAGGTTCTGTATTCCGTGAAACTCTTGTATTACTTGTTCCATCTCCAGCTGAGCGTTTACTAGACAATAAAGAGAGATCTCAATCTTGTCTCGACTAGCTTTCCCTCCCTTACATTTATCCTTATCTTTAGAATCGAATTTCTACGACTCACTCAATTAAACTGCGATTATTTAAAAACATCCCTATATCATAAATAATACTACCTAACACGGTAACATTCAGTAAGATAAACACGCAATAATAATAACGCAATTCAATTAACACTTTAACCCTTTGTACTCCAGAACTTTGTACTCTCAGTCGCCGATGGATTTGACACAGGAGAATTGTAAAGTTCGATATTTAATATTAAATTTTGTATAACACATCAATATGAAAGTACCGAAAGAAAACAGTTTTCTTTCTTAGTGTATATGCGATTTTTCGCTAAGTCAATTTCAAAAATTGCCTGCGTCTCATTAGAAAATACTGAGTATTTCCAGTAAAGAAACTCTTGACGCGCAAAGGGTTAACATTACATTCTGTACTTACGCAATTTTCTATGTGAAATCATCTAGCATTCAACACGTTAACACTAGAACAATCTAGCCTGTAACATGATTAATACCTAATCCTAATAAAAATTCTAACAATAGACTTTCTCCGGTTTCTTCATACATTCAATGTAGTATTCAAGTGAAACTGTTTATTTTTAAACTCGCGTCGAATATTTAACGCGTTTAAGATATCAGTAATTACGAAATAAGAACACTGAAACCGGTCATTTTGACAGGCGCGGTTGTTCTAGTGTTAACAAGCACGGTTCAGTCGGTCCCAATTAAATTCCATACGGCCGGTGGGTATCTAAAATAATGATCAAGTGTTTACGAGCGGTGCGTAGGAGAAATATTTTCGCGGATATCGTTCACAGTCGGTGTAACCGTTTCATTACCGGTTGACACGTTAACTCGCCACTTGCGAGAGCGCTACCTGAACCCGAGGAATGTTATCTCGTCGACGACACTTGCCCGGCAGTCCGGCTATCTCTGTCCCATTATCATCCGGCCGGTGGCTATTTTGCAAACGAAAGGCGCGCGCTCGCGCGAGATTATCTCGCCCGCGATAATCGACCGGGCATGTTACACCGGGCGAATCGCAGCTGCTCCGGTTCGGATTCCCGAGCTAAATTAAATCGAGCCCTTACACTTTCGATTCCGCTCTATCTTATCTTTGACTCCTCTCTCGCAGATTGCGGACGCTGCGCTTCTCTCGTTCCCTTTTCACGCCGTTCACCATGTATGACGGGTGCACTGGTCAGTTGCATTTATCATTGCTCTACTCGAAGCTTCCTTATTTAAAATCTAGAGGGAATATTAATTTCAAACTGAATAAAAGTAGAAGTAGGAAAACATATGTTTAATCGAATTATTCTGTTTTTTTAATTTTTCATTGTATTTATTGCAGGATATATATTTCCAAATTGTTAGTGTTTTGTTGTATTCGTGACTTTAATTGCGGGGTATACAAATGGATATTGTACAATTTCGGATTCGGATTCATTTTTGGGGTGAACAAATTCGTGTAGAGGAATATACTGTAAGATATTGCAGAGTGGTTACAGATCTAAGGAATTAATAATAATACAATAAAGTATATGAAAATTCATATTGAAATTTAGGTAATCGCGTTGATTCAAACCAAATCGTGAAAAAAGACAACATTTTTTCTAATTCGTGTTAAATCAAACGGATCGTGTGAAGATAGAAACGTGCGTCGCGCTAAATGAAAATTGCGTGAAAAGAGAAAAATAATTGCCTAGTTCAAAACCCGGCGAAAAGAGTGCGTGTACGAGATAGAATTGAGTGTGCTTTGATCGACCGCGGGAATCGGGATCGATACAGGAACTGTTATATTTAAAAGGGAGGGATGACAAGGTGACGATGAATTCATTTGCATCCCGTTGCGAAGTTCTGTCGCCTGTTCCGTATGCATACTGTGGCGGTTAATACCGTGATTTGACCATTTATTAGCGAAATTACGTTTGCCGGGCACCGTGATGGGTATTCCACCCTCGCCGGGCTATCTATGTAGTACGTGCGTATCGTTTTCGGCAAACAAGCGATTTGCTCGGCGGCGGCGTCCTTTGAAGTCCGCGGCTGTGCTTGCATTACGCTCATCTCTGGCATATTTCGCGTGGAAAACGATACACACCGCGATTTTCGTATGCACTCCGCACACAACTAAAACGCTGTTCAATTACTAGGCCCGCAATAATTAAATTTTCGGAACCGTGCCGGCATAGAGCCATTATGCACGCGTCGTCGACAACCTAATTCCTCCTTCCTTTAGTAGCAACAACTTATGCAAACAGCACCACGATTATTTTTCAGCTTTTGCATTCGACGCGACACTGTGACCATTAAATATTAAACCACTTCCTTACACTCTACTGTTTGTCCGCTCGCTTAAACAAACAAGTAAATCAAACAAACAGTTACCATCGTTTCAGTCTTCCATGATCGTTCCTCTGGAATCGTGCAACAATTCTTTAGATAACGGATCATTTAGAAAGCCTCGCGTTCCTTCTCGATAGCAACCCCACAGCCGACAAAGGAAACAAGCCGCTCGGGTAGCAAGTTTCAAAGCCCGGCCGGGTAAAGCTCGAATTTGCATAAGCATCCGCAGTCTATTTATAATTCACCGAAGTGGCCTCCTAGTTCAGCCGGTGGCATTAAAATTTTCAGTGTTCGTTCGATCGGATCTTAATGGTTTTAATTCCAGACACATGCACACGAGCACACACTCGGGCCGCGGCAACGCGAAGCCTCACCTAATGTGCGATCGGCACGCTCGCGAGCGGCGAATTTCGTGTTTCTGATAACGATGCAATATTGTAGCGGTTAAAAGGCAACGGTGTGTATCTGTGACCCAGAAAGCCGGCCCGACGAACGTCATTCGGCCAGGCAATAAATCGCGAAAGGTATAATTCTGCGCTTAATTATGCGCTCAGGCGATGCTGCGTCGGTGTGCCACCGAGGACCCGGCGTTTGCAATTCAAAATAACGCTGGCAACCGCAGTGTCCGCCTAGCGACAGCTAGGAGTTTCCCAGTTCTACGATTCCCCGGCTGAACCGTTTCGAGCATGCGTCGCGTCGCCGCTGGCCATTCACCGCACGGAAAACTCGAGGTACAGTCTGTCTACCACTTGGCTAGCGGAACGACATAGGGGTAATAGGGGTATATCTCCACATGTCTTTTTTTTTATAAAGAAACGACGCTCTGTAATGATTGATTATGAAGAAGGGTCGAAGGAGAACATATTTCATTTGGGATTTATCAGTGGAATCGACAGTAAGGCTTTCTGGTAGATCCCAACTTTAAACAAGAAATAAGAATAGTTTCGACTAGTTGTATAATATAACCGTATTGTCGCATAGAAAATTGGTATCGGAAAGGAGACGTGGTAAGATGCAGACTGATCAATTAGATCCGTATTACTTTCAGAGCTTTTCTTGTAAGCATATAGTCCGTCTACCACTTGATGGCTAGCGGGACAACACAAGCTGTTTCGTGTGTAGCTTCGATTGGTTATCTGTAATGACCGTATTGACGAATATTGTCAGTTAGTGAAATTACCACGGAAAATGAGAAGAGAACAGATGCAAACTGACCGCTCAGACCCGCATTCCTCAGCCTGGCCATCAAGTGGTACACAGACTATACCTTCGCGGTCTAGCCCTTTGAAGTCCCGGCCAGTCGTCATGAATCCACGTCATGCGCCGACGTATCATCGTCGTACACGTGTACGTGTAACCCGGCCCATGCGATTCGATTGATTAGCCTAATTACTCGCCGGTCTATCGCCATTCCCGTCGCTGCCAGCGCCGCAGGGAGCACGGGCGAACGGACGAACGTATCGCCCCTACTGCGGAGTCTCGCCAAATTTGCATCGAATCGCATGAAACGAACGACACCGACGACGCGACGTGACGCCGGGACGCCGTTTGGCCTTCGTCTCTAGACGATTTTTATGGGATCGATGCGTTCGATCGAACGACACCGTCTTGTCGCATTGTAAGGGGTGAGTCAACTCGGATGCCCGGAGTTATTCGTGAACAGTTCTCAACGTTAGAAAATTCTTCTCGACGCGATGATTGATAGAATTCAGAAATAATCGTGATACTTCTTGCGCTCGTATTAGTTACAATGAATGACACCAAGCGAATTCGCAAATAACAACCCATTACAACATCCAACGAGCTCTTCCCTAGTCGAAAGCATTATTCTCGCTAATTCCCAATTCGCGAATCCCGCGCTTCAATGCGAACAAGCAAGTTTCGCTATCACCATAAAGATTTCACGATCGCGGAGCACTTCCCATGGTAAGCCGATGTAATCCCGCGTCTACACGTTCTAATTAAAATCCGGAGACGCCGGACGCGTTTAATATCCTCGTCGAGTTCGAACTTCTAAAACGCGCGTCGGGAAAGAAAAATGAAAGGCAGACGCCGTGTTCGCTTCTAAACGTTCCAGGCGCTGCCTAGAAAACCCGGTCGTCCGAGCGGGCCCCGGTATCGTTTCAATTTATCTTCGCCGCGGATTTAATAAGCGAAACGTTACGTGTAGAATCCAATAATTCGAGTCTGCCTCGAGCCGATGTTTTAATTAACCCGCGAGGATCCTGTAACGGAGAAATAGAGCAACGCGCGCGGCTTCAATTAGCCCCCGCGGAAAATAAAGATTTCAACCGACCGGCTCTCGAAATGAAGACCTCGATCGATAGCGTCCTGGAACGAATGTCCGCGGGAGACTCGTTGCGCGGCGCGGGAGAGGATCCACGGTTATTTAAAGCTTTTTGATCGCGGCATCAGACCGGATTTGCTCGAATTAATCGGGGAAATTTATGGACACGCCGGCTGAGAACAGGTTGCCTTTAACTTCCTCGCGTTAACCGTTCACCGAGATAAATCCGTGGTTCCGAGCGCGGAACAGCCGCGGCGTCATCGTCGCGAACGACGGACTTTATTACGAATTTCGATTCGCGGCGGTTTTGCTCGCGGACTTCACCTGCGACCGATAATAAATAAACTAGTGATCATCGATAAAGCGTAATCCCCGGCTTTACGAACTCGATTCGAGCGCCGTTCCGTTTGTCACGCTTAACCCGCGAGATTAATAATCCGCGTGGACGTGACGCGGCTCCTTCGTGCGAAGAAACCGTGAATCATCGGGAGACGGGATCCGTCGGGAGTAAAATATTATTCTGATAACCGGTTTTCGCGAAATGGAGGATACCATGGGACCTCGATTGACCGAGTCTTTACTTTTTGTCGTCTTGATTATGTAGCTTCGTTCGCGCGTTCTGTGTTACCGGGAATTTCGGTTATGTTTTGCTTTGTAAAGTTTATTGGTTTCGTTAATAAAACAGTAAGCTGTGTTTAGGTTTCTGGTGATTTTTTATATTTTGATATCATTTGTGGCCATTTGTGATTATTAAATATGTTTCCTTATACAAATTTGAAATTCAATCAGTTGAATTATTAGGATGTACTTATCGTGGAATATTACACGATCGAATTTTATAAATACGCTTTGCAGAATTTCTCTTCGAGTCTGTTTATCTGGACTGTTGGTTTTCTAGTTTAAGTATATAATCGGGGTTCTACTGTACATTCGATTCTGTCGATTCGCTGGAAGCAATTAATTTGATGAAATATTGGGACGAATTTGATGCATTCATTTTATGTTATTATGGGGATGATATTGGATGATAAGTATGAAAGAATTGAGATTTTAATGACTGTGAAAGCGTTTTCTTTTACGTTAATGAGTGTGGTTGTAGAATTGGGACACTCGTTTAATTAAAATCAATATAAAAGTCGAGATTAGATTGACAACAGTGCAAGTAAATAGTTAGATAGACGGGTATCAGTTCCTGGCGCCGGCGACGTTAAAAGTATGGGAAGATAAAGATAAGGAGATAATTCTATATCTGAGTTTCTTCTGAACTTTTAATTTCTAAATTAGAAACCAGTGTTTTCAGTGGAAGGTATAGTTCTAATACTAATTGCAAGTCGTTATAGTTACAAAACACTTCGGTAAATCTTATTACCCGTAAAATTACTTTCTCATATGAGCTCTTACAAAATATCTCTATTCTGCACGTGCAATGATTCTTGTGTAAGATTAGAATATTTTTCTGCTGCACGCGTCAATAGTCTTCATCAGTCTATTGTTTCAACACTCGGAACTATTGTTACGATCGAATCAACTGGCGTCTCGCTATCAGAGGTTCATAGACACAGTCTCGAGTGATCTATGTCAGTTAGGTATAAACAAAAGTAGACGTTTCATCATCGTTTGCTGTTTTATGGGAATAAATCCCAGATAAAGATAAAGATCTTTTAATAGGATAATAAAAACGTTCAGTGATGAATACAGACATTATACCTCACATTATTTTTAGTTATAAATATATTACAATCACAATTTTTACTGTTAACAGTAATGAAATTTTGCTAAGCATTCGATTTGATTTAGATGCCACGGAAACATAAAGATGAATTATTTAATTATGCGTTTCATAGGAGTAACAAGAGAAACTTTTGAAATTAATCCTCTGCGCTCAACAATATTTCATGTCTAAATACATTATATAAAACTTGATGTTGAATATCGAATTTTATTGTTTGCTTATATCAAAACAGATAGCGACTGTGAATCGCCTCTCGAGTGCAAAGGGTTTACAGTAATTGGACTAAACAGTGACTGTTATCGGGGCATGCGATACTTTCGACAATTAGTCGTCCAGATGCTTCCTGCTGCGACTCGATACGGCCCTGAGGGTTTAGTACGTATGCAGTCGATTGTGCGAGAGCAATCGCCTCAGGTCGCACAGGTGGTCGGCTAATAATAACTCGCGTGTGTGCGGGTATGCGTGCGGGCGTAATCTAGTGCAGTGGTGCACAAATTCTTTTATCGGTTATCATATACCATCATAAATTAATCATTAGACTAACTAATTTCTGTAAATAGGAACTGAAGTAAAAACGATATCAAATCTGTCGTCAAGAGTAACAAAGACGAAAGATATATACATGTATACAATTAAAATGTGAAATTAACCGTCAGCCTAATTTGATCCTAACGGTATATAAATTTTAACAATCAAAATATAATAATATTTATTATAAAATATTACTATCAGCACCACAAAATCCGAATAATATGTGTTTCAACCTAACAGAATTCTTAAAAGTTAATCCTTTGCATTCGAAACTCGACCATCAGCCTTTGTGTAGTTCGATACAGTAACAGTAGAAGTTTTGATATTCAAATTGTTGAATTCTGTATAACGTGATGCATGAAATATTGAAGGAAATACGTCAGTATTATAAATATTGAAATAAATATACAAATTTTAAATTGTGAATAAAATATTGAAATAAATAAATATTTCAATATTTAAATTGCAATTAATTAATGTTTCAATATTTAGATTGCAATTAATTAATATTCCAATATTTATCTGAATATTACAACGTCGTAATATAACGTAATTAAAATGTCGTAACATATTTGTGACGGCCGTAATTCCATATATTATATAATGAAAATAAAATTAATCCTATAAATATTGTTATTTGAAATGATAAACTACATTATACTTAAGAACTCAATGACTTGTTTCAGCTTCTCTTTTCTAATATTTTGTTTAGAAGATTTATTGGTTTGAAGAAAATATTACAATTGAGGAGACCGTCGCCGAAATAAGCGCTGGTAGCAAACGTGCTAAACCAAATTCGCGTCACTCTTGTCCATCCGAAGTTCAATCTCCTGTTCGCAGTAGAATAGGAGAGTTCCGTACAAACCGCACAGCGGTGTATATACCACTGTCGACCGGGTCAATGTGATCGGGCGAGTAGCGATCGTCGTTAATAATTTCGAGGGCGGCAGGAAAAAGTCGCGTCGGAAAATAGGAGACTCTCCCGAGCGCAACTGGAAAATTATCTCTGCGATTGCCGGTTACGGTTCATCGATTGTTCGAAAGGAAATCCCCGCGTTTCGCGCAGCGGGCGGTGGTTAAACTCCCGCGGCCACGGAACTCATTCGATACGCTGCGCTCAGAGGATTTCGCGAGCTGGGAAATCGACCGATGCCGAGCGTTTCCGTTGGCTCGATGTTACACGCGTGCAGAGTGTTTCTAAATTACTCCAGGACCTCGATTATCCGATTTAATTAGCCGATTAACAGCACAGATAAATGGAGACTCGAGAAGAAATTCTGCATGTCTGAAAAATTCAGTCGTATATGAAGTTTAACCATGGAATCCATATCGCGTTGAATTGTAAAAAGATTCTAAACTTGGTTTGTATATGTGTATATTTATATATCTACGAATGTACTGCGTTGTAAAGTGTATCACATTCAAAACCGCTTAATAATGAAGATGTTTTCCTTATCTCTAATCATTTTTACTATCTGTTTATTTCTATTGCAAATTTAATTATAATTATTCGATACAAGCTATAAATTACCGTTTACAAATAACCATTGTCTATTCGAGTATATTATGATAATTCGATTTGATTTGGAGTCATCGGTGACCCCGATTCACATCGATGAACGAATTACGTCACATTCTATCATTCTGCACCATAGCAGAACGCAGTCATTGCACTCGCTGCCGCAGCTAATCGATATTCGTGTACGTTTAGCAGAGTACGATGCAGCAATAAAGGATTTTCGCCCTTTTCTCAAGATTACAATGCATGCCGCGGTTACTTACATGTTTTTCCGCGAAATCGAAGCTGCGGAATCACACTGCGACGTTCGTGATGTCTGATTTAGCGACATTCTGCACGTATATGCAGTTCCTGCGATATCTGGCGCATCGGGACGACCGGCAATTTCCTTTCGGCGATACTTCTCGCTGGTAGTAAGTAATTTCTGCTGGAACGGCCGCGCATAAATTATTTTCATGCGTCATTTACGTCCGTTAATGCCAGTAATTCCTGTCGCCCCGGTAGCTGGTCGATTAATCGGCCTTCTAAGAGGTCGAAAAACTGAAACGGCCGGTCGCTTATGGCTTGCGGAACGGTACAGGTCTGGACGAAAATAATGAATCGCTTAAGTGTGCCGGTAATGGGACCGTATATCTCGTTACACATATATATTTTTGTGTAGCGCCGTGGCGTCTCGGTATATGAGACCACACCCCGTGATATAAGATTTTCATTTTCCCGGCTGGACCGGCGCGTTGGACGATCCTCCATCGTAAATCGGTGAACACTGAATTAATCGACGTTGATCCCTGCAATGGCCGTGTTCAGGGTTTCTTCTTTCGTCACGCTCTGGTTTTTGCTTTTTGCCTATGCTGATCTTGCCTTTCGATTATACTGAAAAAGTGAACATTGAATTGATCAAGTATTATCGCTTTTTTAAATCATTATATTTAAGGGAAAGTTACGGAAGCTGTTGATCTGCCGTTTACTTTTTAATGTTATTACTAAGAAAACATCGTGCTATTCGTTATTGCCAATGTTGGGTATGTGAAGGATTAGATTGAAATAAAACACGATGAACAATATTTATGCCTCCATTTAATTCTGTGGGATAAAGTTATAAAATTTGATATTCAATATCAAATATTGTGTAATGCATTAATATAAGGAACGTTGAAGTAGAATAATTCTGTTCTGAAATCTATACGATTTTCCTTTTACGTTAGCTTTTACGTTAACTATTATTCAAAGTAACCAAATAATACGGCTTTATTTCGCCAATGATATTTCTGCGAATATCGAAAATATTTCATAAATTCGGGAGGAATGCGAGAAATATTTGCAGTAACGTGGCACAGCGATAGCATCGCCGGAATTGTTCGAAATTCATGTGACGATATATTACAGAACAGAAAGGCTGTCGTTCCTGGAATACATTCCCCGAGCTACATTCGATTATAGCAATAATAGTTTGTCAACTTCGGTACAGTTTTCGGCGAAGCACGCGGCGGCAACAAACTCGGCCGCGTTGTTTCAATCCTGCCGAGCCACCCTTCCGTTTCGCCCCCACGTGCAAAGGGGGGCTCAGCGATTCTCGTGCTCTATACTACTAATATCGATGCTCGAAAGAGGGTCTGAAACCTCAAAGGGTCGACTAATTACGCCCGTTCCTGCCAACCCGCGAGAGGCCGGTGCCGCCATTCCAACGAATTTCGAAATCCTCGCTCGAAAATATTCCGGCCTGAATGATGTCCACTGACATCCAATTCTTGCGCTTTTGTTGGATCGTCCCCTGGATAATGCGGTTCTCTGCGATTTTTCGCGATTCTTTTATTTTCCAACTTTAAGATCAACGGAACTTCTTTCAATCTAAATAACCATAAATAATGCGATTCTCTGTACTTGCTTTATTTTTAAAAATTGAGACGAACAACGTGTTTTTTATATCTAAGTAATCATAAATAATACGGTTCTCTGTATTTCTTGTGCTTTAGGAAGAAGAACAAAATTTGTTTCAATGTTAAATATATTCTTCATTATCTGGATTAGATTTAAACAATGTAGATTCTTTCTAGTGTTCCGTGGTAAAGAATCGATACGTCGTGTGCATAAAAATATACAGGTGAAAGATGGCGAGTGGAAAGGTTGCCGAGGTTAATGGTACGATCAATAACCAGTGACTCATGAATATTTTTACACTTTATGGAATGATGATTAATTGGAGGGTTCGCTGCATCCCTTATTAATATCTGCAATCGAGAAATGAATGCTCCGAGTAATGCCTTCACGAAGAAATGAAGCAATATGTAAAGGCTTGTAGATACCTACCTTCGTACTCGCTAACGCTTTATTAAGTGCTAAATTTATATTAACTAGTACCTAAATCGTGGACATTCTTTACAGGATATGCCGTGCTACATTTAAGACGATATCGCGATTACTGGATCGGACACGGCTCGAGATTTATATCAAATATAATAATACTTAATGACACGATACACTCGACTCTGGCTTGAAATACTGAGGCAGTTTAATTATAATATCTCGTGTATCTGAAACGAATGATACGAGTGGTCTGAATGGATTTTCTGTTTCACGGGCGCACCGTTCGAAGATCAAGAACGGGCTGGGCTCCTTAGGCCCCTTTCACACGACTGTACACGTATACGATACAACACCCTTCCCGTGTAAATAGCACAATTTTATTAAAGCTCATTTAATTGTTTATTTTCTATAGATTTCCACTATTTTGTTCGTGAATATTGAAACTAATGCTGTATGACCCTTAATAAATTATTCATTGATAATATTAAGGAACGAAGGAAAATATCAGAAAATGGCCAAAATAACAATGCGTAGAAGCTTTTTATTGACCATCATTGTATATGAGCTTCATTTTTCGATTAAATTTTTGATGCCACTTTCGAGAAGGTTCTGCAACTTTCTTTTACAAGACTACTTTTGGGATAACCTAATAACGCATTGTAAATACTCATACATAGTGGTAGTACTATTATTGAAAATTTAAGAAGAAATATGCCTCCTTTTACTGTGATTAATAAAGCTCCTTTCAGCTTTTTTTCTTTCAATGCACCTTAGATTCGGTGTTCATCACAAGCGTATCGTTATACGTGTGTCATCGTGTGAAAACGGCCTTAAGCGGCGCGAGACGTCGCGGAACCTGTTACGTGATGTATTTAACATCCGTTTTCTCTAGAATTCTCGGGTTACTCGACGCTGATCGTAATCGGGTTGCTCGTACCGAGCGACACGACTCCCGCTTCGTTTATTTCTGCCGAAGAAGCATTGTACGAGATTAGTCATAGGTGTTCGCTACTCTTGTTACTTTCGACGCGCCATGGGCCACTGGACAACGAGTTCTGTAACGTGTCTAATTGATTTCGTAACAGAACTTTCGCCCATTTGTTCCTTTACCTGCTCCTATCTTCTTACATGCATCGTTCTTATTTCTCGAGGCAACATTATAGTGCGACAAAACATTTATACTTACAGTCAGTTTCTCCCAAGTAATTCTATGTAACGATAGATTGTTCTTACGTAATCTCGAGTGTAAAAGTAATTTTATGTAACCCACATTTCTGATACTTAATTGCATACATCAGCAATATCTTCGTTTAGAAACAATAATAATATTATATATAAAACCAATACAAAAATAACGAAAATTGTATAGTTAGTAAAACATTATGATATCGTTGATTAATACAATAATCACGCATCTACCAGCAGCAACTAAGGAACGGAACATAACATTTATTTACGAGTGCCAGAAATTTATTATGGAGATACACATACTATCTGTACTAATTAATAATGCTTGATACAGATTTTTCGGAAGTTACTCAAAAGCGCATACGTCGAGAAAGTAATTGGAGGAGTCGTATATTAATCCAGAAGATGAAAGGCAGAGCAAAGAGCGAAACATGCAGATGACAAAATGTAATTCACACCTGGCTGTCCGAATTTTTACGCAATTTCTCATGGTTACGGTTCTATGCGTTGACGTAGAAGCTGTCTGCCAGCGTCAGACACACCGCTGCCTGTGCCAATAGCATCTAGAGGCCGGACGGTAGTTGGCAGGAACGTTAAACAGGAAGGGTGCTTCGTAATCATTGTTAATTAACATTTATGGAGACACGTACAGGCTCTCTAGACACTTTCAGTAGACGCGCGGGGCTGCATCATCGTGATCTGTCACAAAGGTGCCGACTGCCAAAGGGGCTAGAAGAGGCTCCATTATATTCTAATTGACGTTGTAGTGCTCTTAACGGGTTGATGGGACCGACGAGGTGCAATAGTTTTGTGTTGCAATATAATCATAAAAAAATTCCAAGTATACAACATTTTCCAATCTCATTATCCTTTAATCCCAATAATAGAAAAGACGTTTGCTTGACACATTATACTCTTCCCGATATTATTACTCGTACATCAAATTATTAATAATAAATTCAAAACTAATGCGTCCATAATGACCTACCAAAATAAATCCACAAAATGATATATTCGCATAGAGACTCTCCAAGATGCTACTGCAGCAGATATACAAAGATTAATCAGCAAATACTGTCTCCAATCTAAGATAGAACAATTACAATCCCCTATCGCAAGACCCAAATAAATCCAAATTGGCCGGTTTATCGGCTAAACAAGGAAACTCCCCTGCCGCACAATTTCATAGAGCGGTATCGGTTACCGTTTCCGTATTTCGTTCATTAAGGCAAGTAATAGGATCCACTTAGCCTAACAAATTCCGAAAGACAGCGATACCTTTGATCTCCCCGCGCGTTTAGAATGCAGATAATCTTCGATGAAAGTGTATCAACAAGCCGCGCGTGTAACAATAGCTAGGGCTGAGAGAGAGGGGCGGGTGTTCGCGCCTCGTTCTGCCCTCGAGACAGGAGATCAAAGTTCGCCTCGCATCGGCTCTCATTCCGCTGATGTTTTTCCATCCCCCGGCGCGCACCGGTTCTTTTCTCGCAACAAGCCACCGCGTGCTTTCAGCTGGGCCACCAAATTTCCATAAATCAACCCCCCCCTCGTGTTCCCCGCGAGCGGCGACTTTCCACCCTTCATACTCATCACCGCTCTTTTCACCGATCCTCTGATGTCCTTGTTAAACAGCTTCCTCCTTAAAAGAGAGAACCTGTTCTCGCTTACCCTTGCGAATTTTTTATTATCTCTGCTGCAAGACACCATGGAAATTCTATACCTACTAATGATCACCAAGCTTTCGTAGTGATGCACTAAAGCACTGAGGTATGAAGATTATGGTTATTGAACTGCGGATTGTCCGTGGATTTTGTGGTTTCTAAACGGCTTCAAAATCTGAGAGATAAAACATTTCGATATAAGTATATATTATTTTTGTTCTATTGACATTGTTACTTCAGTTACCTTACATCTATGTTACCCAATTTTTGGATGTCAATATTTAAAAAAACTAACTAGGCAGAATTTGATTTTCTCTATTCTAGACTTCATCGTATTCACGATACTCATTGCAATTAGTCTTATCACTACACGATACTGAAATCTCTCAATATCTTCCGCGTCGAATGACTCAAGATCACTGTGTCATCAGTATTGCGTATACCGAGGAAAACGAAAACCCGACTTCCGTCACTGTTGCCAGCCAGTGCCGACCTTAAAATGCGAGTGCGAAAATTTCCAGCTGATTGGTTTAACAAAAGCCTAGCTAGTCAATGACTCGTTGCTTAAAGGCTCTCGAGCAGACAGGAAGCATCGATCCTGTCTGCCGGGTGCACCGTACACCAGGAATCCCTGTACCAGCACCTATCTGCCTCCCGTCCCTTTCCTTCTCGTCCCCCCTGCCCCTCTTGCCTTCTCTCTTGGTTCGATGTCTGGTCCCAAGCATTTACGCTGGAAACCGGCTTTACGTCCCAACACCCTCTGCCAGAATTCATTAGCCCGCCCCTCCTTGACGCCGCCGTGCCGTCCTAAAAAAGACTCCAAAGAGATTTTAATTGGCTACTTCGACGTCCAGGCGAACCGTACAGACGTGCGTCGCGGCGTCGGGACGTTCAGCATCATCGGTTTCGCAAAATGAATTCTTTTAGCTCCGCTTAACGCTTTATGCCTTGACACTGACAACTAGAGGAGGGCTGTAGGGGTGATCTTGCGTCGAGTAACTTCATCGGAGTCTTCGAACGAAAAAATAAAAGTTGTGCATTGGAAGTTGTACGGAACCCAAATCTCTCTTTTTAACTTCTTCATGATTAATATTTGCGCTGCACTCATATTTAGGCAGATTTTAAATCGATATACAAGTCGAAACAATTCCACTGTCATTTTCACCTATTTCTTTTAACACGTTCATTGTAATGAATACCTTGAGTATTTTTACAATTCTTTTCTAACAAAGATGAATAGGAACAATTATTAATTATTTAGCATCACAATCCTATATTACACTATCATCGTCACATTTGTACTTACACATTCGTATTCAGCAGTCGTCTCACATGTTACAATCGTTTTCAAGCACTTCAGAAGTGGCAGTTAAACGCGTCAACTAAAGCTGCCTTCCGCGCAGTTACAAATTTACGAGTACTTCGGAATGATCGAGTTAGGAGTCCCATCTTTTAGGTACCCAAAGATTAAACGTTTCCACTTAGAGTCACATGCCACCAGCCGCCATCAATTTCTCCGCAGCCGGTGTTTCGCGGAGCGTATACGTCATCCATCAATTTACACTCGATTATGTCAGTTACATCGTCCCCCATCAGTCGCCTAAAAAAAAAAGGGAAGAAAACAGAGAGAGAGACCGCGTCCCTCCCCGATAACCTTGCGACCGTTCCTATGCAATCTCTCGTATATATACCAATACCCGCCACCGCCGCCGCCGGTGTTATTGTTTATCGTCTGGGTCCCTTTCCCCGTTCCCTTCGTCCCGAGCAGACTGTATCGCTGCAACGTCAATCGCGCAACGGATCGTGCACGGTGGACGGGCAATGGACTATCTGGATCGCCATTGAGAAGACACGGAAAGCTTGGCATCGAATACCGACTGGCCGGGGCGAAGGTGGAAATTGCAGTCGCAGCACCGGTGCATTGGCGCTTCCAACGAGGCGCGAGGGTGTGTTATACGGCGCGCGACCGGCGCCGGTTGTCGCCGAGACGGGGACCGTTATCAGACGACGTTCTACCCTTCCCACTCCCCTCTGCCGCTTCTCTCACCGTTTCCCCTCCCGCTTTGCGCTATCCACTTTCTCTCGCACCTCATCCTTTCCTCCCCCTTATCTGTCGTGATCCGACGCTTCCGTTCCTATATTTTCTCCCTTTTTCGTTCTATTAACCCTTTTCGAACCTATTCAAACAGAATCGATACTCGGTTTTCCTTTAATCAATATGGAATTTACCGATTCACCCGGCATTCGTTTGGAACGTGCGAACGTGTGCATTTGAAGTCTGTGCGTATTTTTTCATTTTGCTGGTAAACTGTTGGAGTGTGGTATCGAAATGAGATTGAATTTAATGATGAGGACGTAAATTAGAATTTTCTTTTTATCATAGAAATATCTTGATTTTTTGAGTGCAATGGAAATGTCATTTTTTTATCGCATTGCGACAGCTGGACGTTGCCATCGTTATTACAGTATCGCAACAGCTGGACCGCGGATTTTATGCATTCATAACGTGCGCGAATTTGCGGAGGATAATGAAACGGTTACTCTAATGAAGGTTTAACGAGGATTTTATTTTACCGTTCGATTCTTTCCTTTTTTTCCGGTTTCACGAATTCAGTATTTCAAATGTAATTTTACCTCGTGTTCGACATCTCGTTCTAGCTACCGAGAGTAATTTTGCGAAATCGGTATATCAACATAATTTTAGCATATTCTGTATAAAGAACCTTACTTCATTTTCCAAGGGTAGTTTCACGAAATCATCGTATCAATATAATTTTAATACACTCCGTATGAAAGAGCTTGTTGCGAGTTGGAAGAGCAACGACCGCAGAATCAGCGCGTCAGCGTCGAGACCACAGAAGTCACGTTAACCCCCTCAACCCGAAGCACGTACTACGTACGTTTTCCCGCGTGACCGATATGTCAAAGTAAAATTTCGTTTATAGTTTTGTACTTAAAACGATAAAATAACGAAAATATTGTATAGGCTATTGAAATATTGTCATGATACAATTTTTCTCCATAATATGGGCTATACCTGATCGAATACATATGACACACTGAAATTTTATATACCACTTCTTATCCTATGCATTTCGTACAATATTCCATCCTCTTTCCCATAAATGCTTAAAAATTCGAAGTCCACTTACAACCATGTACTCCTTTTATTCCAGTATACTATACCTACACCTATTCTAGTAGCTAAATACTCTCCGGCTGAGAACAGTAGGCGAATATTTTTCGCGACGAGAAGTCAGGGACACAAGGAGTTTCAGTTTTCGTCGCGCACTCATCATTGGTGCACAGCGAAGACAGAAAACAAAATTCTCTATAGTACACTCTTACTCCGTAGCATTCGGTCTCGCTTCCCCTGTATTATCGCCATGCACCAATGATAACTATGCGTCGAAAACCGAGGCAGTCGAAATATCGTAAGTAGAAGAGTCCCCTTGCCTCTCTGACTTTTCGCCAGGAAGAATATCAGCCAACACTTCTCAGCTGGAGAGTAGCTACTGTTGTACCCAGTGTAGCCAGAACGGGGAAATTGAGGGGAACACAGTTTACCCTCTCCATGGCGTTACGTTGGATTCTGCGGCTGCTGCGGAGGTTGTTAGAGGATGCGTATCGATGAGAAATGAGGCAGTGGAAGGGGAAAGGCAGAGTGGGGGAAACGCAACCGCTTGGTTGCTTTCTGGCTTCGCTGGTTGTACCATCTTCCTCGGAGGGTTAATCCAGCATCGCCTCCCTGATTCGAAAGTACACGATCGCCGCAGTATCTCACCCCGCGTAGTGCGTTTCGCTTCGTGGTCTCTGACCTTTCCCTTCGCCGCGCTATCTCTGCGATCTCTATTTTTCCCGCCGGTTCTCGGCCGACACCAAGGCCCACTCCTCCCAGCCGCTTCTCTCTTCGTTATCTGCACTGTTTCTGCGTTTCGGTCTGAGCACGTCGTGTCAGACTTTCCAGAGGCTGCAAAGGCGCCCCATCTCCCGCCCCCTTCAACGCGCCGTGTCTTCTGTCAAGGACCAGTCACGCGCGACCACCGAGATAAGGCTCGCCATCATCGGCGTCGACAAGGTCGAACAATACCGCCAGCGCCACCCCAACCGGGGAACCAACGGAGAACGAAGATCCCCGGACGGATAAGCGAAGCCGCAGCGATGCGTTGCCCTAATAGTTCTTCGCCGCTTCTGTCTTCTTTGGTATTCCTCCAGTAGGTCGTGACATCGTGTCCCGACTCATCGTACCTTTTCCTTTCTCCTTTTTTCTTTTCTGTCTTCCTCTTTTGCGAGAAATTCCACCGATGTTTTATGGAAATCCCTCGCGGAGGACCTGCCAGGTCGGACGGACAAACATTCTCACGCTTTCGAAGAATTCGGTCCCGATATCTTGCTCGAGGAATTGCGCAGATTGCTGACGAATATTCTGCTCGGAGAATTCTGCGAGAGATCCTCCTCGGGAATTTTATTCGATAGGGTGGTTGGCGGTGGGTGTTTGAGCTTACGAGGTAGAGCTGTGTGCGTGTGTGTGGGGTACTAAGCGAGGATGTGCTAATTTTGGAGTCTTTTAGGTCGGTCTGTCTAATGGTGTTACATTAGAAATTAATCTGATTCAACCATTTGCAGTCGAGAGGTGACTCTCAGTCATCGCTTGATTTGATATGGTTAAATTATAAAGTACTATATATAATATTATGTTTCGCATGATACATCAATATGTAAAATATCAAAATAAAATAGCTTCTTAAGAAAATGTCGAATATTTCTAGTAAAAAACTTCCGAGCACAAAGGATTAATAGTTCTTAGTATCGCACTGTCGTACTCGTTTATTTCACATCAAATAGTACCATATTGAACAACCCTTTATCCCGAAACAATGATTATCAAAACACTAAGTAACTCTGATATTATAAAACTGCAACGAATGCTCTCCTCGTGTCTTCAAAAATAATGGCGACCCGTCGGCTAGCCAGAACTATTACCGCGCCCCGCGGCAACCCTGCCAGTAATATCACGCGAAGAATTATTCTCCGCGGTGTTTAACGAAAAATAAAGGTAAAGCAGTTGCCCGAAGACCCACCGCAGATTTTCAGTTACCTCTTCGAGAAAGCAAACACTGGCCTCGTTCATTAAAGAGCGGAACGGTAATCGTTGCGCGCGGTAGGAGCAAAACGATGGCAAAGGAAAAAAGGAAGGAATAGAAGCGCGGCGAGCGTAGATCCTTGCCAAATTGAGATTATACTCGATAAAAAGAAATACCAGAGCCGGTCGGACGTACCGAGAGAAATCTTTCCTCTCTCTTCGTTTCTCTTTTTCTCTCTCCACACGGCTGTAATCCATCGGATTCCATTAGGGGCACCGCTCATATTCGACGCTGGGCTTCTTTTTCCTGCGGGGTATCGAAAAATACTGTAATTTATCAAGCCGTGGTTACGGCACTGCCCTCTCGTAGTTTCCTGGCCCGGGGACTTTAACCCTGTCTGGGTTTCTCTCTCTTCCTCTCTCACCTTTTCTCCTCTACCTTTCTCTCTCTTCCCCTTCTTCCTCTCCCCTTTCGGGCGCTGTTCAACGTCTTCTTCTTCCTTCGTCCTTTCAGGATCTCCCTCCTGTAGTTGTTAATGTATACGTCCACCGGAGTCGGCCTCGAAAGTCAACGCCCACCGTTAACGTGGCCGCTTAACAATTCCGAGAAGACCCAGCCGCGTCGAGGGTATATACACGATGAAAAGGCGACTCCGTCGATTCCCGGGAAAAATGGGAACAATGCCGGGGAAGGATTTATTTCGATGCCCAACCGCGGGGGAATATTCCGTTGCCAGTTTTCGCGACGCCGAATGATCCCGGTGTTATTGTGTCCGGCTGATATTGTAATGCTGGTTAATTTTTCCTAGCCACTCAGTCATTTAACGGCGGAACTCCGGTTGTCGAGCAAAGTTTTCTTTTGGATTATTCGTTAGTTGAAGCGTCGTTGTTACTAAACTTTTGCTTCCGAAAGTCTTTCTGTAGGAATATACGACACTTCCGATGAGTATAGACGACGTTCTTTGGAACTCAGTTTATTAGAAGATAATGAATAAATATAGTGAAGGAACTTTTAAGTACAAAGGATTATGTTTTATTATATATTAGTAGTGTGAATCCTGTATATAAGATTCTAATGAACGTCCTTTTTCATTTTCAGGTACGTATCTTTCATGCCTACAGCATTTTCGTATCCTTGCCTCTTTTAATTAATGTAAGTGTTTTAAAATATCCAATGTATGAACTATCTTCGTAATTATTTTCTTTTTAATCTGTTTCATCGTTTTCTTTCGGCAATGTGATTTATAAATTAGACAAATAACTCATCTTTCATTGTGAAAGTAACATCTGTTTACATGTAGCCGTTGTTTCGCTGTGAAAGAAAATTCGAGGCAGATCAATTTCGTCCAGACTATGACACAACAAATTTCCACGCGTGATTATTGCCAGTCGCGCCACCGTTACAGAATTAATGGAATGGAAACATTCGCGAGTCCGCAGCATGAAAACTAAATTAGCCCTCGCCATTGACCTACGAGTTAAACAAAAATTCGGTCTCATTTAATGGCTGTTTCGTGTTGAACAATTTTTCGTGGGCGATGAAAACGCGAAAAGGAAGTCGATTCATCCTGCATCCCGCACGGTTTAATAAAGTATCAACGGCGATGCGTAATTGAAACTTGTCCGATCTCCGATCTCATCGTATTAAAGGAGCTCGATACATAAATTAATCCGATTCCTCTGATCCTTTAAATCTTCTTCCAATATAATCTCAGCTGAAAAAAAATTATAGCTATCTGCGACTGTCAATCTCCCGCCGGACTAAATCCTTCGAGGTTCCGACCGAAGCACGATAATTCCTGCGGGGCACGCGAGCGGTGCATTTACTATGCAAATGAGTAATTAGTAGAATTTCGACTAATCGAGAGGATCTCCGTGGATCGAAGAATAATCCGTGATTAATCACTCGACGCGAAGTAGTTACTCGACGTGATTCGGTGAATGTTTCGATGCGGATTTTTGGGCAGGCTGCTAAGCCTCAAGCGTACGTTTACAGGAGTAATCTCGAATGCTTTGTTCAAAATCAACGAAACATCATCAATGTTATGATAACATAATAAAACTCAAGGAACCAATTCCTAATTTATTAGTTCTTAATCGTTTAGTAGATCTACTATTTCAATTCTGTAACAGATAAATGTGTTTCAAATTGTTCTCGTTACTATTATCTTCTTTCTTTTCTATATTCTCATTTGTCTGCAAGTTCTTGCACGCGCATTCTCCTCGGTCAATAATAGATTTCTTAATCAATCAAATAATAGCATGAACAAGAATAATTCCTACTCTCTCTCGCAACTTCTATCGTTTCCTTAACTCTAGATCAACTTCATCAAAATAAAAATCATACGTATCTTTTCTATATTTTAATCTATTAATATTTTTTTGTAGTCTCATTTATTGTATTTATAACTATCTGTGTCGGCATTTAGAAAAAGAAGTGCGAAAGTTCATATTTCTTTCGGAATGTTGATATTGCGTTAAAAAATATCATAGAAAGTAATACAGTTATCGATCGAAGGTTAACACAAGGTTCCATTTCGAATGAACATTCCACAAGGAAAGTGATAAAACGATTAAGAAACTTAAGTATCCTTTTAACGGCCAATTACCACGAAAGTGAGAATTCTCAGATATAGTTTCCTTTTCGCCGGCATCCTCTTAGTCGAAATTAAACGATGGTTGAACGAACCCGTTCATTGACGAACCGTAGACATCCTAGGTGTGCCGGGAGCTCTAGATCGTTAGTGTGTACACGTGCAGAAGTACGCGGGACCATTAATTGCCGGCATCGACGGCGGATATCTGATCGCTGCCGGGGAATTCATTAACAGAAAACGCGGCGCTGGCGGTGGCCGGGTACGAAAGAAACGGCCGAAAGAAAGCGAGGAGCTGACTCGAAATTGATTACGTGCATAAAAGCCGTCGTAATATCGCTAAATCATTTCGCGGGTATTTACACGATCGGCAATCCATTTACCGGATCGAGCGGCCGGGTTTTCGCGTGCACGGACATTTTAGAGTGTTGGCCCCTGAAATCCGGCCGCCCCTCCTCCCCGGTTATTTATTAACGTAATTAAACGATCCAATTACACGCGTAAAATATGAATTTTATCGGTTGGAAAGCTACAATCGCCGGCACAGTACACATTTTAATTACGTCGCGAACGAGCGCGGGATTAATAAATAAATCGACGCCGGGGGAATACAAATAACTCGTTAATTGCGTGACCAGTCGTTCACGATGAAGAACAAGGGACGGAACGTTCGGAACGGGACACGGTGTAACGGCACTCGTACCCCTGGCTTGTTAATACGTTAATTATTTTAGTAATTTTTAATCGTGGCTTTTAAGCCTCCCCCGTCACGGGTCTCGATTTCCCCGGTGGTAACGGAAGCGTCGGCTTGGATTCGCTAGATTATTCAACATCCGTATCCCGGTACTTCTGACAGAAAGATAAATTTCATCGGAAACATGGACTTTTCGACTATAATTTCAGTTCTAGTATCCAACTTCAATAATCCCGTAGGATTTATACAAATGCACAAAAATTACAGGAATCTTGTTAAATCAGTATCATTGCATTAATCCTGCTACCCCTCAATCTACCCACAACCTTGAAATACTATCGAAAAACAATTATCGCATAATCCAATAACAATTTCTTATACTATTTCCAATTTTCAAATTATCCTCGAAGTGAGCACGCGACAAAGTTGAGAAGAGGTAGACGAACAATATGGAGTTAAGAAAATGAAGACGCGATTGAATGAAAAGGACTCGGAGAACGTAGTAGGGTTAAAATAACGCCAGTATCGATCGAAGGACTTTCCGCGTACTTCCTTCCATCCTGGATGCCCGTCGTTCGTCTTTGGACAGCGTTCTTTAACGTAATTCGCGAACACGAGGCGTAGGAAAGGGTTTTTTCCGCGTCGGTCTCAGCGGTACCGATAAGCAGACATTGCGGGCTACCGAGCGTAGCTCGGGAGAGAATTCATTAACAAGGAGCTCCGTGGTATCGGCGTAATGGTGGCGGTGGTTGCGCCGCCGGAGGAGACGAAACACAGGGGAGGCAACAAAACCGAGCAACCGGGTTGCCCTCCCTCTGCTCGGCTCGCGGGAGGGTGGCGCGGACAATCGAAACCGAGATCGATAACTCATCGTGTGCGCGTCTGGCGGCATCCGATCGCCTTCCTCTTTCCCTCTTTCCTTCGTTCCACCGTTGCCGGTCTCTGTCTCATCCCCCGCGTGTCAATCACCGCGACGTCACCGACGATCCCCGAATGAGCTGAACGTCGTCAGAATGGTGTTTAATGACGCGGCCTTTCTTCTCCTGTCCCTGGGCATCGTTTGAGTTACGGGGCTGCTCTTGTCGAAGCAGGTTCCCTTGGAGATACGCATATACCTACACGACTGGCGCGGGTTTACGATACGAACGTGACTTTTCCGGTGTTTTCGAGCTTAAGACTCCGGCGCGCATTTTTTCGTTGTTCCTTTGTTCGTTATTTCTGTTTGTCGCGTGGAAAATTACGTGACCTCTCCTTTCTCTCGTAACGTCTTTGCTCGATTCGATGAAGAGTATTAGGGAATATACTAGTGTTTACGTGTAATTAGTCAGTTAATGGTTGGAAGCTATAAATGTTTGCTTAAAAAGGTGAAATCGAAGTGTAAGCGATGAAGTGTTTTTCTGGAGCCTACGCAAACTTCTTCGAACGTCTGTTTTAAAGCTTCCGAAAGATTCTGAAATTCTATTATTGAAAATAGAATTTGAGAAAGAATTCAATTGAAGATATTCACTGTACAAACACTCTCGAACCATGCCAGACTTCGTTTGAATCAATACTGCAAATTCTAATGTCGCCAACGAACACTCGACCTGTTGGATCGATTCCTCGGTATCAATTTGGCGCGCAGTAAAACCCCGTTAAAAAGGCAACCCATGATTATTCGCGACAGCTCGGAATATATGGTCCGCCGAGAACGATTCTAAGGAATTTATTCTATATTACCAGCGCCATATTAGCTCTTCGAAGATCGAAGGGGCATTATAAACGTCGAGTCGTCGTGCCTCCCTGTCTTATCGGTAGGGGTGTACGAACGAGTGTTCCATTCAGAAAAGGTCAGTCGACGAGTATCGCGTATTTTACGGCGTCGTAAAGTCCTTTTAACGATTGGCACGCAAAGGATCGACATTAGAGGGCGTCCTCGTGGAACGGGACGCGAAGTCGGGAACAACGGCGGGACGGCGGCGCGAGGGGAAGTGAGAAAGAAAGAGAGAACGCCGGAAAGCATCTCGTTGTCCTCGAAATGTCTCTTTAATGTTGGTTTAATGATCCGACGACGAGCTGTTTCTTTTTCTGCCTTTCCGCCAGGTTCTCCCTCGAAAATCGTCGACGTGATATTTTCCAATTTACTAGCCGTCCAATGCGCGACGCCCGCGAGACACACCGTATCACGAGATCCGCTCGTTTACCAGCGCGTTCAACGCGCTCGTAGCCGCGCGGATCGTTCCATCTTCTTGACAGACCTAGCTCGGCTGGGCGTGACGTCTTGTTTCTGTTTGCGTGCGCCGGCACGGCTCGCGAGAGCTGACAATAGGACGTTCTCAAAGAGAAATTTAATTGATCCTATGTACTCGTCAATGAACGGTATTTCATTTTTTGACGAGGACGTTAAGAGAAGTGTCGGCGTGAGTTGGTCTTTCTAGTAAGTCGGGTAGGCCTTGAAAGAAGAATGAAACGGAGTTACCAACGTTTTCACGGCTTGTCAATTGTGCGTGACTTCGCAGGGTTCAGACTGATTGCACAAAATTGAAACAGTCGCTTTGAATACACTGCGAAATACTGTGATACGATAATTCATAATGAAATTGAATATAGAATTTTTTGACCGAACTATTGAATGTTTTAATTTTAATCAGACTTCGGAATTTGAAGTGGTAGGAATTTAGACAGGGTTTAAGGCACCCCGGGACATTCTAATCACAAATATTCCGTAATAGGAGTAAATAAACGTTTTGATTGAAACATTGACAGTTTGAAATTGAACAAAATTACGAACTAGTAACGCATCTAATCGATTCCGTTGCGGTGTTCGAACGATTCCCATCGATCCTCCTAATACCATCGAATACATTCAATGTTAATATCAACTACGTTATAATATAATCCCATCTAGCTCGTATTCATGGCTTATCAAACACGTGAAACGAGAATTCGATAACGACGTCAAAAATCGAATGAATAGCGTAATCGTATTCCGCTCGTTAGTTGCGTCTAGTCGCGAATTGATCCTCGTCGGCGCAGATTTCCCTATTAATTCGGCCGTGTTTCAAACGCATTCCGAAATTTTCACGTGCCAGCACGTCGCGTCACGCTTCGTCACTGACGGCTGGGGTATCGTCGTCGATCTTCTTCTCTCTCTCTCTCTCTTTTACACTGTCACCCCCCCATCCCGGCCTGTCGCTCTTTTATTTTTACCGTCTGACGTTAATGAGAATTGGCAGGGCGATAGCAGGAACGCAAGCGCAGGAGAGCGTTAGGTAACTAACGAGACTGGTCACAATGCACAAAGGGTATTATTTCCCCGATAGGTTTGAATGGATCCGCCGAATCCCATTCAGTCCTACCTTTCCCTTCGTTGCGTGACTGTCCTCTCGTTCTCCTTCTCTCCTAACCCCTCGTTCCATCCCCGCCACCCCCTCTTCCTATCTCTCCTCACCTTCGTGCATTTCCCCTGCGTTCGATCCATTATTTCCTCTTTGTTTATATCTTCATTTATCTGCTTACCTATCTATTTACTTCGCCCCTGGCTGCTAACATCCTCTACCTTGTCTTGTTCCCCTCTTTGATCGTTTCATTTATGATTACCACTGCAAGGATAGCGTGCTCCTTCTACCAGTCGATGGTCGCCTTTTAAGCTGTTATGATTTTCTAGGTTTCTTGTTTATTTTCTGGGAGATTCTTGAACAATGACTGGAACAATTTGAATAAATGTTGAGAGTATTAAATTATTCCGTCGATTGTAATCGCAGGTTTGTAGCTTGTGTTCTCGCATTATTCTCAAATGGCAAATTTTTCAGAATTCTTCAACATTATCGGAACGAATAAAAGTTCCATTGCTTGGGAAATATGAACGATACCTCTCTGTCTTACTCCAGGGTGCTTACATTCTGATTCAGTAAGAAAGATTGCACCGAGCGACTTTATGCCCCCTTAATCTCGATTCATCCACTTAGAATGTAAACGCCCTAACGAGAATCTTCTTCAGCCACTAAGAACTGAAATGAAGACTAAAGGAAGGGATTTTTGAGACGCGGGGAAATTAAATGAAAAATGAAACGTCTATTCCGTTCCCGTGGTTCCTCGAGGATTCCTACGGTTCAACGCGAAGGAGCTATTAAAATAACCGATGGCGGAAAAAGGGGAAAGAGGGAGGATCACAGGGAAGAGGACGCAGGATGCAAGGACGCGTCTCGTCCCATCGCGAATCCTTTCTCGAGTCTGCTTTTGCGAAGCGGCCGTTTTAACGAAGTCTTCGCGCTCTCCAGCAGAGAAAAAGTAACTTCTTCACGGAACCGTGGGTCTTGTTATCCGCGGAGTTTACGTAATTACAAGCTGCCTCCGGAGGCAAGAGTGGCGGCCAGCTTGTTTAATCCCTCTGGAGAGGGATCACTGTTTATCTATTCTGAAAGAGAGGCTGGCGCGAACGAGGACTCGGGAAAAGACGTTTGACGAGTTCAAGCACAAAGGCGTTGAAAGTTTCCAGCTCGCGCCTTTCATGGAAATTGCGATGCTTTTCTTCTAAACGACTCTGCGAGGCATCGATTCCTCGTGAGACTTCAGTGGCTGCTTCTCGAAAGGCTTTCCTGAGATGGAACTCCGTACAAGGTCACGTTCGATACATTTTGTGGGCTTTACATAGAAGTCGCAGAAATTGGTTTTGTTTACAATTTGTCAAGTTTTTAAATCTTCAGATATTCAAATCTTTTAATTTTCAAATCTTCAGATATTCAAATCTTTTAATTTTCAAATCTTCAGATATTCAAATCTTTTAATTTTCAAATCTTCAGATATTCAAATCTTTTAATTTTCAAATCTTCAGATATTCAAATCTTTTAATTTTCAAATCTTCAGATATTCAAATCTTTTAATTTTCAAATCTTCAGATATTCAAATCTTTTAATTTTCAAATCTTCAGATATTCAAATCTTTTAATTTTCAAATCTTCAGATATTCAAATCTTTTAATTTTCAAATCTTCAGATATTCAAATTTTTAAATATATAAATTCTCAAGTTATAAAATCTTCAAAATTCTCAAGTTATAAAATCTTCAAAATTCTCAAGTTATAAAATCTTCAAAATTCTCGAATTTGCAAATCTTCAAATATTTAAATTCCGAAATTTTCAAGTTTTTAAATACCTCAAATTTTAATTGGAACATATTTTCCCCGAAGGTATCAATCTCTGAAATACTACATTAATGAACACCTGCAACGTTCAAGCCCGTCACCGTCGACGCAACCACAGTGCGATCTAAATTACAGGATACCCTGCGAAACGAAACTTTATGTTTGCCCGGTCTCCTAATTATCTCGAACGATGAATCCGGTAAAATGCGAGTATGCTCGAGAATTTGATGTCACGCGTCAGTCATCTCGGTAAAAGTCATTTATTCGGGGCCTGATGCACCAGTCCCGATGAACATACGGTTCGGGGACGCGTTCCTGTGTGAAATCTGTGCGCGCCGCGGCGCCGGGTGCAATTTTAATGGCGGACACTGTATCATCTCCGGCCGCCGATGTCATTAAGAATTTCAGCGCGGAGGAAAAAAACCGCCGGCCGTAATCTGCGCAGGCCGCGCAGCTGGTTTTTGGCGTACCGACATCGTGACACCAGGTGTCCGCGCGTAGCCGTCAAACAACCCGTTTAAATTGCTCGAGTGAAATACTGAATGGCGCGCGTAGTCCCCCACACACGCATACGATGAAATGACAAAACACGAGTGGGGTGTGAGAGGTGTCGATCGACCGGCGTCTATCTACCTATTTATTTGTCTGTCGAATAGGGTAACCGAGGGTGTGAACAAACCGACGAACCGAAGACAGGTGTACAATGAGCACCAGAACGAGAAAAACGTGGAGAAAGGAACCACAGAATGGAGTCGGTCGAGTGTACTTGTCCGTTCCGATCTTTTTATCCTTCTCACATTCGTGAATAGCAAAGAAATTTTTCTATTTTATGCTCACCCCTTGACTTACGAATTTTTTGTGGCTGAAGGTATTCTGTTTTGGTAAATATTGTAGAACAGAGCACGTCTTCCTTATTGCTTACGTGAAACGAATAATAATAATATTAGTATATTGTTAGTATTTTAATAATGACTAAAGGATTTTAACAATGAGTACTTAATATTTAAATTTGATTTCAAATATCTGTTATAATGTTATAAAGGATGATTGTTGGTTTAACGAGGTGTTATTACCGTCTGTAAAAGTGAAGTGGTAATTCTGTTATTATCATCGTAATATCTGCGGATGTGTAAATCAAATTTTAATTGTACCCATTGTGAGACATGTTATGATTTCATTTCATTTGTGTTCGTTCAGGCATTGATATTCGGAAAATCACTCGGTTAACGGGTTAATAAATTGATACAATGATTTAGAGAATACGTTAGAGACGATGATTCGAATAATTAGATGATTCTATTTATTCCGGAATATGTTGAAATGCAATATAGTTCAATTTACTACTTACGTGTGATCGGCATCAGCCTCATTAAAGTTGAATTGAGTAGTTATTACCACATAACTGGAAACTCGATTGAGCAATTATGTGTCCCGCAATATTCTGACTAATGGAATTCAATTAAAGTGAAATTGTCGCTGATCAAAGAACCATTAAGTGCAATTTGTAGGCCTGATCTTCTGTTTCGCGTTGGCTCCACGTCCTATTGGCTTATCTATGAAATTTTTTCCACGAAGTTCAAAGCACTATTCCGTTATAAATCAATACAGCTTGGTCTGACTTGGATACTTTACAGATCACTCTATAAATAAAGGAGAATAAGGAACGATTAAAGAATCTTTCCAGTAGTAAAAATATTCTGCTGAACATTTATTTTAACCTATCTTGCGATGGCATTCTAAAATGTTACACGTTCCCGGAATTAATTAAAGACTAATATTACAATGTTATTAATAATATCAATTATTAATATTCAATCGAATTAACCCCTTGGCCTACGATTTCCTTCTCCACTCTGATCGATACGGCTACTTTGTCCTTAATAATTTATTGGAGAAAGAGAAAAATTCGAAGTATATGTTATGCCTATATTTCCTTTTAAGTATAATAGTTGATTACAGAGGAATAATATTCACTTTGAATTCGAATGAACTGAGTAATATATACATTTGTTGAATCATGTTGAAAATCTTCACCACAGGTCTCACTCGTTGTTGTAGGACAAGGAGTTAATGACAACTATTATTAATTACAATATTATTAATAATATTAACCCTTTGTCCTATAATTTATTTCTTAACTATGATCAATACAACTACTTTATCGTTAATAATTTATCAGGAAAAGAAAAACCTTTCATGCTTGTTCTATGTCTATGTTAACTCCAAAGGTTGAAGATTGATAATAAAAACGTAATATTTAATTTACATTTAAAGAAAATGAATAACAGATTTGTCAAATTCAGTTAAAAATTTTCATCACGAGTCACGATATTATACGTCAAGTGGTTAATTACTATTACTTATTGCTACCGATAATTGTAACATTAATATTTAATTAATCCAGAAACATTCCACAAAGCCTTTTTTTCTCAAAAACTCAGAATCAGGAGTTAGTTCACGTTCGCTTATCTATCCCCGACGAACCACGACACTAAAGCCAAGTTGGCCGCATAATTTTCTAAACGATCCAAATAAAAATGGAAATCCCGAGGGAAGTAGTTCCGAGCGAAAAACAAAGTCATCGAATTTGAAGTGCAGGCGGCCCTAGGGCGACGCCATAATCCTTGCGGCGAGAAACAGGCCCGATAGAGGGATTTCTTCTCTGCCGAAACTCATGGGTAACGTTATGGAGGGCTGCAGGGGAATCGAATGGCGTCGCGGCGGACCCTCGTTCTGCTCGTAGCAGGATGCGTAAATAATGACGGTCATACGGGCCACGAACATTCTTGCATCAGATTATGATTTACGGCCGGAGGGAAATTCCGCAAGGTAAACACTGATATTTCGCAAGACGAAAGAAACCCCGCGGATAATAAAAGATGCATCACTCGCGGCGAAAGTAATATTATTCCGTGAACGTATTAATAAATCGTTAGGAGAAATTCGAGTGGGGATAACAAACGCATTATTCTCCGCTTAATGGGACTACCTACTTTCTAAACAATAAATAATATAGGTAACTCTTGAATAACCTGTCGCTGACGTAGCTTATCTTTATATGGTTATCGTAAAAATATTTTCTTCGTAACTGTTCAACTGGAGATCTACGTAGATAATTGAACTGTTCTGATAAAAGAAAACAATATTCGATTATAACAGTGAGTCGTCAGTCGATCGTAACATTAAAACTATCGAGCAGGTAAATTGACTTTTTGAAATTTCTCTATAGAAACTCCAAGGATGCATCTATCGATTGATTTACAATTCAGTTTTGTTAAATCAATTTTCTCAATAATTTCTCATATAAACTGTTATCTTTTTAATAATTGCAAAATGAAGAAATCAGCAAGAAGTTATTTTGACTCGTTTGATAGTTTCAGTGTTAAGGTATTGGTATCGCCACGTTTTCAATAGCCTCTATTCTCCATGCTTAGCAAGTATTCGTTACTTCGATTAGTATTTCTGTATAAATGACAAATATACGTTGCTCATTTCTCAAACAATGGGAACCGACGTTTAGGGTTTACATTCGTTAGAACTTGGTTATTTTTGAAATCTTGAGTACTCGTGTAAACAGAGACTGAACATTTTTACGGTGGCATTTGGAGTGGCTGTAACTTCCGGTTGATGGGTTTCTTTGGAAAATGGCAGCAATTAATGCCGTTTTACGAGGAAAACTTAGGCCGGAGAGAAGGATCAGCGTCGGAACGGAAGCGCGGATGAGAGGATTTCGTTAAGTACTTCCCACGAGATGGGACGTTTATCCTTTTTACTCCCGAATCCGGGGCCATCACGCAACCTCTATTCTTTCACTTAACCTCGCCCCCTCGGCACGAAAGCGATTTCCACCGTGTGCTCTCTTGTCTGTCCTTTTACTCTCCTTGTGCCTTTAAGAGCACCCGCTAATCTGTTTTCGATGATGCCGAGAAAATAGGGGACACAGAAGGAAAAAGACGAAAGGACCGATCAGATTTACTTGGACCGTGTTAGATGCGAAAACAACACAACCGCGAAACATTCGGAAATGCCATTGTCCCCTGGAATTTTTTATCGGATTGCCGAATGGAAGTGAGACAAACCAATTGTGTACTATTGTATTCGAGAAAATCCTTGCAACTGGTATTACATATCGCGAGAAATCTCCTTTTGTCCACGTCTGACTTGCACGGTTGTATTCTACTTTAATGGGAACGAAGACCGTTGGAAGCTTAAAGTCAAACGAGATTCCATTAGTCAGATCATAAGATGATCTCTAAAAAATTATTGAAACGTAAATTTTGTTAATGATATGCAAGCAATATTAGATATATCAAAGATACTCAATATTCAAATCCCTGTTTAATATTAACAACCTAATAATAACGTACTACTTCGGTAAAATCAACTTTATATCTGTCTAAAATCTACATTCCGTTATTCCGTGTTTATGGAAAGAGCATATATGGCATTTCGATCCTTTGCAATCAACAATATTATTTACTATAAATATTCATTATTCTCTTGATAAATTTTCTTGTAATCTAACATAAAGGAAAATCTTGTATGAACAACGAACAAAACTATTTTACTTCAATTTTTCTTGTATCGATTCATTACTACGCATCCAATATTAAATTTCAAGTTTTACAATTATATCGCTTCGAATTAAAATACACTCTAGTGGAAAGGGTTGAATGTAACAAAATGATTTCAAAGTTGCTCGGAGCGTTCGTTGTCCGCACTAGCTTTCAGACGCCACGCGATAACAGCGTATTAAGAATCGCGTTGTATTTCGCCGAAGTTAACGAGCCCGGCGCGGCAATTGGCTCGCGAATTTACGGCGGAAGGGCCGGTCGGGTAATTTTGACCGGGACGAAAATGTTATTTGTACCGCGGATTACTATTCACCGGCCCCCGGTTCATTCCTCTGACCTAATCGCGTAATAATTCTCATCAGGCTGTCACCGCAGGCCAATTCGAGAACCGCGGAATAAGGCAATTAATTGCGCGCCGCGATGCACGTCCCAGCAATTAATTAGCCATTTAATTTAGATCCTATCGGCGGAAGAGGTCACCGCATTCTTTATCCCCCTCCAGCGAAGCCGAGGGAATTCCTTGGGACGGAACGAGAGGAAGTTGAAAGAGGATTCCCTCCTTTTTATTCCCTCCGTAGCTTCGATCCTCTATCCGCTTTATCCTGGTCCCGTTACTGTCGCAAAATTTCAAGAAAATTCTTTGAGAACCGGATACGGCGTGCAAGGTGCTACATGGCCGTAGAAATTGCTTATACATTTTATACGAAGAAAATGCGCTGGTCGATTCGCTTTTACTATCTTCTCTTTCCTGATTTCAAAAGGATTGTACAATATTGTACTTTAATGTATCAGTAATGAATATCGTACTCGAAACCAAGTATTTTATCAGCATTCAATACGTTTCCAATAAAATTCAACAGTTTAAACGCAATTAACATTATTCCGAAGATTTCAAAATATCCGAAAGTCTGCTGGGAAACATAATATTTCGCAAACCCTAAGCTAACCAACACAAACGACGCGTCGCTTCGAAAGTTTCGAAACACCCGGAACTTCGTCGACACTAAAACAATAGCTCCATGAAAGCAACGAACCACAATGTCCTCGTTTCCCGAACATCTTAAAGCCGTCGAAAACATTCGAAATAATTCAGACGATTTCACGGGAACACTAGGTGCTTCGCATAAACACAATCAAGCACAAAAATCGGGCACATTAAACGCTCGGTAGTCCTGGTGTTAAAAATAGACGATATCTCGGGACGAAAACTATAAAACAAGCAGCACGGAGTCCGACCGACCTCGTCCCGTTCCAATCCGTTCCGCGCGCGCGTCGCCGTCGGGCCGGTGCCAGGAAATAATTTCCCTCACCTGGTCTCCTCCTCGTCGCCGTGCGCGCCGGGCCGGGGCCCTCGTCTCTTCTTTCCATCCCGCGACCTTTCCGCTCCCCTCGCCGGCCAGGCCGAGCCAAGCCGAGCCACTCAAGGATAAAGTAAAAGGAGAGGAGAATTTCCTCTGTGGCTCTCTTCCACACGCCGGTGTGCCGTGTTCGTTGCCCTCTTCTTCCTTTCGCAGCGGTCGCCGAGCAGAACGTTAATTACCGCTCACCGGCAACGGCTCACCGATGCACTCTCCGAAACTCGGTGTTTACGGCGCCTTCGTGGCTACTCATTTTTAAGCGACAAGTTTAATTATGCCCGCAGGCCAGACCGTTTATTCCGGGCTGGTTCGTTCTCTTCTTCGTCGCGACGGCGGCGTCGGTGGCTGCGATGGCGGCGGGCGGGGTGGCTCTGCTCCGGCCGTCTTCCAAGACTCCGCTTCCCCGTTTCTTTTCCGCGTATGCTCGTCGGCGAGCGAAAGAACGGCCCTGAGCCGGCCGTCACGCGATCGAGGTATGCGTGTCGAAACGATCGTTTATGATCTTTTATATCAGTTTTCCTCGCGCGGCGCCAACGAGACACGCCAGCCCGCTGATTATCCCCGGGCCTCGCCGCTGTTTCAAGTACGACCTGTCCATTTCGAGGGAGTTCGATCACCTGGCCCCTTTCGCGATTAAGATTTAACCCTAGATAACGAAACATCCGTTTGAATTCGAAATCGAACGCAGGAGCACATTTTAAACATCTACGAATGCTACCAATGTTAATTTTGTACGTTTCTCTGTTTTATAATTAGAATTTGGTAATATATCTCTTGAGCTGCGCTACTTTGTTTGAAATACATGGACGAAATACACAAATATGCATGTCTTTAATTCGTAGTCTATGAGTCGGATGTGTACTTACAAACTAATAATCATGTATATTTAGTTATGTAGGGTGAAGAGATTCTTGTAGGATGTTGTTCACGTTGACGGTGATGAATGGCGCGGAAAACCGTGTCGGGGATGTGGACAAAAGTGGATTACAATAACAAATGCACAATCTTTCGAGACGCGATTGCTGTTTCTTCTGATTTTTGGATTTTCTTGGATTCTTTTGGAAGCGAGGATTTCTATTTTTTTTGTTAACGAGCAAGATTGTTTTAAAGTTTTAATATTCTTTTTATCTTTTTTATTAAAATGAAGAATTTGTTCTCAGTTTATGATTAAATGTTGTTTTATCGTCCTTTGATTCGATGAAGCTTTATTAATTCTCGAGTGCTTAAACTACTGAAGCATTCGTATGGCAAGTAAAATTCTGTTTTCCCTCAATCTCGTGACTGCTGTATGAAATATTCAAGTTTCCGCAAAAATCCTAGGTCCAGTGATAACCGGAGTGGTTGAAAACGTTAAGTAGGGAGATTTATTTATTACATCGTTAAGTATTGAAGCTCACCTTCCCCTATTAGCATTTCCATCGTAAACAACGATTCTTAATAGCGGCGTATAAGCTGAACTGACCAACATCAGTCATCCGTCGTACGAACGATCACAGCAGCCGCACATAAAGACGTTGAATAGGATGCTTTTCCCTTTCGATTCTCTCTTGAATCAATGTTAATCCGTGACGAATTTCAGCGTCTCACGCATGAACGACCAACACGGTTTATCCATCGATTTACCCGCATTCTTCTAAATCCCGAGCGATATTTCGTCGACTCCTAACTTGCAGGATTAAACTCGGCCCATTAAGACGGACGGTGCTAAATGCTGGGCGTCCCTTTCGGCTGTTTTTCAGCCGTAAGCGTTTGCTGCTCTAAAAGAACCGCATTTGAACAGGCGGAGAAAGAAGAGAGTAGAACAGAGAGTGAAAAGGGAAATAATTAAGCATTAAACTGCGAATTTTTTCGCAGATACGAACTTTTATTAACTAGTCTGGAAAAAAACTGAAATGAGTTTACTTCTTTCGTTATGAATAATGAGAAAGTAATAAATTAATAGTAATGATTATTCAATAAAATGTAGTAACTACTGCTTATCAAAGTATAACTACCATTTTGTTTGATGTGTTCGTGAGTAATATAAAAGTATAAAATTCACAGTTTACTCGTTTTGTTTCACAAAATTCGAGTAGGGTAAATAGAAAATTTCAAAGTAACTCTTCAATGTATGAAAGAAGTCATTTATTTTGGCTGTTTAATCGAAGTATCGATTTCACGTTGATGGTTAACGTAGCCCGAGAAGATTGGGCGATCGAAGGATGGCCATTTTCTCGGAAAATATGCTGGAAACCACGAAAGGTTTCATCGACGACGAACACTTTCACGCCTCGTTGGTCGCAACATCGATTATAATGCTAGTCAGCTCTGGAGCTTGATCGATACAAGCCGCGACTAATTTCAGAAAAAGGAAAAAAATGTAAATCCATTAATGTTCCAGCCGGGGATACTTTCATCAATATTCTACGTGACGAAACTATCAAGTTCCGTCACGACGTTAACATTATGTTTCACTTATCGGATGAGAGGGTCCCCTGTCCCAAGAAAAATATTTTTCATTCATGATACGTCTTTCTCCTCGAGGAAGATAATATCTTGGACACTGAAGAATTCTCGAAAAATATACTACTTACTAAGCGGAAAGATATTGTATCGCATTGATACGCATAATGTGTTCTTATGTTCACAGTCTCAGAGTTGCAAAGATACTCACTAAACGCTAAATTAATGAAATTTTATTATAATCTGGTAAAAGAAGAACAGAACAACATAATAACGTTGAAAACTCATATTTTGCGCATATATTTATACGTGCAGTGAATATAAGCGATAAATAATGCACAGGTTCTTTATCCAATGTTTACTGAACAACAACATGCCAATTCGAAAGCTTTATTCAACTACAGGAAGAGCAACAAAAGAATTCCACCCTTTTTCCAATGTTATATTTTCTTATGCATTCATCCTCCGAATTGTTGAACCTCTTCTAGCAAAAAGGGAAACAAAAAGAAATATATAATTTACCATCCGCCAAGTGTAGTCTCACTTCAATCATCCCAAACACAAACCCAAAACTCCATTCAGCAATTTTCACGCTCGCGTCGTCGTCGCTCGCCCGCGATTTCATTCAATTAACCCGCGCAAAAAGTCACGGGGATCGTAAACGCTTCCGTTACGTCCTCCTCGAATTAGCCGGTAACGATCGGCGGCAAAAAACGAAAGTTCATTTCGAAGTCGGTCGACCGTGGAGCCCGCCACGCCGCACCGCTGTGTGTCGCGTCGCAAGAAAACCCGGAGCGTCCGAGTGATTAATAATTATCTCATCCGCGGCGCGTCGCGTTACAAACGATCGGCGATCAGGCCGGATAATAAGGATGATCCGTCGCCGGCAGGGGGATTCAGGCTTCGTTACTCGATTTTCCGCGCAGCTAAATGTAGCCGGGGATAGATCTCGCATTAAACCCACAAGAAGTCTCAGTTCGATAGCCATAAATCGAGATAACGCACCGAGGGGCAGAGAGGACTGGCTAGTAGCTACCAGGACGGGTTAATATCGGCTCGCAGCTTGCTCCGTGCTGTCCACAGGCGACGCGGGGATGTGAAGGGAAGATGGAGAGAGAGAGAGAGAGAGAGAAAGGGAGAGCGTAGATCAGGAACAAGCGAATTCCGCGAGCGGAGAACCCGGAAAACGCGTGGCTGCCTCTTAGTTAGATGAGAAGCAATTATCGTAAATAAGACGTATACCCATCGCGTACGTGGGTGTTCCGTGTTCCGAGTTCCTCTAGCGCGGAAAGAGAAGCGGCTGAAAGAAGAAATATGTGTGGCAGAAGGCAATTCCGCTCCTCTGGCATTCGCCGTGCAGCGGCGACCGCTGCGCTTTCATCGGTAGCACGAATTATCGCGCAATAATGGCGGAAGCGCATTCGGTTTCGGTTTCGTTTTGCGCCGGCTTAGAATATGCCTCGGCTAACGGGACGAGTGGAGTGAGATTGAGACGAGAGAATAAATGTTATGCTGCACGGAAAGTTTCATTGGATTGTTGGACGAAATTTATAGAGAAGGTATATTGGACCTCGTCCATTTTTGGTTTGAAGAGGAGTTTCGGTATGTCGAATTTAACTTCGTTGAACTTGCGTGTTTTATTCGAGAACTGTTTATTGTCTTTTAGTTCAGCTGTTTGCGATGTTTATTGATACATTTTAATCTTCTAATAAGAAGAGATTCGAGATATTGGAAAATTGCATTTATTTGTGAGAATTAATTGAAATGTAGTGTATTAGTAATGAGATGAATTTAATAGAGAAAATAATGGCTAGTGATTGTGGAATACTCGGTAGAAAAATAAAACTATCGTGTATGGTGAAAGGGTCTTGGTTAGGTAGTGGTACTCCATTCTAAACCCTTTGTAATTTATCCGAAAGGTTCTCCTTGCTTGTAGGAAGTTCGATAGGATTAAGACCTGGCGAACGAGATTTAGGGTACGTACAATTACTGCGTGCAATTGAAGCGAAGTTAATTATTCTAAAAGGGAATTGTTTCAGCTGAGAATTGTATGGAATATTTATCTACCTTAATAGTCGTTTCAACTAATAAGTAACAATTTCGTATCCTTTAACCAATATTTTAATACCAACAAGTATTACGATCATAATTCAACAAGACCTAACAAAACTACCATTACAATTTCTCTTTCGAGGTTTATTTTTCAAATATTAAAAGTAATATTTAACAATTATTAATGACGATAAATATAAGATGATCAGAAACACGTATACGCGACAGAAATGCCCCAAATTTATTTCATAAGAGGAGAGACAGTGATAAAAAGAATGACTATTCGGTGATCCAGCAATCGTGTAACATTAATATCTTCGATTCCCTTTCTGCGTCGTCGTGCGCAGTCAATTTATATCTGTGCGGACGGTAATTGTTCATTAGAATGACAAGAACGAAGCGAGCGTGCTCGTCCCGATCATTTATCTTCGTATCATTCACAATAATTCCCGGAGCAAACGTACGCGGCTCGTTATCAAGAAAAATTATAGTGCCCGTTAATGATAGCAACGAAATGTCAGCCACGCGAATAGTGTAAACTGATTCGCCTTTTCTCCCGGCGTAAGAGTCAAGAGACACGCAATCATACATCGTCCTGAGGACGCGCGCGACCCCTCGCAAGGAAGCGAGGGTCAATCTTTTGTTTAGCCGCGACCTTTTGTCTCAGGATCTTGCAATTACTCACGTACCCGGCGCACTCGTAAATTGGAGGGAAACCTTCCGCCCGTTTCTCTGTTTTTCAGACCGTCCCCGCGAACATCCTCTTTACGTGACACCTGTCTACTTATAACGGCTGTTCCATTTTAATACCCGGGGATGTCCTTTAAATCGCCGCGCGGAGGAACGAAATAATTTCTAGGAAATACGGGAATGTAAGAAATATGGAATATATTCTGTTTATCGATCATTTACATTTGCATATATGTTTGTTTATATTGTTAGAAGAAGTATATTTCTAGACTGGTTTCCTTAAATGCAATTATTTATATTTTAGATCTCTAATTGCATTTTAATGCTACATGGATTATCTATTTTCGTTGAATTAGTTATTTCACAACAAAATAATAAAGTATATGTACTTATTTATGGTTATATAAAATATAAATATTTAATGTAAATTATGATATATATAATATGATATATTTAATATAAATACTAGTATTTGTAATATAAATATGCTATTCTTATATCCTCGACTGATTAGTTAATGCTAAATTCAGGTTACAGGCAATCGAGTTCTTTCCTCCGCCTATCGCAGAAGAATATTAATTTTTAACGTCACGTCAGCCATTTAACTGCGCGAACGGTCCTAAGACCTCGGAACACACCGAGATAAAACTCGCGGACGTGCTTATCCCATATTTAAAGCCAGATTATCATTCTGAAAGATTAACGAGCAGCAAAACTCGAAGACGCACGGTCTCGTGAAAATTTCAACGAAGAAAATTCGTTTTACCCGGCCCCGCACCCTTGAAAGCTCTTTACAGATGGTAAAAAAGAGTCTCGAAAAGTCTCTCCCCCTAGCCGCGCCGCGAAATGTCCACTCCGTCGACGGGTTTCCAAGTGACCGTTGCCAAGGGAGGCAAGAGACTCCACTTTGCCAACCCTCGGCCGTTTTCTAACCCCTCTCTGTGCTCGAAGTAGATCGAACCCGCACGCCCGCACTCGTCCCTGGTTTTCGAAAACGAGGAAAACGGTCGGACATGCACGAAGAATGGAAGCCGATCGCCTCGCTCCCGGAGAAAAAACGATCCTGACGAAGGGACCGACAGCGTCGGGAGCGTAATTTGCCGATGAGGGACTTCGCCTATTTCCACCCATCCAGTTTTTTTCGTCGCCTTCGCTCGATTCCTCTTCGCCCGGTGTTTTTCTGCGCCCTCGTCTTATTAACACATCAACGCGCTTCGTCCCGTAGGTCGAAACGTACGATTGAAATATCGGTGGCACTCGTGTAACACGAAGTTCCATTGATCTCACGAATTCAACTCGCGATAGCAGGGGGTGTGTCGTTAGCCAGTTACACCCAGGGAAACTGCGAGTCCCCGGAAAACTCGGGAAAAACGACGGGGACTTCCTATTTATCTGCGCCAGTGTCCGAGGAAAAGAATCGAGGAAGAATCGGTTCGGCAGACGCAAGCGAACAGTTCATTTAGCTACTCGCCGGCGAACTGGGAGGGAAAAAGAACTGACTTTATTCCCTTGCACTCGAAGCATTAAAGAGTTTCGGAGGTGCTTCGAGAGGCCATTGAGAATCCTTAAGAAGCTTTCCAAGCCTTCGTAACTAATTAAAATTCTTCTCCCCCCGAATCTTTAAAACTTGAGTTGATCAATCTGGCGGGAACTAGCGTTTCCGTGGGACCGTGGGGAGGGCGAATGTTTTGACGAGGAAGAAAATCCCGGTTCGCGCAGCTGTGTTCGGGGAACCATTGCGTCTGTGGAGAGGAAAATCGTGGACGGCAGTTTCTGACAGAGAATATTAACCCGTGTTGACCCCCGCGACAACGGCCGTGATTATCTCAATCAGTGAGATTAATTCACCGCTGCCATTCGTTGTTGACCTCATCTTATGAAGAGGACTCTCCTTTGTGCCCGGTGAATTTGTCTTTATTGCTGAACTTTGGATGGCTGTCTGCAACTCGACCTATGACGTTTCCTGAAAATAAACCGTGTTCCCTAACTGTGGATACGGAACCGTTGTTTAATTTGTACTTTTGAAGTTGGAACTCGGAATTAACTGGAATTACAGTTAGAACTTCGGACGTGTACAATGGTGATTTCTGACATTTAAATAAATGACCCAGTGATTACATACGGTACTCGGGGGATTGAATAACTTCAGAAATGTGTAAACATGTTTTCAATGTCATATACAGTATAATTTGATGTCGATTTACACTGGATTTTTATAAACTTGTCGTATGAAGCATACCTTAATGGTCGTAGCTTCGTGTCTGTCTTTTCTCTTAAGCCTGGGATATAAAATATCTTAACTCCTAAGTCAGCCGAGTAACGCGGGCTACTGACTACTCTTCAGTCCCTAGAATCCTAGGTTTCAGATATCTAACACCTAAACTTGATAGTTTACATTAGTTTAGAATCAATTACACCCTCATTTTCTCCTTCGCTAAGCGGCCAGAAGCTTTGAATCTCATTAATGCTAGACTATCGACGCTCTGTGATCCAAAGTCCCCAAGTCGTTATTTCCAAAATTTTCAAAATTCTCTATGTCTCTTGGTAATCAATCATGTAGCTTTTAAATATTTCATTTGTATACATCATTTTACTACTTCTGTACTTATAATTTGGTCACTCGGTAACCAATGCAGTTAAGCCCAGAAAAAAAAATTAAGAAAATTGATATAATGGCTTCTGAAATAACCATACAACAAATTTTGAAGCTATAAAAAGAATTTTATTCCAATAAAATTGACAAAAAGCAGAAAATACCAAGAAACGAATTCAGTATGTAATATGAATTTCTATAAGAGACTTCCTCTAAAACCGTACCTCCAACAAACTAACTTTATTTTCCACCTCCAATTAACGTTCCTCGAGGAACCATTTGATTCCTGTTTGTTCCGCGATCCCCGAGACACCCGATGCATCGGTGTTGTCCGGTCGTAGAACAGCGGAGGGTCGCGCAAATATTGAGACAAAGGCATGCAAATGAGCGCCTATTCATCGGCGAATCTTTTTATTTCCGCCGGTGGTCCGGCAGGCAAAGTGGCAGCGTCGGTTTACAAAACAAAACCGGTTAATTGCGGGTACAAAGAGTGGGGAGGGATGAGGTTGTGCCAGCGGGAAAGGACGATGGGCAATAGGAAGGAGCCCGGTCCGACCGGACGACGCAGATATCCTGTCCAGTTGTCGGCCCATCTACTTATGGTGCCGGACACCTGCGAATTCCGGTCCGTTTCGGGGTTTCGTGTGCACCAAGGTAATTTAGCATTCGTGCCCGGCCGCAAAGTAGTCGACGCAGGGCTGAGTCACACCTCCGCGGAGGTATTTTAATGCCCCGAAACGTGAATGGATTTTTATGTCGGCCCCTTTTAATGTATACACCTTGTACACCACGCTTCCGAATCTTGTCTGACGGCGCATTACTCGCCGCGGGGAGTGTTCCTACATTTGTATCCCCGTGAGAGACGACGCTTTCCACTGGCGCGACATTACAGTTTACGATTACGATTAATTAACTGTCGACTGAATGGCTGGTATTTCGATAAAACGAGTAGGTCGCTGGGTGTCGTTCCGGCGTCGTTTCCAACGACACAGATCAGTCGATGAATGACTGACAGTTTGCTTGATGATAGTTTAAAAGTGTTTGTCCGTTGCTATTCATCATGATTGTATTCGTACAATGGTATTAGTAGTTAATATAACACATATAGTGATGTTTATTTTCGTATACGATAGTTTCATTAGATATGTATCAGGAGACGGTTGGATATTTTTTATTGAACTGAGAATTGTAAATATATAGATTATAAAATTCGATTTGGAAATAAATAAATATACTGAGAAACTCAAAGATCCAGTGTTGAGAAACAAATATTTGAAATTAATGTTTTAATTTATTTTCAAGTAAAATGGGTTTGATACTATTCTGTGAATGTAAAGTCGGTTAATTCTAATTTGTATATATTTGAATGCTTTTCATCGCGGTAGGCATGATCCATTTGAAATTCAACGATTTTTTGGACGTTTATCATGCACCGAGCATTTCGAAACGTCTGATTTCCATATTGTACGGCCCGCATATCGGAATTGCTGTCTCGAGAACTCGAACAGCGGTCTGTCTTCTTTTGTAACCCGAGTTAGATGCATTTGCTAGCCACACTAAATTGGCTGATTATGCTTTGGAAGTCCGTTCGTTAGTCCGCCCGCTGCAGGATAAGCTTGATGATTTCCGTGGAATTATGTAAACGAGCGATCTGGAGCCGTAGGCCAACCCAGATCCACGGTAATTGAGCCAGGAGACGTGTATTTGCGGAAAAACGAGCACCTCCGTGGAAAATTTCAAAGCGCCGCCGTTCCTCCGGCTCTAGACCAATTTATTCCAGCAGAATGTCCCGCGAGAATTTCGTTATCCTTTCGTTTTCCGCTCAAAATTTCGATCCGTTCGGAGCAATTTCAGTCGCCGCGAGAAACCGAAATTGCGCATAAAAAATTCCAGTAATTTCCAACGGCAACAATAACGCACAACAATTTGCGTAACCATTACAGAGCAATTTAACCGCTTCACTTCCGTGACAAACGCGCTGCCCATTCGAGGACCGTAAATTGTAGAATAAAGTAAGTAACTGTAACACGATATTTATGGACACTTCTTATCGGTCGTCGTAAAATTCAAGCAAAAAGAATAACTCTCGTTATAAATACACTCGACCGTTTTACGACGTAAAACTTCAATCCATAAAAATTTACACAGTCGAGGGACACGGTGCGGCTGGGATCTGGAACTGTATTAAGAGTGCACCGAGAATTGCCGGCTTTTCGGGGATGCGCAATAAACCGACTCACGCCGGGTCGCTCGTTCGCGAAATGATCCGCGATTAAGCATAAATCGTCGTTCCGCCGAAGGGAGCACATGATCCTTAATGATAATTACGGGTTGCACCGTCGGCCCCGTTCACGGTGTCCCGCGCGCTTACGTGCGAGCGATGGAAAAAATAAGAGGAGGATAAAAACGGGCCGGAATGAAAGAAACATTTCGACGTGCGTGCACGACGGTACCGTTAACCGCGAGAAGACGGTTTTAAAGACCACGAACCGGGATAACGAACGTTACGCACCGTGATTTTTCACTGGTGAAACGCGATCGCTCGTTTACGGAAACAGATTAAGTGGTCGTTAAAACCGGCGATTCGTCGGCGCAATAATAAAAGTGCAACGAAGTCGCCGTGAGATAACAAAGAAGCGCCGGCCGAAGACGCTCCGTACCGGTGTTTTCACCTCGCGTCCTGCGGCTACCTCGTGAACAGAGAAATTTATCGCGCGCCCAGGAAACGCCGCGTCTTAATTGCCCGGAATGCGACTCGACTACTTACAATCAAATTTTGCAAATTACACTTTCGACCTGGACCTACTTAGACTCCCTGGCCCCTTTAAACCTTCGATTTGTGTCACGAGATTACTTTCAGCGCGACGTTCCTCTGCGGGCCTGGTTCCGGGACTTTTTTGGCGATATTACGTATCGTGTTACGATTTAATCGCTTGCACGTATGTACGTATGTATATAGTGATTATTAACTTCCGATATTAAAACACATACTTTTAAGCATTCATTTAATACTCTTAAAGAGTTTCTCTAGTGAACACTTTAGTTCCTAGTATGGGCAAATTTTGTTTTGCATAATATTAGCGCAGTTTTATTTCTTGTAGGTAGTCTTCAATAATACTGATAATATTGAAAGATGACGTTATTAATATTATTATTATATAGCGGTATACTATGTTTAATGTTAGATAATTTCCCTTTTCCCACTGGAAAACTTGAAATTTGGCGTTTATAACCTTTTCTACAAATACTCTTCAATTATGTCTTTTGTCTCTTCTCCTTATCCGTCAGTTGTGAATGCAGCGGTCTCCCCCGTCGTTCATTCACGCAAATTCCCCGATTCGCGCATTCCGAGGAGACTCTAGGGGCCGAGTGATTAATCTCGTTATGGACGCCGCGAGACCCAAGGTCTCTGCCAGCAGACGACTGCAAGATTCAATCTGCGCTCCTCGTCCTCTTCTTTCCTTCGCTCCTTTTGTTCCCTTGTACTCGAGCACCTACTCCTCCTGCTCGCTAGTCAATGGTAACAAGATTTAAAGCCAAGACGTGACACCTTATACAAGGTGCTCTGAATTTTCGTCTGTGAAACGATGACAGCATATTTCATAAGTAGAAATTAAAGAAAAATTATCGTACCAATAAAGATTAAAGAATTAATAACAACTATTTAATAAAATATAGGAATAAATTACCTATTTTCTAGTATCTTAAATACGCGATTAACATTTCTAAACAATCGAATTCACTACATTAAAAATATCTTCTTAAACAATAGACATAACAATTCTTTTTACCATGTAAAGTATGGAATAGTAATACAGATTACTTCTTGAATATATTATTTTATTCATTTTACATATTCGTTCGATTAAAGCTACACCTGTGATAATAAACTAAAAACACGTTTCTCGGCGATCATTTAATTTCCCCATTTAAAGGCAAACTTTAAATTCACCGTATACCGTTGCATACCTTTTCTCTAGTTTTTTGTGGGGTTAACCGATTTGCCCATTAAGTGGCTCATTTAAAACAAAGTATGCATTTCTCCGTTTCGCTCTCATCGCCGTCTTTTATCGAGGATCACTGTAAACTCACCCTTACCCGTGGTCACAAGGTGGACCAGCTGTCTCTTTACGAGCCTAAAACCTCGAACGTTCTCGCCCCGTTTCACTCGTCTCATTTCGCACGATAAACGTTCGAATATTTCTTTCCGCGGGACTCCCACTAAATTGCTTGTATTTAAGCGGTTAGACGCCCTTGGCTGTCGCATAAATTCAACCGTAAACACCGGATTATTGCAGACGAGCGCCGCGGAACAGCAGCGACCGCCAGTAATTGCGTGATTACCGTTAACATTTGCGTGTATGTTGGTAGCTCATTGTCGGATTAAGCCGCGGCGGCCCGCCTGCTGGCTCGAGCCGACGGCGAGGCGTTCGCCGAGCGATTATCAAAGTTGTTCTCCAATCGCGTTACCGGCGAAAGATCGCGATCGTAATTCGAGACCTTTCCAGGCGTCTTTTATCAGCGGATTAATTCGTTGAAAGTTCGCGGGTCAGAACAATGGGAAAACGATCACCAACGTCGACGATAATCTTGTTTGCTCGTGTGGAATTGATTTTATCCTACGATTGCAATTAGTCTCGTGGAGTTCCTTTTATCGCAGTATTGTTTGCAAAATAGACTTTCAAGTATTAGTGAAACTTAGGTGGTCACTTCTGCGTGAATCGTGAGTTTAGTATTAAACTCGGGAGTTCAACGCTAAATTTACGAAACCAATTCGACAAATATTGAATTTCATAAAAGTTCTTTTTCACTTTTTTCTATTAATTCGTCATTACGGTAAATGTTTGCAAGTCTTTTCTGGAACTAGAACATCATTCCTCTGATAAATTATTAACTATTTTGCTTCGCTGGTTGATTTTGAATACAAAATACCATGTGATTATTCATGCGCCATTAATTAGTCAGTCGTACCGACGTCTCTAATAGGGAATATTCAAGTGGCCGCGGTGTGCAACGGATGTCTTGCTAACTTCAATTTCCATGCATTGCTATTACACCTCTGTTACGGAAACGATGATACATTTCCCGAAACGAAACATTTGTGGCAGGTACTTATACATCTCCTCGTTTGTATAATGCATTTGAAGAAAGAATCTTCTACGGTAATTTTTCATTCCAATATTTTCTTGCGTAAAACATAAAATCCCTTGAAACCCTGTGGTGTTTGTATTATAATATTTTAATGAATATTGCACACAGGTGAACTAAAAGACAATAGAATGTTTTCGATGAAAATAAACAAAGCAGAGATCAACGAAGTTCAATTTAACGCAGTGACATTTTTCTCGAAACTTCGTCTGAAAGTGCTACGAGACTTTTTAGCGAACCTAATACTTTCACGAGCGTTCCCACGCGCGGAATTTCATTTTCATCGGATAAAGGGAGTGCCACTGTATCGCTCCGTCAAGCGAAATGGAAAAGGGATCGCATAATTAGTCAAAATTAAAACGGGCTCCACGGATAACCGTTCCAGCCGATTCGATTTCCGATCGGCAATTCGAAGGCAGCCATGTAATGAAACGTGACTCGTTAGCCGGTGACATGTTCGTTCGTCCAGATGTTGCCGAACATTCGTGGGAGATGCGAGTTTGTAGGTGGATCGGCTTGAACGTCGGATTCGTCTACCTACGAGTTTTAGCTTTCTCTTTGCCTTTCCCTGGTCAGCGTTCCGAATCCGTATTTGCATCTGCGAACGATGAGAATTGTCCGGCCGAAGCTCAGTGCAATATACAATCGCATATCGTCTCGGAATTTCCATCCATTTACAAATTGCTCCGCAGTTCAGTGTTTTGTTAAAGTAGTTTCAATTTTTATCTAAATTAATCCGATGAATCTTAATTCCAACTGTTGGGTTAAATTAATTTTAATTTTCCTCTAAATTAATCGAATTAATCTTAGTTCTAAGAGTTAAGTTCTAATCATTTCAATTTTCACTTAAATTAATCTAATGAATCTTGTGTTTCGAATTTATATGGGCAGCTTAAATGTGTATAATTTGGAAAATCTTATTTGCAGTTCGAAACAAACCACTGAACAATTTGTATAATTTCATTGGTACCTTCTTCGGTTTTTAGTTCTTTAACTGAAAAATAACTGAAAACTACGTGAAATATTGTAAATATGTAAAGTCGTGTTATAATATTCAATTGAATTTCATGTATGTTTGAGAAGAGATGACAAATATGTGTACATCGTCCCAGCCTTTACTTTTCGTTATACCTTCCTCCATCCTTTCCGTCCACGCATGAATCGGAAAGAGGATTCTTGGTTGCATATTTACTCATCCAGCCTTGATTCCTCTTGTAAGTCTTATCTCATGTCTCCTTTGTAGACGTGCATCCATAATCCACGTATGCACGATTCTCCAGTCGATTCCTATTATTTTCGCCGATTTCTGTACCGATACATTGCCCTCGGGCAGTTCTGGAACACATAGGAATGCGAAAGGGGCCTTTATTATTGCAGATCCTAGTACCAGTTAATCTTCTTTCAAAGAGACAGACGGTTGAACAAAATGAAAACAGAGGGAACTGTACAAACTTATTTCTTTCTCTTATAACTTATTCATCGTAAACGACGAATTAACTATTTAATTAAATATTCAATCTTCATACACAGGGTGTTTCCGAAATCATGGAACAAATGAAATTCATATGATACTCCATCTCCGAGATAATCCACGAATTATCATCTCCACTTCTTATAAATATCAAAATCCACTATCTCGGAAATGAAATGTTGTATAACAAAATTCTATTCTATATTTTCGATTTGATCTTCGTATGGATCTTAACTCGGTTACACAACGATTTCGGAAACACCTGATTTTAAAAGTATCGAGACACGGAGTATATCCAGCAAGATAAAAAAGCCAGTTTGAGTTTCGTCAGTTGATACCAGTCAATAAAACGTTTATTCGTATCAATGCCGGCGAGAAGCCAGGGAGAGAAGAAGGAAACGAGAACAAATTTTATTGCCGGCCGTAAACTTTTTCGCTGGCCGTTTTCCTCAGGCTCGTCAGCGCCTTCGGGTCCCTGCCACCATGATGCAGACATTAAGATAATCGCCCTGTACCGTGAACGTTTCTCCAGGGTACGCGATGGGATCCTCGGTCAAACGATGAGCAGTATTGCCCGGCGAAGTTGTGTATCGGTGCCGGGTTATTTTCTGGCACTGTTATCAGGACCCAACTGCTCGTGATTGCAGGGGCTCCGCAGCGGAGATCGCAAGGATTACAGAGGAAAAACGCTTCTGCCATCGCGAAACAATTCGCCGTGGGTCGACGCGGTTCCGAAAAACGTTTCGCTCGTTTCAGAATGGCACTCTCAAGCGAAAATATGTATGAATTCATTCGATTCGAGATTTCACTTGTGCACTTGATCGCATGGCTGCCGGGTGTTCTTTAATGTCGGATATTCTTGTATACTAGCAAACACTAGTCAACGCTGAACCTGTGAATCGATGATAAGGGATCCTTTGATCTCTGAGGATCTCGAATGCCTGCTGCAACCGGATGACCCAAGGCGAGAGTTTATAGGATCGAAGTTTGTCGATCGCTGAACGATTCGATTCACGCTTCATTGTTTGCCTATTAATTGAATATAATTTCAAACATCTAATTGAAATTTAGAATATTGAAATCAAAATATTTTGATCGATCCCAAGCGATGAATCGATAATAGGGGACACTGTAATCTTTGAAGATCTTCCTTCCTGCAAGTGAATACCCTATTATTTCAACTAGTAAGTTGGACAAGAGTGTTCCTCCAACAAAATTCAATTTCAAACATTCTATTCTTTAGCACATTTAAATTAAACCATCTCGATTGATCGCATACGAGCCACACGAATCCCCATTACGGTTTAAACAGTGAATACGCGGGCAGCAATGCGTCTCCAACGTATTCCGCGGCGGATACCCAAACTACTTCTCCACCGTGAACCACCTGCGGTGGATAGTATTCGAGATACACACAGCTGGGCACATGAATTATCTCCTGCGCTGGTATTGCCATCAGGATTTAACGGTGGCGGGATACACGGATATGTATTAAGCTCTATGCGTAAGAACGAGCATGTGTCTACCGCGGAAATGCCGCTTTATAATACCCTTCAGAATAATAAAACTGCTTCAGAGGTCCGGTTCACCTATCCGGCCGCGTGTCCTCAGCATCGGAGACCCGCCGACAGGTGTCACGGACCCGGACGTGTCCGTACGGCGAACGGGCGGCGTGTTTCCCAGACGGCAACAGCTCGCGTCGGGATCGAGGCGATACCCTCGAAACGGATCCGAATAAATGAACGGACTCGGGCGCGAGCTTAAAAAGCAAATCCCTCGTTTCCGCAGACTTTATCGTTCCAGCGGCAGGCGTACGAGCAAATATAATCACGTAGGCAGGATTTAGCCGGGCCGAGGTTAATTCGGCCAGGGGTAGGCGGCCGCTGATCGCCGGCCATTCGGCCCGCTTTAAATTCAAATTTCAGCCCAGGCACCGCAGTGAGAGTTCCGCCCTTCTGAATTACGATTCCGCCGCGCAGCGCGAGTTTTCGTGGTACGCGCGGATCCAGAAGCGGTCCCCATGGAAATGATTGCTCCCACGCGAGATGTCTGGCTCATTAGGCATTCCTTCAGTCTGCACGGTTATACTTGGCCTCAACCGCCCCACCCTCGCCCCTGCTCTTCCTTCTCCTCGTTCCACCCCTGGCGGCCTCTCTACAGCCGCGTTCCCGACTCACGTGTGGACGGAAAAGATGAACGGAGAAGAGCTGGCTGATGAGCAGCTTCGAGAACGTACAGTTCGACTCTTACGTGTGTATTTACTACTCGCAAGCTAAAGTGCACGGTTTTGATATTGTCTCGAACTATTTCGCGACGTGCCTTTAACCTGTTAGCTACTATGTTACTATAATGGCTTTCGCGTATGTTACCTTTTGGAACAGTACATCACTATGTGCTTTTCGCGGATATCGTGTTCTTAAACGGTATGCCACTGAATTGGCTCACTGTGTCTATAAATATGTTTAACATATCGCCTGACTGTCCTCATCATTTGTTTCAGTTCATGTGTTTCGCGTACACAACATTTCCTAACGAGAAGCGTCATATACAGTTTCGCGCGGTCCGCGTTAAAGTTTGCCGCACAGAAATACAGTGTTGCGGAAAATCCTGCCGTAGCTAAAAGGTTAATTTGCTTGAAGTAGTTCGCGAGGTTTGGTAGCTCGTTCGATAAATTAACTTATATGTTTTATTTCTTAACTGTGACCGATGCAACTCCCTTATCGTTAATAATTTGTTAGGGAGGGAAACAGTTTTGATAGTTATTCCGTATCTACGTTTACTTCAAGTGTTGACGATTGATAATAGAGAAGTAATATTTAATTTATATTTTAAGAAATAAATGATACTTAGGTTTCTCAAATTCAGTTTGAAATTTTCGTCACAAGTCTGACGTAATATTGTAGATCAAGGGTTTAACGTCGTCGGAGCGCGTTGGAAGGATTGACAATAAGATTTGCGGGTAACACGCCTAGTGGTAGTGTAACTGTCGAATGGGGATAGACTGTCTCGACGGTTGGAGAGGATGTGAATGCAAATGAAACCGTGTTACAGAGTGAAATGCAACGATGGGGAATGAACATGAGCGTCAATATCTTACTTATATTTCAGTCTGTTGTATTCTGTTTCATTTGTGCTTCATATGGTGCTTAAGATTGTATATAACAATGTTGATTATTGATAATATTATGAATAATCATTGTAACATTTTTTAGTTCATATGCGACAGTTTGATTCATATTGTTACTGTTCCGTTCATTGCAGTTTGTTCCTTGCAATTCAGGTCTCGGTTAGATTTTAGCTAGTAAAATTTGGATATCTCCTGATTTGTGACAAATGAAATCGCGTACGAGTTTCGTGACTAATACAGAATTAGATTAAATAGAATGTATCCTTCTGAATCGTATCGCTTAGAGAAACACAGAGGATTTGGGATAAAAAGTATGTATTCTCTCGATAAAAAAAGCGCGAGAACAATGGACGGCAATTCAATTTATTTCCCGATATCGATATCCCAATCGGGAAAGGCAAAGCAAGTCCAACCGAAGCGAAGAATGAATTGGAATTAGTCGTAGACAAAGCACACGCTTACGAAATTGTTTTTCGTATTTATGTATAGACAGTTGAATATACTCTTTTATCCAGCAGAAAGCTGTAGACTTACTACAACAATCTACATGTAAGTACACTGTCGATCTAAAGTCTGACATTGGATACTTCTTTAAAAAAATAAAACTTCGATTCTTCAACTGAGAATAATATAAATAAATATTTCAGTACTTCCACAATATTCATTCCTACATAACGGGAAACCATTTAAAAAGTAAATAATCGCACAGTTCGTAATACTGTTCAATCTTCGTGAATTCGACAGAAGAAGAAACAGCTCGTTGATATAAGAAACACGTATGTAATACAACATTTTAATAATAAATTTTACATTGCACAGCGAACGTCAAAGGCGAACCGAAACTTTTGAACGTTATTGTACAACCGTTTCTCTTTCATATCCAAGTTCCTAATCGGAGAACGAGAGACGCTGCAAGTAAAACGTATTACATTACGACGATCAATTATTGTTAACGTGTAACATATTGTAATGCCTGGTCGGGCGGCTATTTACGGCCGTGTATTTTTGAAAGAACCCAGTGTGCCGGCGATTGAAAATACTTCATTCTATTCGCCGATTGAGAAAGGTTAGAGGTCGCGCCGTCTGTAATTCTCGGGCACATAATGGCGGCGTATCTCTCCGCGCGCGGTTTCGTTATTGTCGACCTTCCTTGTCAGCATTCGTTTTTAATACCGCGGCCAGCCTCCGGTACACACCCGTGTGTAACTCGTAAGTACACCTGGCGCGAGGCGTAACACGCGTGCGCGATCACTTTGTAATTTATATTAGCGCGCCGCACTCGTATTTACGCATGGGAACTCGATGAATCACGAAGGATAATGTCTCCTGTACCAGTTGCGACACGCGCGCGGCCCGTTCGAAGAAACGATCGTGATCACTGGACTACGGATCTTTATGCAAATTCAAATTTTTCAGGATATAATTGGGAAAACAGAACTACGATAGAAAATTAGGGTATCTTTAGTGAGGATATCATATTTTTGCGGAAGGAGGATGAAAATTTCCTAACATTACATCGAACGTTATGTTATAATGAGGTTATCTTTTAATATTCAATATGATGGATGACTACTATTATCGATGACCACTTGCAAAAGGAACATTGCACATGGATTGTACACTACGGGATAAGGATAGTATAAAAAAAGGATACTTACTGTGCTTTGGATATTTTATATATTATTTCAGGTTGAGTGCATTCTATACAATTTTGTACTTCCAAATCTCCCATAATTTGATATATCTTTGTACCAATCTGTCTAGTTGAGAATGTTAGGAACTATTTATTCGATGGTCCTATTATTGGATTGAACCTTACGATGTGTAAATTATCGAAACATACGTCTACAAGAAACACTTGAACACAGTGTCCAGCTAATTGTTCATTCCCGTTGAAAAGAGATTACATATTAAACCATTTATTACTATACTTTCAATTTCCCAACAATTTCGCAACGAAATTCATTGACAATATGCCAGGGTGACTAAGCTAAAATCTCCACTGATTAAACGTAAAATAAGGAACGCAGGAAAAAGGGTACGCGAAAAAGGAAGGGCCAGCCTTAAGTGATTCGCAAAATCAGCAAGAAGGGTTAGAAAAAGGGCCATAGGCGTGGATAGGAAAAAAACATGACGCGAGCGTGTAACAGGCGGGGAAAGAGGAGGATCATGGACCGGAGGGGCACAAGAAAGGGGGAAAAAAGAGCAAGGTGGAGCGAAGGAGGAAGAGAAGATAGTGGTGAACGATAATGTCCGGCCGTGAGCGTTACTCGAACCGTGAATGTGTCTGGCCGCGTCGGGTCCTCATCCTTCGGAGGACTATTTGTTCCACGCAACGCGTAAATTACGGCCAATCGGGCCGGGAACAGCCCGGCGGAGCAGCAACAATGACGGTCCGTTGCTTCGACGGCCATTATGTATCTGGAAGACGAGGGAATTTCGCGAGGCTGCCCGGAGGGTACTGATCCGGAGCCGCGTCACGGTTCGACGGTTCGTTCGGCTCCAAAGTTATCCACGGTGAACAAGGTGTGCGTGGTGGAACTTGTTTTCGGAATTTGATTATTTTCTCCCTTTTCCCGTTCCTTTCATCTGTACATCTTTCCTCATACACAGCGATGTCTTCATTAACCCCTTGCCTTATAATAACGCGCCAGTCTCGCGCTGGAGATTTCACACGGAATTTAACCCTTACGACGGTTACCTTTTGTTATTGCGTTTTGTTCTTGCGGGAGTATGATAAATTGTTTTGGATAAATTGACGCTATAAATAAACGAGGAAACGTTATTAGGTAGAATTAGCGAAGTAGGCTGTCTAGGGTTAGTCGAATGAAACCTGTCTTTCAATTTTTAGTTCAAAAAATGTAAGGAGATTTTCAGGTTAACCGAAGATTGTTCACTTTAATTTTGTTTGGTTTCGTTTGTGTTCCGCTGGGCGAGGCTCGCGCATTCCAGTAACGCGTAGAAACATTTTCTCGTTTGCGGTCACCGTGGAGATGCCCGCGTTCTAGTTACATCTTCCACCTAATCCACGGGGAACACTTCGTTGGCCGGTTTTTGTCCTTCGGGGCCGATCGAACGGAAAATTACTTGGTAGCCTAGGAACAACTACCACGTCGTGACACGAAGAAAATTCGCAGTCGGAGAAAATAAGCGAGTAGCGAGAGCAAGATACAAGCGGACTGTAATGGAACAAAGATTACATGCAGATGGTCGGGAGATCAAAAGCAAAAGGAAGTCCGCTTCGCAGGAAATTATTTGTGAATGCGGGTTTTACTGTTTTTATTCTATTCTCTGCTACTTTCTTCTCTTCTCTTCTAACGCGTTGATAACAGTGGATTACGAATGGGATATTCACGTGTAAAATACTCATATTCGATGTGAACTACAAATTAAATGTTTATGATAATCATCGATTTCAAGAGATTACACGCAATTATTTTTCTGTTACAGGTGAGTGCACCATTAATGTTAAAACTCTGCTACTGTGCTACTAGTTAGCGTTACGAGGTAAATATCCTCTGATCAATCATTTAAATACGTAATTATTCTTGGGTGTGCTATTTTCCGTTTTTACGAAAATGAACGGTTAGCCAGTTGATTAGGAACGGAATTTCCCGGAAGTTTCGAAGTCGCGACCGTGATCGACCCAGTCCTCTGTATCTGATTACCGTCGAATAATCCTACCGTTTCGGTGATTCATCGCTTCTGACTGCAAGGTGCATCAGAGCGTTGACTCGTGAGATTCCCTGATTCAGAACCGTGGCGAGAGCCGATAACGTTTCATTGATCCGGCTGGCTCGCAGCAGAGATGCCATCGGTTTCGCAATTGTTCCGCGCATAACACCTTCGCGCTTCGCCGTTCTTTTTTTATTCTCCAACGAAGTGGAATTTAAATTAAATTCGAAATAACATTCTCCGGCATTCCGGTGCTTCGAACGCTTTCAAAAATTCCGCCATTTATAGAACAATATAATAGTCCACTTAATTTTATTTCCTTGTTGAAATTCAATATTTCGATTCCTTCAAACTTGAAAATAATTCGAATACGTGCATGTTTTAATTAACATATCATTCATTCGCGATTATTCGAGAATCTTTTAAGAATCGATGATTAATAATTAAGTAAGACTCTGGTAGATGAAGTATTCGAAGAAGTAATGAAATCTTCCGATCGATCCAATAATTGATAGACATCAAATAGATCAAACTGACAGATGCAATTTCTATTAACAGAGATTTCATTGCCTTTGGAGAAACCTCAAACTGATGTCAGTCCGTTCCATCTCTAACTAGCGGCCAGCTAACCGCGTAAACAGTTATCGATCGCGGTCCATACCGATCTAATATCCGTTCAGCATATCGCTCATAGAGCACACGCTGTTAATCTAGCTGCCTGTATAGTGCGATCATGTTACATAGACAGTTGGAGCGCCTCGTTACTCGTTACACGCTGTAACTTCAAATTGCTCGTGCTCAATGCAACTCGTTTGGTCCGCGCGTCTGTGCAATCGAATAAAATTCCACGGCATCGAAATCAATTTATTTAAAATTCCAGAGAGAATCGTTGAATTGAAAGCTTCAACTCGGAACATTCAATTCGAGCCACAGTACCAAGAATTCCACAAAAATTGTATAATATCTATAAGTACCAATAAAAACAGAATTAAAATCTATACAGGTTCCAAATTTGATAATTCCAAAAATTTAAATAGTCAAATTTGAATTGAAGTGTCTAACTCCCTGCGCTCGAAAGTTTTCGTGTTATATATATTCATTATTTCTGTAACGAAGCATTGGTTAAACTACGAATAAAATTATTGTATTTTCATATTCCACGTCTAATTACAATATATAATATATAATATTAAATACATATTGAATTTCATTATTTTGCTGTATCAAATCAATTGACGACTGTCAGCCACATCTCGACTGGAAAGGGTTAAATTCGTTCCTCCCAGAAGATAAATCTTAAAAATATCAATCAACGTCTATATCAGGCTCGAGTTCAGTAATTAAATTGAAGTTTCGAACGATCGAACTGCAAGAAGTTCCAATAACTTTCGCAGTTCGTCCGGAACGGTTTGCGCAGATCTTAACGGGCATTATCTGCGACTCGAATTCAATTTCCAATTACCGAATGTCTGGCGAGGGGGTGGGCGATCAGGATTACACGCGGCGCGCTGCATCGCGAGTGCAGCTCGTAAACCACAAAAGCACCGAACGGGAGAGACGTCAACGGCACCAGCAGCTTTCCCTTATCTTCGCCATTGTTCTGTTGCTCGTCCATTACGGCCTTGTCTTAGCTACTGTTACTTCTGTTCGAAGGACGATTACATTCTATCGGTTATCATAAATTTAGTGCACGGCCCGGCGCGGCGCGGCGTGTAGTCGAAAGCGTCGTGCGCTGCCCGTTCCACGTAATTCATTGATGGAGACCGTAAGAATGATCCTTTTATGACGGGGGAGAGAGTTAACAATGAGTGAAATTGAATTTATCGTTATTTCACTTTTGCCGGACGTCGCTCAGGCTTTACGGGCCTTAATCGCAGTAAAATCCACTCGAGAACGTTCACTGCCTCACATTTGTATTATTTATGTACAGACGTGATCGACCGCTGCGTACGATCGCCATTAGTTTGATTAGAAAGTCTGCTTGTATTTATGTAACAAGAAAGTTTAAACACGAACTTGAGTTCTCAAAGTAAATTAAATGAAATTTAATTAACGTGTGTGGCACGTTCGCTTAGTTTGCCGGCAGTTTTCTGTCGTTCGTATTATTGTGTTTCTTCTGATTCTATTGTTTATTTTCATCAAGACGGCCAATGAATATCGAAGGCGTCGGCAATCGGTTCTGAATATTTCAGATGAAAATGGAGAGATCAGATTAAATCGCCTACATACCGTCATAATTGGAACAGTAAATTTGATCGGCTCCTTGGAACGCGTTTGATCGGGTTCCGATCGAAGTCGCATTACCTAGTGGTGTCAACTTGCAATTGTGTGTAATTACGGCCTGACTAATCTGATTAACAAGATCATAGTGCCCATTGTTGTCCTGATAATAGATCAGTTTGATGTACTATTACGGCGGTGTACCGGTAATGCTCTGCTATCATGTTTATATGGCAACTAGTGGGAATTTGGGGCACTGCTCGATAAGATGTCCAAGTTTCAGGATGCACTGTTTTGCAGTTCTGCTCGTGTCGCAATTAACAACGCAAGAACTTCAATCACCATTTGACCATAAATCTAGAATCTCTCACCTTTCTGTATCTAACAAATGAAGTTCCTTGTTATCTCTTAGTTCCAATAATTTATTAAAAAACAATATTTCAATCTATAGTTTCCCATATATTTCCCACACATGTCCAACATATTCAACTAAATTATATATATATTTCTCACTCCCGTTTATAAAAGTCCCTTCTCACCTCTTCGATACAAACAGTAATCAACAAGAAAAACAGATGGAAAAAGAGTACGCGTGAAATAATCGTATAGAACTGTTCTCCAGCGCAGTACCATCGATATCAGCGCATCGACGTGTTCCCCCGCGAGACGTCATTAACAGATCGCTCGATAATAACAGCCGGTTCGCGCATTAAGAAAAGTAACTCGCGGGAGGATCGCGTTACCTGTCACTGCAATTACCAGCCAATTGTCCGCGGCCGCGGCGAGCCGACAGATTTATCGAGCGTGATAAATATCAACGGCTCGTGCAAGTTCGCGCCTCTCGTCCCATCGTCCGGCTGCGAGAGAGGCCTCCTGCGAGGACGGTCGCATTGTGCTCGCGGTTATCCCGCACTCTCAATTAATCGACCGGCTGATTGCAAGCCGCGATACCATCCGGTTGGAGCAGAACGACGGAACCGACCCCCGGCTACAACAACGAAAGACCGGTGAATACGACGTCATTAACGGGACGCACGCGCGAGCTACGTCGCGACGAGCGACCCTCGAAACGGCTCGTTCCGACTAATCGAAAATTACTCCCCTCGCTGGAGATAGACCGGCCAAACGATGCCAATTCCGACTCGCGTGTTTATCTTGCATTCGCCGCGACAGAGTTCGCTGACTGTTTAGCCGACCTTTAACGCGTCCTCAATGCGTGAAGAGGATGGCCTGTTCGGGGCTGGAAGAAATTGGATCAACCCCTTCGTTTTCAACAGAGAATGTCAATTCTGATGGAATTTCTGGATTTGAGTTTTGGTACAGGTGAAAATTGATGTATGAAATTAGTGTTGCGCAGTCGTTTGAAGGAAGATTGAAGTAATGGTGAATAAAAAAAAACAGTCCTTGAGGAGAAATGGTAGCTTGTACATCTTATGGGGACGAAACTGGACGTGAAGAAAAGAAATGATATATGAGTTGATCCTTTCGTCGAAATCTTTTTAGGTATATGCATCGTTCTCGGTTTTCCTGGGTTTTTCTGTAAAGGTGACACCCTGATATTCTTAGATGGCGAGTTTTCTATGAATAACTTTTATTTCAACTGTTTGGAATGTTCAAATTTGGAAAATTTGAGGTTGGACGTAGTATTATAGTGAGAGTAAAATTCCTTTGTTCTCTGATGAAGTTTTCTAAACAAGTGAAACGTATCAGTACGTGTATCTATACAAGATCAATTCAAAGTTTTCTCTAAGACCCGACGCGAGGGGATCAGATGTGCTCGCGGATTAATCGCGTTATCTACTTATCCGCCGCTCTTACGGTTCAACGACAGCGTTAATTCACTTTACACCGTCGCCCCGTGGGGACATCGTCGAACTATCTGCGAGAAGTCGAGCACTCTCGTGACGGCCGGGACTAGTCCTATTATCGAGCAGCGTCTGCTCAGTTGTTTCACAGTGAAAAGATCTTAATATCTGACTGGACGAGCAACAATATTCCACGTTTAAATTTTCAAGTGAATTCCACAATTAAAATTCGTGGTTGTAGATTCAATTCCATTATTTTCAATTTAAAAAATTTAATTTTTTATGTAGATTTCTATTTATTAAATTGGATATTAATTCCATTGCAACCACTTGAAATACATTTCATGTAAACTAAAGATAACGCGTTCCGAGATTGTTTATACGACGCATTTTCATTTGTACCTTTACAGTTATCGATAACACTTTAAGTTTATTCAGTGATTTGAGATATAGGTAATCTCTAGCAGCCTCACTAAATTACGAAGCAAAGAGACTTACTTCTTTCGATACATATGTGTTTATTTATTCGGTTCCCGATTCTGCTGGAATTGCCAATAAAATTCATAGTCGAGCCATGTTTCGAACGGTTTACGGAAAATAAGAAAGTAGGATATCAATAAAGTTTTACAAGAGAGTGTATATTTCTATATTTTTTTGCTAGTTGGCTCGCTTTAAACAAATATTTACGATTCATTTATCCAGCTTTCCAGTCGTTCGACTTTTCATCTGTACGCGGCGCGCGCAGAAAAATCTTCTATTCGCGGATGGAAATGGTAAAGAGATAGTGGTACAGTGTTCGCGTGAACGTTGCAATTCTCGTTCGATTCGTCGAGCGGCGAACGTTCGTCCTTATGGCGAAGGCGATAACCCGCGGTCGTAAAAGAATTTTACGAAACACGTCGAAACTGTCGCCGTTTACTTTCTAATTCTTTCCTCCAGCTGTTCGCGTCTAACACGAAATTCTGCGCGAATAACACTTGCTCTCTTCGCGGAATTTCACCGGATTTAATTGTCTTACGGGTTAGAACAATTCACTCGTTCTATGTTCGAGTCAGATAATTCCGTCGTAAATTCTCTTGATAATCGTTGCGTATTCTGCGCGGCACATCCAAAGAAAACGTAATTAAGGGATAATAAAGCTGGCGTGAATTCTGTCCATGTTAGTGAAAGTATAAAACGTCTGCTAAAAATCGCTAACGACGAACAAACAAAATGCCGAACATTCTCCGATAACTGTTCTCTACGTGTTCATAAAAATCGATGTGTTCTTTAAGTTAACAGTTCACATTAATTAAAAATTCAGTATTAAATTTTGAACATGGTATCAACGTGTTTAATTAATAGCAAATAGTATTTGATCAGAAAATAGTGAATATTTATTAATGAAAAATATCGTCAAAGGGTTCAATTGTATTGTAAAACACTTTATACGTCCATTACAATAATTCATTCTGTTTTCAAAAAGGCATTGGTAATATCAAAATATTATTTCTTTCCCATTAACGATACAATTAATACATACACCTATATTTATGTAAATTCAACTTAAAATATTCGCCACATGACTTACTTAATAATACAACACAAAGGGTTCAAAAGTGCCAAAAGATCGATTTGACATCATCACAGGACATTTTTACGGAAACTGTACAAGCGAAATCGAAAAATATTATTTCCCCCGGATAAAAATTCGTACATTCCTACACGAGGCACGATCCCATCGCTTATGGAGCCACCCTGCATGGTTCGGCGTTTGTCACCACGGTTACGGAAACAAAATAATTAGGGGGAAGAAGAGGGAGGCTGAAAGAGAAGCTCGCCCTGTCGCTGACAGGATGCGAAACGACGAAAAGGAGAGGGAATTGCGTAATCGTGTAAACTCTCGTTCGACCGGCGTGACTTCGTTTAAATGTTACGTGCGTTTATCGCCGATTAAATTTCCAAGCCGTTCCTTTGTCTTCGTCTGGCCCCCTTTGACGCGAATTTCGAATTACTTGCCCTCTTTAATTGAATTTCATGTCACTTGAAAATACCGGAAATTACACAGGGTGTCCCATTTTAATTAAAAAATGCAAATATGTTGATTTTGATAGCCTTTGAGACAGCGTCAAGATTAATTTCGTTAATAATATTCATATATTTACACGGAATCTCCTTAATTGTCACAATATTCTTTTTTCCAGTTTTTATATTCAGAAATTTGATACACACAATATTTTTACTCTATATAGTATATACTATAAATTAAATTAATATTCTCGTGGTTAGATTTCATGATTTTAATGTGAGCGAGGATTTGAATTATTAATAAAAAATTGTATATTCATACATGAAATTGTTTATCCGAAAATATTCATCAAATGGATGGTCTATAATTCGAAGAACGAGATGAAAATATTAAATTTCATGCTTCAGGTTTTTCTGCTCCATTTAAACTATTTTTTTATGAAAAAGTCACAATGAACCCCATGACGTTTCGTTTACGTATAAACTACGCTTGAAGTGTTCTAATCTGTATCTGCTCAAAGATTTTTCTTTCAAGACAAATGACATATCACTAAAAATGTATATATTTTAACTTAACATCTTGCGAATACTTTATCACGAAAAAAAGACAAATTGCACGGTCAGTATTATATACGTGCTACGCTATAAACATTAAATCCAGATATCAACAAAATATTACTACGTTTGCCTCGGAGCGAAATGACTAGTATTCGTACCTTTTAAACCGAGATTAAAATCATCGCCTGCGAGCCTGACTCGCAATTATATGATAAAGAGCTAACACGCGAGTAGTTAACACTGCTGATAATTTTCGTTCGCGAAAGCATGTGCAATTGCGAGTGGTCGACGATGTCCGCGTGCAAATTTAACCTATAGACTACCGAACCCTTTTGTCTCGCTTTGGGACAAAATTGAGTTAAAATGCTAACCAGGTGTAAATTGTAACAGAACGTTGGGATAATAGAATAATTTCCATCTCTGAATGAAACAACTGATTTATCTCATAGAACGAATTCCAGATCACCATTAGGTATGAACAATTGTGCAATTCAGGCAACATGTTTATTCAATTGAAATGTTTAATGCCCTATTTTATACCACTATGTTTAAAAATAATTATGACGTTGAATAAAAAGTACTTAATAACGTAGGAAATTTGATAATGTCAGTATTACCATGCGAAATAATTAATGTTTCCTATTTATCTTTACTGCGAATGAATAAGAATTATATAAAACACCCCAGATTTTCGTGACAGTTAACGAGTTAAGTTTTGAAACTGAATTTAACATGTAAGTATTATTTCCTTCATTCAAGTTGAAATTAAATATTCTATTCCTCTTGTACACTGTTCATCTTATTAGGAAATGTAGATTTACAATAAACGGAGAATTCTTTTCTTCTGGTTAATTATCAAGGATAAAAAAATCTTAAGAAAAAGATAGTTACAAAAAAAGTGTATGGCAAATAGTTAATTACAGCCAGGGACGTATTATGCCGTTGGTAGTCGAAGGGTTAATGAAACGGTTCTCGGATTCCCGACAAGTTACATTTGATTTCTCAATGGCGGTCACCTTTCCGCGCGGTGTCCCATGTTTATCTGTCCGCCGCACGCTGATCGGTCGCCTTCGTTCGTTTCACGCATCGCGTCCCGGGTGATAAATTGTCTGTCTAGATCAGGGTTACCTTAAAAGGTCGATATCGATCGCTCGTGCTCGATAGAGTCGTTCGGTCCGAATACAAACTCCCGGTACCAATGATTGATGAGATTTCTCCGGTTATTTCTGCACTTTTTGTCTTAGTGAATTATTATTCCGCCCCTCAATGATCATCAATATCTTTAGCTCGGATCATAAAAATCCTTTTCTCCGATCATTCCAGCACGGACCGCCTACCGCGGTCTATAGATCTGCTCGAAAGCTCTCGTGCCGGATCAATTTTTGTTGTGCTCAACCCTTTGAAGTTCATCAATCCATTCAGTAAAGACATAAATGCAATTTGCATTGAAAACTGTAGAAACGTTATAACAATACAGTACTCCAGTTCATCAAAACTTTTCGATGAGTTTAAAAGCTATATTTTTAGCTTCATGTTCCTCCCAACTCGATACCAAAGTAATTAAATGAACTAATTGAAATGTCCCAAACATACGAAAATATGGAGAAGAAAGCCGACAATAAATGCGGCAGTTCGTTTCCATGTGCTTAATCGTAACATTCATTGAATATGCATTAATTAAACCTTTTGTTTTACAAAGCTTCCCCGACAAAAATCCAAATTTTCGAAACGCGTCCGTGGAACAATATTTCCCGAGGTGATGTTCAAATAAAAACTGAAGCTTTGTATATACCAGTCCCAGTTAATTAATATAATTTTCGTTCGGTGGAGTCTGGGAAAGTCATCGAGAATTGAGATCAAGCTTAAAATTCGAATAAAACCCCAGTGAGGTTTCGATAGGGGATCAAAGGGCCGAGGGAAAGATCGCGCGGGGACTTTTCGCGCGACAGGAAATATTTGTTCGCCAGTCATGCGAGCGGCTGCACCAGGGGCACTTTGTAATTGCAACTTGTTGCCCGGTGCATGCCTGGTACGTGTATACCAATCCACGGTGCGCGTAATTTATGGCCGTGGAACCGGCCGGGTGGGGGAGCAATCGGAATTTCAACGATCGCGCATGACGGCATAAATATCGAAGGACGTGGTACAAATAATTGATCAAGTACGTGCTCACCTCTTTCCGCGAAACGATCTGTCAGACGGTCGGTACGTTGCCATTTCCTTACCTTTCTTCTATTTCAGATCTTCAGATCCCTACAGATGCATAATAAGTATCCGTGTCTTGTTGGTATCATTTTAAAATCTTGTATTCATGTATTTATATATATATTTCCTTTTCCATTTTTATTGTAGAACAATTTTATATCGATTATGTTCACTTCGTTTAATAGATTTAATTATTCTACTATTTTCATTTTCACCTACTTATATAGAATGTTATAAATTCGGTTCTCTTATTATTTCTTCTGTAGAGGGTTTTATAGAGTTCTTTACAGTATCCAACATGCACATTTGGACCCATAAAGGAAAAACTTGTTTTTGCTCGTAAATATAGTACACGAGATTTTGATGCCTCGCGATTTCCCTCGAGTCATTACCAAATAAGTGTTATTTTACGCGATTCAACGGGGTCGTGAAAGTTCTCGGTTGTGAGCAAACATTGCGCTTCCGATTACCATAAAATCACATCGTCTTCAGTATGATAATGAAGCGAAATCGATCTTACCGTCGCAAAATGCCTTCTGCGTGAAACGTTAACAAACGAAGAGAACGTCGGCCGTAAACAATCCCAGTTCGAGGGTGCGTCGATGGTGTTCTCGTCGTTTTTATTTCATCGTTCTATGGTAATAACGGCGTCGCGAGACTCCCTGCTATCCTGGCTGCGCACGAGTTTCCCCGTGTTATTAAAACAATTTTAATCAAGGTAAACTTTCGCGGCCGTCTCCGAAGCCTCTTTGTTCGCGGATAGACAAAGGCCGATTCATCGGGAGCTTCAATTATTTCTCGCTTCTGTCGATCGTTCATCTCGGCTTACGGGATCATGAAATAATCCATCGTTTACGTCTGCTCGTTTCACAGGCAGTATTTACGTTCTCTTCCGTTTGTAATTATTGACTTGTCTACGTCTTCTTGTCGAACAAGAAAATTACGACGTTAAATATCATAAATGAGTGGCTCAGAATAATAAGCGTCTAACTCTTGTTTCCGAGTTCTCGAGGAAGAAACGAATTTTTTGAAATTTTTTAAATCAATCCAAGAACATTTCTCAAACGTTTTCTCCTCGAGAACTCGGAAATAGAAGTTATAGTGCTATTATTCAAAATCACACAAATGTCAAATAAAACTTCGAAACAAATTCATTCGTCGCTTAGAATCTCCAAATTTCAATCGAACTGTCCCAGTGATTCGCGAAACATGTATGTACCCCCAAATGTAAAATTGTACAATTCCAAAATCCCCATTAATCAGAACCACAACTTCGAATTTTACCACTAACACATACATACTTCCCTCGCATATTCTCACATAACGTTTAAAAAAATAATCGGATTTCTCCTCGATTAAAGAAAGCAAAGTTACTTTCTCAAGCAGTAAAAGACGTTTAAAATTTCACTGCGAATTTCAGTGTCGTTCCGCTGTAATCCTCTTTCCGAGCATACGTCGGAGAGTTTCGTCGCAGTTCCGTCTGAACTCCGTATCCTCGGTGTTGTCAGTGTGTACGTTCCCAGCACGCATCGCGGGACACGAATCGATGGAAGTACTTTCCGTGCGTCTCTAATATAACCCAAACGAATTCTGTGTGCTAAGCATGCATGAAAAGGCCCCCGACATTACTGGAACAGTTTTAATCAAAGTAAACTTCCCCCCGGGTATTCCCGGCGTTGTCGCCGCCGTCGCCGTCGCCGTCGCCGTCGCCGTCGCCATCGTCTCTTTGTCCCGTTCAGAAGACGAGAGAGGTTCCTCCTCAGTGGTTTCATTCATCCGAAACCCTCCTCGACCCAGTACCGCTCTTCATCTGTCCTCAGAAGATCGCCATCTTCATCAGCGGCGGGTCCTACGTATGTGTTACGTTCCTTCTTATCGCGTCCTTCAATTTTATTTCCGGAATTTTTTCTTGCGCTCATGGTAAGCGAACGTCGCTCCACTCTTTCCTAACAGCTGAAACCGCTTACTTCTTTGCGATATTGTGTGGCAGCTGTTCGACTTACTATCTCATACGTCAAAGATATGCACGCTTTTAACACGTGAAGATACTTTTCGAAACCATTTCTGTGCGCTTGATGACAAGTGTATTTTCTTAATACGGTTTTCAATTTTGTGTAGATTCATAATGAAAATAGGTTGAAATATTTTTCGTTTCTAACCACAAAATACATCGTTTATAGGAATTTATACAAATTTATAGAAGTTTATAGAAACTTAGAAATTAACGAATTCTACGTACAATTGTATGCATTCTGAACGTTTTATGTAGATACAATAACAGATCTGTTCACTTCCAGTGCAGTATTTAGCGATTCAGGTTGACAGGGCATTCAAACGAGAAAAAATAGGGTATCGAGGGGAATTAAGCGTGCCGCGGAAACTGTATTAATAGAAAGAAAACTCTCGAGACAATTTCGGTACGGTACAACGTGAAAGATAAGAGGCGGCTCTTTCACGGTTTCATTCACGACAGCCCTCGACCCAGTACCAGTCCTCGTTCTATCCTCAAAGCCTTGTCCTCTCTTCATCAACTCTCTCTTCTCCTTGTACCACTGTCCTTTCTTCGGGACCTTCGATCCCAACCCCTTAATTTGCTTCCCCAAAGTCGCCTAGTACTTATGGCCGCCGCTAGCCTTTTCACGGGGGTTTTAACCGCTCATTGAATTACCTTTGATAATTACTTAAGATACTCGAATGCTCCCTGTTAATGGCGAGGAAGAAGAAAAAAATTCATTACGGTCGGGAGTCGCGGATGGCAGGTTCGGGGTTAACCGGGTTTTATGGATAGTGAAAAGGGCACGGGAAAGTTCTTGACCCTTCCGCAAAATGACGAAGGTATTTCATTGGCGTTAAAACAATCATTATCCTCTAGCGATGTCGCGAAAATCTGTTTTTATCATGTACCCTCTTCGCTTGTCACACGGGATTCTACATAATCAGAATTATAGTAAAACCGATTTAATTGGGACCTTAATGGTTGACGTAAATGGAGACTCGAGAAGAGTTAAAAACTAAGAGCACTTGTACCTATCAGAGGTCTATATCAAATTTCATTAATACATCGGTCTCGAGATAAATCGTGCTTGCACTTGAATTATCCATTTGAATTTTTGAAACTCAGGGCAGTATAGAATATTGCCAAAGCAAGATATTAAAACTTATATAAAACGAACATCCACAGTGTCATTTCAATTCTTGATGTATAAACAAAGTATATTGAAGTTTATTTAGATTTTTCGCTTTCATATTTAATTACGGATTGGTAACCGATGACATGAAATAGCTTCTGTGTAAAATTTCCGACCAACAATGCGTATTCCATCGTCCATGTAATCACTAAATCACTGTACCTCGGTACACATGTATATCGCAGCATAAACAACCCGAAAAGCGATTCCCCGGGTGAATCGATCGAACCGATGAATCTCCGAACGCGGAACCCGATCTGGAAGTCGGGGCGGATTATTGGACAGGCGAGGTTGATCACGTTTCGCGGATCCGGCCGGCTGATACCCGCGGCTCGTTTTTCCGAAACGAAAAGTGACGGACACGCGACCGCTCTTGGTGTATCTCCGGGTAATCGATCTCGAAACGCGTCGCGTCGCGGCGGGGATTCTCACACGTCCTGCGATCGGCTCGTCCGTCCCGGATCGTATTCCAGATAGGCCAATGGCATTGATCGCAATATCGCGTATCCGCGTCGGATATTGGCTCTCTCGCGTGGGACGAACAAGCAAAGCGTGACTCCGGGGCCGGCGTTCTGTTCCCGCCTTCGGCCGTCTTTCCGTTCGCGTTTTCTTCCTGCTGCATTATGGTGCGTTTACACCAACCAGACGAATGCTCACCCACCCCTTGTCCTGATGATATCGAAGACAACACGAACAAGCTGCTAGATCACTTGATGATTAAGAATTCGGCTGATTGATCAATTTTCATTTTTTCCTCACACGATTCTCTGTTGCTCTTATTTTCTAATTCCTGATATTTTCGGTTACTAATTTATTATTCGTCAATTCGGTTACATGTAACTAATCGGAAGTATAAAACTGTAAACCAGTAAGACATCTACTGCTCTGCTCCGCTAGACATTAAGCATCTTCCAAGTGTACGTTCGTGTGTTGAATATTTATGATTTGTCGAATATATTAAGAATAATGGGTCTTAATTGTTAAGTTTATTATATTGTTAATTGTCAGTCGTTCGATTGGTGCAAACGCACCATTAGATCGGCACACACCTCGTCGGGGAAGGAAAAAGACCTCTCTCAATGGCTTGAAATAGAGCCAAGAGAGCATAGAAAGGTCTCCGCAATTATCCCCGGCAATTAAGGATCGATGGTAACGCGATCGATCGCGTGGGCGTACAATCTTTCGGTACAATGAGACACTGCGTTCCGTTTTCTGGTCGGCAACGAGATTTCGTTTGTGGGCGTGAAACACGAAATTTCTTTGTCCGAGCGCTTATTGTCTTCGTCGGGTGCATTGTTTCCCTGTACAGGGTGTTCCACTAATAAGTAAGTGAACTTGATACATGGATTTTTATGTTCTTTATCTACTTAGCAATATTTATCACTGAAATAAACTCTATTCCTGAGAAATACATGTTGACCGTTATGCTGTTTAACATGTTCCGTGCCACGGAAACTTCGGTTATATTTTGCTTATAAACTGTATTGATTTTTTCAATAAAATAATAAGTTATATTCAAGTTTTTGGTAATTTTTATGTATATCGATATTGTTTCTTTATATTTTCGCTGCTTTGTAACGTATATCGCCATCCGTGACTATCTATCCATTATAAATATTTTCTTACATAAATTGGCGTGTACCATATGTGGTACACGTGGCACGGAACGTGTTATTTAGAATATTTTAGCAATGAATTATGTCACATAATTAATAACAAAAGAAATGAGAATTCGTGTTATGGAATCGATGAATGAAAAAACCTCCATCCCTTGTCAACAAACAAAAAAAGAATTCTCAAGAGGAGAAAATTTCCACGAAATGTTCATGGATTAACTAAGCACTAATATTACAGCGTTTTTAATAATACTAATTACCATCAATCAATCATTAATACCAATATTTAATTAATCCAACAACATTTCACCAAAGTTTCTTCGAACAAGTCGAAAGTACAAGTTAGACCACCGTTACCTCCAACCATTCAAACAATTAACGTACCACTTATTAAAACACTTTCAAACGGTGCTATTCGCAAATATCTTCCGCAACGATGCGATTTCCGTTTAACCGTCTTGTTAAGAAGCCTGCCCATAACGAAAATATTGCCGGGATAAGGTCGACCGCGAAACGATACGAATTTAATGGGTAATCTGCGTGAAAACAGCCCGACCCGACTTATCGTACCCAACCGGCCAGCGTGTACCCGCTTAAAGAGGATTAAGAACCCGGTACCGCGGGGCGATACTCGAGCTTTCGGAATGGTAAATGTACTCGACGGAGAGTCACGAGAATCGAGTGCGCGCCGATGATTCAGGATAAACGCGGGAAACTGTGCCGCTAGGCTTTTACCACGCGAGAGAAAAAGAGATGGGGAACAGAGAGGGAAAGAGAGGGACTCTCGGCACAAGTTCTCCTTCTCGTTTTCCCCATAGCTGGCTTCAGTTTCTCTTTCGCCGAAGGGGTACCGCGATAATTATAAATCGCTCGTGGTTACTGCTAACGAGCCACGGGCCCGCCTCCGCTCGATGTAATGTTTGCAACTGTACAGACCGGGAAGCTATATTGCTTCTCGAGGATAGGATATTATTCCGGTGCACACATTGTTGAAGATTTACTAGACGGTTAAGTAATTTTTAAGTGTTCGGTTGGTGCGATTAGGACCATTGCAGTTCATTCAGTGTTCCGAGTTATTGAACCCCTTGCGGTTGAAGTTATAGATAACTGTTTCGTATTGAGTGTCATTGCCTCGGGTCTAATGGTTCAATTGAAAGTAACGATGTAAGGGGATCATTTTGGGTCATTTTTATTGATTATCCTAGTTCTTGGGAGTAATGAAAGTAGTTCTGTGTATTGATGCAATGTAGTGAAGAAATATAGTATTTTAGTGGTATAATATTATAATATAATATTATAATATAATATAATTTAATATTATATAGTATAGTATAATATAATGTAATATAATTTAATATTATATAGTATAGTATAATGTAATATAATATAATTTAAAACAATAAAATACAATATTTTTTATATTAAAAATATCTTCCAATCTTTCGAAGGTATTTCGCTTTGACATCAATATGCAGTTGATTATTTTCCGGCGGAGTATGTTCCATTATAAAAAGAAGAGACCTCAAGGAAAATTAAAGGGATGAAGGAAACGAAAACGCTCGAGGCCCTTTGAAGTAGATTAATCCCGGTGTGGGTCAGACGGACGGATATTGAGCTGAACGTCACACGCATCCCCTGCATGGTGCACAGGCGCGGTTGATTCAGCCCCCGTGCAGCGTCTCGTGTTCGATCCCGGATTGTTTTGATTGACAGGAACAAATACGAGTGACGCGGATCCATGGGGACATTCTGTTATCGCGTCGGATCTTCCGCTATCGTCTCCCAAGGGTGGTTTAAGTGAAACCTCTTGATCGAATGTTTTATGAGGGATGCATATCCGTTCACGTCTTTCCTATCTTGACAGCGTTTCCTTCTTGTATTATTGATGACGTATACACATCGAACGGAATTCCAAATATTCAATATATCGACGCTTTACTCTCAAGATGCGATTCAGTCGCCATTTGATTCAGCGCAGCGAAATTACGAAATTGAAAAACCGATGATACATTTTGTAGAAGGTATCAACATATGCGACACAAAAATAAAATAATTCTGTCCCTTAATTTTTGCAATATAGTTTTTATACTGGTTGTATTTAATATTACCGACATTTCATCAGAAAATAATGAATACTTAACGTGAAAAGTATTGTCGAGTGCAAAGGATTAATTGAAACTTACAAATTCAGTGGTTATATATATATATATTGGCAACTTCGTATTTGCTCCAGTCACATTCCCTATTCAGAAATGGAAATTCAGTGACCCATAGAATGAAAGTTAGTAGAAGTTCTAAATAAATTATTGTGTAGAGTACTGTAGTTTGCTCTTGTAATACTGTGTGTTAGCAGCGTCTATTCAGCATTAGTATTATACTGGAAATAATTAGGCCAATACGAGGAAACTCGTTCTCCAAAAGTTTCCGAGGCTCGCTTATGTTCCGTTAAATTTACAGTAGCCTCAGGTGTTATGTCTCGATGTTCCCATCAGGGAAAGGTGGTCGCATGAAACCAGAAACCACAGTTTCTGCTTACATTTTGCTGCAAATGACCTCTTTTCGCGGTCAGGAAGCGGAAACGGGTATATACCACCTTTCGCCGTTTCTTACGTGGAAGTTTTACTAAAATGCGTCCTTTTGATTTTATTTATGATGGAATTGAAAAATAGAATATACAGGTTACAGCTAATGTTCAAAATCGATATTCTCGAGGAGTAAACCTCGGAGTACAAATTTTTGTCTGAGTGATTTTAAGAATATTATTACTTTAAGAATACTAAATGGTTTTTTAAATTTATTTGCATGTCATGGATCTGGAATTTTTCATTTATCTTTCGTTGAATCGATTAAATGGGCAAATAATGACCGGTTTCTTTTCGTCCGAGCTACTGCTTCTCGGAACGGCCAGTAATTATTATGATTATTTTCAAATTCGTACCCTCGGGAGCTGAACAGAAAGAGATTCCCTCCGGAATAGCGGAGCTGCGCTCGCTTGTTCAGCCATCTGTCGCCTTTCAAGGATGAAACCGAAAGAAAAGCCTGGAAATACGACGTGCTCATCCTCAATCCCTGTCATTCTTCTCCCCTTTGTTAGACGCGATCTAGTTGGACTCCGTCACGGACGGGTTTCATTCTGCACATCTACAAATCAGTCATTTACAACATTTGTTAAACAGTTATCTTAATAAACCCTCTACTCAATAAACTTCTTCCATTTTCTTAAAATTCTAATTAAAACACAATTTCTTTACCCAGCAAAAGCTTCCTTTATATTCTAAGGAAAATACAAATCTCATAGAACTCTTTCTTAAACCCTTGTCCTATGTCTTCTTTCACATCTGCGCTTTCTAAAACTTTATCCTTAATAATTTAAAGAAAAGAATTCGATACATATCCTATATATCATTTACTCTAAAAGCCAACGATTGACAATACACAATTGCTATTTAACCTACATTTAAAAAAAAGGTAAATAACACGTTTCCCAACTTCCGTTTGAAATTTTAATTAACCTTACACGACATTATAATACAAATGGTTAAACATTAACCATTCCAAAAATTCCACCGTAAATTACTTGTTGAAAAACACTCGAATAAACTGATACAAAACCTCCGATCTACCGAATTCCATAATGAAAACAGGGCGTTGTCGCGAGCCACGCGGAAGTTTACCGGGAAATATCTTCCCCAGAAAAAACAAACTCGTCGAAGCGTTAAACAGAAAATTACTTTCGAACGTCGCCGTTGTAAGGACGCCAGGAAATTCCCGTCGAAGCGTTCACAGGAAATTACGCCAGGAATGAAATTTCTTTCGGTGGACCTGGTGTTTCATTGAGCGCTAAAATTTAACAGCGAACACCAGCCCTGTAACTTCCGGCGTTTTCGGTAGGTTCCCCTGGCTCCTGTTTGGGGCGCTCGCGAATCACAATGGAGGCAACCCCGCGCGCCCGGATAACAATGCCGCGGGAGCGCGGCTCGCGGTAATACCTTGATCCCACAAAAGGTAGCTAAACACGGCCGGGACGATAGTCCTCCCAATTATACGTGCTCCACGCTCGCAAGCGGATTGACGGTTTGGCGCGCAACGATAAATCGTTCGTCTGACTTTCTCCATTGAACCGCGACGCGCCGTGCGCCAGCGAACAGTGGAATTCTATCGCGACGAACGCTTCGCGCGGTGCGCGGCTCATCGAACAAATTCGTTGGGGTTTCAGGGTGCACGTTGGCTAAAATAATCGACTCGGGGGAAATGGTTTCTCGCATTCTCGCTTCTGTTTGCGTGGGGGCAATCGTTTAATCTCTTCGGGGCCGAGTTCTTTTTGAGAAGGAAGATGATTTTCGTTTTCATTCGATGACAGTTTATTTTATTTAAATTGACAGGAATCGAACGATACGAAGATGGATGGAGGTAAAGGTAGTTTAAAGAGAATTTGGTTTGTCAGAAGGAGTTAATTGAATAAAGATTTAATTAATTTTGTGAATTTAAAATGAAATTGCATTTAAATGAAATTTTCTATAAATTCACTTGGAATGAGGATTTAGCTTACATTTATAGAGAAAGTAGTTGATACAAGTAATTTAAAGATAATTTAGTTTATTCGAATAGTTATGAGAAACATTCGAAAACAAGCAAGTGTTCGTTGGACGGATGTTAATGTTAAACTACAATCAAATGTACATATGTGTGTAGGCTCCTTGGAGAGGTTAAAGATTCTTGTTTGACTTTTCAATTTCTGTTTCTTTAAGAATATTGCTTTGACTGTATGGGTAATTTGATGAATGCTGATTGTTGTATAAACTTTCTGTATTAATTTTGTTATTGTCCGTTCTAATGTGATAAGTGTTACTAATTGCGCGAGGTCTAATAAATAAATTATAACGAGCGATTTATTGCGCTGCACGGTGAAATACTTTCTTTTTTATATTTTTAATTAACGCGTTCCGGAGTTCTGAATTTTGACAGTTTTCATTAGACCGTCATTTGTTTCTTTTCCTCGCGCTTGGTGGCAGACGGGCGAGGTCAAGCAGAATTTTCTCACAGCTTCATCCACCCCGTCGCAATTATCTTTCCTCCCTGCATTTTTCCCTTTGTTGTTCATCTGGCAGCCCGGCTGATGGATGCACAAAGGTCCTGGCGAATTCGTCACCGACAAAATCTGACGTTTGGCACACCGCCGCCGCGGTTCGTTACTCATCACAATTTTCTAAAGTGCTGGTCACACTTTCCTGCTCCGATTGTTCCGCGTCAACCACTGTTTCCACGAAAAACCGATACGAACGCGCAACAATCTATTGTACTTTCGAGACCTGATCTATCAATTAAGAATTTTCACGCTCCATTTACAAAAAGCTTGTACAAATAGATAATCAAAAGAAATATTGAAAATAAAAATAAAATAGCAACGATAAATAAACGCCCGTGAAAGATAATTGAATAGACGCCGTTAACCCCTTTCCCTATGATTTCCTTCTCTACTATAACCTATACAACTACTTTGATAACTTATTGAAACAACAAACAAATTCCTTGCAGTATAATAATACAACATTCGTACATAGTAACATTCCTGTTCATTCTGTTTAAAATCTTCGCCACAAGCCGAAGCGATTAATAACGTCATCGAACCACAAATATCAAATTCAAACTGAAAGCTCGGTGGAAGAAACAAAAACACAGAAATGTCAATAAATAATCACGAATCATGGTTCGAGTTATATGATTGAGTACCGTGATTCTTCCCTAGAATTCGAAATCCACGGATATGCAGTATTAGAGAAAGGGGGAAAGCGAGCAAGCGAGCCGAGCGAGCCGAGCGTCCCAGCGCAATTGACGCGAGCGGACGCTGTCGGGGATACGTGATGCCATGAATAGAGGGAGGAAAAAGGAAAGGTATCGATATTCATCAGAAATGCAAGGCGTCGGAGCGCAACGATGCGCGCTAGATTGGCCGGCACTTTCAGAGATATGAAATTATTGTTCGGCCGGCAGCCCCCCGTCAAAGGACCCGGCTGACAAGCGATCTCGAACGAAGCACGACAGCTTGACTAATGCGGTTATGCCGGCCCCTCCTGATCTAACCAAATGAAATACTCCCACTCGCGCGAAGGAGCTGATGTCACGAAATCAAAGTTCCCCGCGACGTCGCCCGCCACGCTACTCCCTTTCTTCTAACGAAGAAGTCATCTTTCCTACCGCATCAGCGGGAATTCCTTTTTCTCCGGTTCCCGGAGAATAATTCGCCCGGTGACTATTCCCGTTCCTCCGTCAAGCTCGTCCAATTCACTCTAATTGAATAACGCTCGCTGTTCGCCGGGCCGTCCCTCCGATCAGCGAATCGCAGTTAGTAAACTGCGGTTGTTTACACGACCGTTGCGACTAGCAACGCACAAAACATGGTAAACTGGGAACTTGAACCCTTCGCAGTCGAAAGTTTTTTCACTAGATGTACTCAACATTTCCCAATGAGGTATAGACGACATTCTTGGAAACTAAGTAATGAGGAAACATACATAAATTGATAAGAAAGCTGTTTCGTTTCAGTATTTCATGTATCGATGCATTATACAAAATTTGATATTGTATATAAAATTTTATAATTTTGTTATATCAAATTAAGTGATGAGTGAGAGTCACCACCCGAGTGCGAAGGGTTAAACGAGTTTTACGATCTTCGCGGATCGTTACCGGATGCTGGCTCATAGCGTGGTTAACAGTAGAAAATGTAGTGGGTTAAGAGTGAGAATAAAATTTGGGATTGCTAGATTCGTTGGAGCACGTTGAAGGCTGTTGCGAAGGAGATTAGTCTTTTATTTGATGAGTATATTTTGGAGTTCGTGTTCGAGACGTGGGAGTAGTGTGATTATTATTGAGACTAGGTTTATGGAACGCGTCGATCTGACGTATGTTGAATATTGAGAATATTATTTATACAATTAGTTTTCTAAATGATAAGTTGGTATACTAATATTTGATTTTTAAGTCTCTAATCTCTGCGATCTGAATGGACATTTATTCTTCCAGGGACAATAGAATAAACCGTACAATAAATGTCTGTAAGCATAGTGTTAAAGTACTTAATGATACTTGTAGTACATTCATTGAACTTTGTATGTTTGAATTGAAGACGTTGCTGCAGAAAGAGTTTCTATAAACATCTACCGAGGTTCCATTACAGTTCGAATGCGATTGTAGTGAATGAACATCGTTTCTCTTAAACAAATCCCATGACTCTTGATACGGAAAGGGTATTAAATAGCAAGTCTGAGGGCACTAGAATTGAAACGGCTTTCATTGGCCGCAAACGCGTGTATAAGCATGTCTTCTCCTATTGATTTCATCCGAGGAGGGTCGGGATTGGCATCGGAGACCAGTCTGATTGGTCGGAAACAGGTGTCTTATTGTCTGAATGCCCGGAGGGTCTCATTGTTTCCACGTCCCAGATGTTAATACAGGGTGCATCTGCATGAAATACGGGGATCTTCGCAGACTACGTGAATAGGATACCGAATGAACCGTGAAGACAATTCTGAAGAGTGCCTGACATTCTGTGTCGCCAGTCGTCTATTCAATAGAATAATTGCGTTGATGGGCTCGCGAGATCTGGAACAAAGTAAATGTAGAATTTCCGTTCGCGTTTCTGTCGCGTTCTACAAAGAAAACAAAGGAAAGCTCGGAAAATCAACTGAAATATATATCGCAACGTACTGTCATTTAAGCTATACACCGATGTGAAAGTATAGTTTCGATGTATGAGTACAAAGAGCACCTAAAACATCTTTGCGATAATTAATATGCATAACTCGTAAACGAGAATCGAATAGTCGTGGAAGAATATATACAATGTTCTTCGACGGTGTTCCACGAGGTACGCAAAAACTCCTGTGAATGATCCGTTACGTCAGACGATTGAATGTAAATGGCGGGTCAGAATCAACCGAACACGATGGACCACAAATTCTTCGGACTTTCTTTTCTTGTTTCCTCACGGACGACGGCCTCCCGGCCGTGATTGCATTCAGGAAGGAAGACCGAATCGCCGATTATGAATCACCGATTCGTGTAATCGCTGCCTCGTGGGACTCAGTTGAGAGTCGAGGCAGCCACGCAGGCCTCGTCGTCATCCTCCGGCGAGCAACGTGGGAGGATACGGTACGCCGGGTATCGCAATTCGAAGACAGAGGCCCTCGGTTCGGCCGCAGGAAATGGAAGATCAATATGTACTCTCCTGCCTCGCAGTCTCTTCTTTCTTGGTCGAGACCCGCGCGGCTACTTGCCGTGACATTACCGTCACATTCTGTATTTAAATCGAGTGTTTGAAAAAGAAAGTAATGCGGCAGTCTCTGTGAAAATGAAGCTGGAGATAGGCAGCGACTATTTTACGACTTAGAAATTCGAATAAAAAGCAACCGTTATTCAACGAGTTAAGTAAGAGGGGAGATACAAATTACACGAAGATGTTTCAACAACGATAGATAGTGCCAATAACAATCTGAATAACAGGATATTTTCTCTGAAAAGAACTACTGTCCTACAGTAACAAACGAAAAATTTGCTGTTATAGAAAGCACTGCACAAAATCTACAATTTACAATCACTAAGCTCAATATATTCAAAGCTACGAGCATAATCTCTAGATTTGCCAGATAGTATTTCACAGAATACACGATTCACAATCACTAAACTCGACGGATTGGAAACTGGCAATTCCTTAACGAACATCCAGCAAGAACTCAGGACTAACTTCACCTCGACTTCTCGCCCCTTTTCAAGCTGACAACTCCTCGAATCCCTGCTACCTAAGCGTACGATAATAACAGTCGAACGATCCCCGTTACATCAGATGCAAGGTCCGTCCAGCGTCGTGAACTCAGGGTTGAAAATCAATGACCGATACATTCGAGACCAGAGCCGAGGGTTGGCCCTCGTTAAGCCACCGATTCATCATTCCTGTAGGAGTCTTTAAGGGCGATTAGGCAGAGCACGTCGGCGAGGAAGAGGGTCAAGGAGTAGTTGTCCTCCGTCAGAACCCTGTCGTTGCCCGTCAACGTTTCCACCCTTCGCGTGGCCAAACTCGGTTAACCCTTTCGGGCAACTCGAGCGGCGTCTGTGTTGTTTTCTTTTCCGTCGTCTACGGGGTGGCCGGGATGGATCGTGGAGGCGTGTGCCTGCGAGGCTCGTTCCGACGAGAACTTATCTTGCCTCTCCATTAAGGGGGCGAGAAGCGTCGCTCTCCTCGCGTCTTGTAAATGCCGCCGCTACGGCCAATCTCGGATCTAAATTGAGCCGTTCTCCCGACGATCTGACATGCCCCCTTTGATTAAACCGAGTGTATTATTGACGAGGAGTTTCTCGTCCTCGCCCAGTGTACAAGCGCCACGATGTTTTCGGAGACGAACGACCGGCTTGAGGACGAAGCTGCTGGAAAAGAGCCTCCGAGGAGCGCTGGAGTTGCTAGAAACTTTCGTGCCAATTGTGCGCGTTGCATCGAATGTTGTCGTCTACGTGTGTTTCGAGTTGGAAGTGTTTGAAGGTGGAATTAGGGTGATTCGGGTTTCGTTGAATCTTTTTTTTTTGTGATTTCTCTGACGAGTATAAGTACTTAACATAAACATTTTTATCCGTTTATTACTGAATCCGTGCTGCCGTTACATGTTTGAACGTGAGATTACGGTGATTTGGGTTTCGTCGGTTCTTCGTTTTATTATTTATTTAATAGATATACTTAAACATCTTTATTGATTAATTAATTGATAATTTAGCGATTACTGAATTCGTGCCATTTAGATTACATCTGGACAGATACCCATAACTACTTTTTCTTATCTTAAATATTAAGCAAAACAATGTTAATGCTCGGTTCAATGAACATTCCCTGAATAGCAGTCGTAACTACATATACCTATGCATTGGGTTCACACAAGCTTCACTGTAAACGCACCTCTTCCCCGATTTTCAGGTACGTACCGCGCATCGCGACGCTGATCCACCTCTGTCGTCTACGGCGTGCATTAGCGTGAGTAGATCAAAGCAGCAAAATATTCATAACTCCGGGCCGCTCCCCAACGGAGGAAAGTGGTGTCTCCTTTCCTTTCTTTTTGTTCTTTTCCGCCTCCTTTTCCCGCCGATAATGAAAGCCAAGGCGCGTCCCAGGCCGCGGCACGATTGTTTCCCACGCAAAACGTAATCTCGGGGGAGCCTTTCCCGTGGATGGAGACTGATCCTCGATGGGAGACAAAGGAGGATGAAATTTCAATTTTCGGTGGGAATTTCCACGCGATCCCCGAAATCTGCATAACTTAAGGATCGCCGGGGGTCGCGGAAGAATTGTGAGACATACAAGCGGCAGACGTATCCCCTCCGGTCGTGGAAAACGGGGGGTAGGGCTGGAGGAGCTCGCTGAGCGGCGCCGGAACCGAAGGAAGTCGTAAATCTTTTATGTCCCGGTCATTTTTGCGCGAAACGCGCAAATAAAAAGGAATCGCGGTCCATCGGCTCTGCCGTGGACGAATCTGAGCGGCGGATTTTCGCTGTACTCGTGATTCCCGCGGTAAATGCTTCCCCGATCGGATACAACGGAAGTTAACTGCTCAGCCAATATTTTGAGAGTGATGGGATCAATTCGAAATATCCTTTTAGTGTATGATAAAAGAACCAAGCTTGGAATTGTCTTTCGGAGTTTGATGAAAAGTCATGGTTACGGTATTCTTCGAATATATGATATAAAACAGTGGATTTTGGAAGGAGCATAATATGGGTTTTTTCTTTGATTGGTACAGACTTGTTTTCTTATGGATTCAATTTGTATTAGTGAGATAGAAGAACTAAGCTTGGAATAGTCTCTTAAAGCTTGATGAAAAGTGATGGTTCCCCGAATATATGGCAAAGGTAAATTGAATTTTGCCAGGAATATAACATGTTCTTGTTTATTTTATTGATACAGAATTGTTTTCTTATCGATTGAATTGATATTGGTATATAAATATTGGTAGACGATAGTAAAGCTGTTTATATTGTAGTGGGATAATACTCTGCAGTTGTTGAACGTCTGAAGAATCAATCTCAAGACGGAATTCGGGCAAATAAACAATAAATATCGGTGAAACGCGGACCGTACAGCCGTGTCTCCCCTGTTCGGGGTATTGTTCTCTTCTTCCGTCGATTCGTTGTGAATTCATGGCATTATTTCGAATACCAGGCATTCCTTTGAGAACTTCTACCTTTTATCGACGGCTTTGAAACCCCTTAAGGAGATTTAAAGCTCCGTATTTCCTCTTCCATCGTTTCTAGACAATCTTCATTGAAAATAATTTGTGGTTGAAATTTAAATCACAATTCTTCTTCCGCGCAGGCTTACACGTCTATTTATTGGACGGCAAGAGGAAGAAGGATGCGAACAAATTGAGCTTCTCTTGCGTAAAAACTGACGAGAAAAGTCTATGCGACCGTGAGCATATTTTATTCATGGGACAAAACTCGCTACTTTTTTAAGAAATCAGAATTTATACTCGCCGCCATCGTTTCAGGCATAGACCCATCCTCGAATTGATTTATCGCGTCGCCTCTCCAGAAACCGGGAAAAATCAGGATCGTAGATCAAATTAAAGCTTATAATATCTCTCCGCCTATAGTCGAAAACTAAAACAACTTTCTTCACTTACCATTTTCGGGAATCATGAAGTATACACATCCTTCATTTCCCAATTCGATGGTTCTTCCTAAAGGCTCAACAATAACTTCCAAATTTAAAAATGATTTTCACTAACTTTTCATATATTACATCAGTGAATTCATCAGAGAATCATAAATATTAATACCTGTTCCTCAACCGACGGATTAACACATTGTTCCAAATCGCTTGAAAACAATTACAACAAGAAGATATCAAAGAGAAATATTTCGCTACGCAAGCAAGTAGATAATAAACTAACCTAAGAACCGTCATACCAAAACATTAGTAATCATTTATACAAAATCAATGTTATATAATATTAATAGTATACAACTACCTAACTAATATTACGTAATATTATATAAAACCTTAAAAATTCTCGCTGCGGTCATGTTCGCGAGGACTCGGTCAAATCGAGGTTCCTTTGATCGTTCATCGAAGCCGGCAAACAATAAACTTCACTTTCTAATTCCCATCAACGGGGCGGCGCAAATCCGCGTGGATCGATCGTCAGTTCATTTGACACTCTTAAAACCATCGTCGACGAATAGCACCTGTACGGTTTACGGCTTTATGCCTCGACGTCGGGCCACCTCTTCATTTCTATTAGCCTCCCTTCGAGCTCCTTCACCCTTCTATCTCCCGGCAGGCCTCCTCCCAAGAAGCCCGAGAACCCATGACACAAGCTCGAACCCGACCCCCTCACCCTAAACCGCTCTCATACCCGTTCATCCTTCCCCCATTGTTCTTCATTCTCCGTCGCCCAGACTTCGATCTTAAAGGTGCACCCCCACGAGCACTTTCAAACGAACGTCTAACTCGCCGCCAAGTCAATTATTCCTCGAGACGATTCCGCGGGGCCGAGGGAACGATAAATGGTGAGTTGTTGAGAAAGTAATATGACGGTTTTACTCTCGTGTCGCCTGTAACTGTATAGGGTGTCTCTGAACCGCCGGTGAAGAGGGTTGAATACACGCGGTGAAACAAGTTCGGATATGTCAATCGAATATTGCTATTTCTTCCGGATGAAAACTTATCTCTGCACTAAATCATTGGAAAAATATAAGTAATTAATCCTTTGCAGTTGACTGGTCTCGCTATGAAGATATTTTACAATATTAACAACTGAAATTACAGATCAGTTGAATTGACTTTTTGAGATTTCTCTATAGAAACTCTAAGAATACATCTATCGAGGCTTCATTTGATTTAAAATTCAATTTGCGTATCGCTAAATTAATCTCTTTAATAATTTCTCAGATACATCCGTTATCTTTTTAATCATTGAACAAAGAAAGCAACGCGCATGGGTGATACTGACCCGTCTGGTAGTTTTAGTGTTACAATGTTCGAGTGCAAAAGGTTACAAAAATTAGAAATAATTACAAAAATATGATTACGACGGAAAATATTTTTTCTAATACATTCTGTACTCTGTTCATTCTTATACTTTCAGATATTCCATAAACGTTTAAAAATTCGCGATGTATTCATCTCTGAATAAATGAGTAAACTCGACTGCTGCATGAATATTAAATCCGAGCGACGAATTGATTTTATTCTGTGTTCGAAGTATCTTTGTCTCTGATCTTTAAGGTGTTCTATTTTTGAATATTATTGTAACGTATGGACCGGGATGAAACAACATAGATTTAACGGCGATATATCGTCGCATCTGATCCATCCATCAGTGATTACTGCGGAAATACATGCGGCCGCAATAAAAGATCTCCTGTTCGATTTATGGCGGCGAAAGTGGCGTTTTATTGGCGCTATCGATCTCTCCGATCCCGGAGATTCCCGGGACCCGCGGTGTCCTGCACTCTGATACCCGTCGAAATAAGAGGGATTCGGCGTAGCAGGTGTCGCGGATAAACTGACAACGGTGAAATATAGTCCGGCCGTGTTTAATGTATGTATAAATGTAGATAATTTATCTTCCCACCTCGGCCATATCTACGCTGCCGATACGTTATCGCCTTATTTTATTTCCGGTGCATCTGCCGCGTGTTTGTTCATTGGCTTTTATTCATTTAGAGAGTGACAATCCGACGACTCTCCCCAAATCATTTAAAATTAGCATTTACTTCAGTATCATCTAAAGAGTTCTAGTCAGTTTTAATAATCAAATTTTATTTCTCGAATTAGAATGTTATTTCTGGAATTCTATTCGTTACAAATAAGGCTTCCGGCGAGTATACGTATGTATAATGAAAACAAGTATTAAATTTGAAAAATGAATTATAGATTTAATTCGTGATATCTTAACATCAAACGATCGATTTTTCCTAGCTTTTTAAAGATAGTCTGTTCCATTTAAAATATCTTTTAATCCTGCTAAGTCCTTCGGATCTTTTTTTATTCAATCACGTTGTCATTTCCTTACATCTTGTTTGTTTACCTTTTTCAATTCAAATATTTCAATCGAATATTTCAAGTTTATAGGTAACCTGAGAACCGTTGGATTAATTAACGACGAACAGACCGAGAAGAGAGGAAGGTATCAGCGATCATTATTCGAATAATCGGGAACTTCGAAGACCTTCCTTCTTTATCCCAAGATATAACAATATGGAACGAACGGTAGACCGTCGCGTGGAAATGGAATTCGATGCGATATCATGCCGAAGGGGACGTAAATTAAAATGTCTCCGTCGAAAGAGCGTATCGAGGGGAAGGATTTTTACCTCCCCTTTCTTCCCGGCGTGCGTCTAATCTTTGCTTCCGCCTGTTTTTTGCCTTTCCTTCGCTCTTCTCTTTCTTCCCTTTTTTCCCCTGTTCGAAACTCTCCCTTTCGTTCTTCGAGTTACGTCTGCGAGAATCGATTCCCTCGGGAGCACTTTCGAAACTCAGCCACAACTTTATAAAAGCTCGTTGTAAAGGGTGTCCTCTTCGTCTCCTCGATTTTACGAGAGGAATAAGTACGCGGATTCTTAGTTCAAGGATTCCAGGATTTATTCCGAGGGATTTGTTAAGGATTCAGTCTGGCTCTTTCTTTCTTTCCTTTCTTTCCCCCCTCGTTGTTAGTCGCCGTTATACCGGTTCCTCGAATTAATTAGTTTGTATTTATTTATCGTTAGTAAACCTTTCTATTGCAAATCTTGTAAATCGAGAATAATTGTGTACTCGAATTAGTACGATATGTATATTTCAATGATTGTAACACGAATTATATGATATACGACGTTAGAAGCTTATTAGTAAATTATATATAAATTATAATTAGGCAAGTCAGAAATAATAAATTATTATAGTTAAATATTTAATTACAAAGGTACTATTTAGTTCTCTGGGCGTACGAAAATTAAACGACATGAATTTCTCGAAGCGTCCTTTCACCAAGTTTAAATATTGAATTATATCCTGTCTTCACGGTGATTTCACGGAGCTATTCCACTACCCGCGGTTATTTCCAAGAAATACCGTTCGCCGTTCTTAGCAAGAAAGTCCTCCAGAAATTGCAGCGTCATTACAAAGTGGAGTTTTTGCAGGAGAACGAAACGGAGAGTATTATCAAACTTTATTTGCCTCTCGCTGAGAAATAAAGCTCCAAGAGTATTGTCTCGCGGAGCGTATTCGAATTCTATAGGTACGGGACAATAAAACGCAGATGCCAAATTCAGGAGAGGCACTTTTGCCAATCTTTATTTTTCTGTTTCGTCTCTTTGTTCTGGATTCTTTTTATTTCGACCCTCCCTGCCGCTTTCTCCCCGGTGTCTCATCATTCAGGGAAGTCAGTTCTCGCCGAAACAGACAGCAGTTTCCCAAGTATCTCGTTCTCATTCTTTTTTAATGTTTACCATCTACGAGCCTCTCGTACTTAATCCCTACGATATTTGTATATACTTGGTCATTCTTCTGCGCTGCCGCTGACGTTTGTGAATTAACAATTTACCTTTACCTCCTTAACATAGAAACTGTGGCGTTATGTACCCACTTTCATTTCATTTATATGAAAAGTTTATTTTCTTTCCATTGTATATACTGTTACGTTATCACACCAGTTTTCAAACAACATTTATCTTTCATCTGAGATTTCAAATATTCAATCTTAGAAGAACAACATAAACAACTCGAATAAAAATTCATCAAATTTTTCCTTCTTTGTACTGCTCAAGTTGAAAAATCATAGAGTATTCGTAGGAAAGGTTGTAAATCTCAAACATCAAATTTTTCAGGAGTTATATCATAATAATGCCATCTTTCGATATTACCAGTATCAGAGATGATTGCTATTATCGATGACTACTTACGAAAGGAAAATTGCACTGAAATTGTATACTGCAGGATAATGATAAAACAGAATCTTCAATTTTAACGTTTACAGTGCTACAAAGCTCTTTAATTGTTGTTAATTTTCTGTTGATCAATTTAGTAATATTATTTCTTCGTAAATGCATACACAACGTTTCTCCAGGCCTCGTATTTGTTTGTAACCGTGCTTTACGTCGACGCGCGCACCGCCTCATATCCTCCACTCCATTCTTCTCGGTTCCCTTTGCCCATTGCGTATCAGCTTTCCACCCCTTTCTACCTTTCATCTTTCTTCTCAATTTCGGTGGCGTTCTCCGGAGGATTCAATCCCCCGTAGGACGCTCCGGGACTTCCCCGCAACTTCCTTATAAAACGAAACGTCGTCTAGAAAGGGTTGATATATTCTACGCGATTTCTTGCGAGAGCTAACATTCATGGGTAAAGCGACGACTCGATCATCCGGATTTTCCATTTTGCCCGCCGGATATGGAGACTCGATCGAATTGACCGCTGGCGCTTCTCTTTTTTGAATAGTGCACGCTATCCGTATGGAATATCTGAGCGCCAAAAATAAACAACAAAATATTTCCCCTCAAACTCTACGCGTTTCCGATCGAGCGCAACAACTTTTTCAAAGGCATACATTTTATATCACAGCTTCGTACGCTTCGAAACTTCATAGGTACACTTCATGCATAAACATGCAGTTTACTCAACATTGTTTAAATACAAAATAGAAGGAAACGTCTCACTTAAATTTCAAGTACCGAACTTCATAATCCAATTTCAACCATGTACTTCGATGCTTCGTCCCAAACCCAGTCCCACCAGCCACGTTAATTCGGAGAACGTCTATTAAAATTCATTAAATTCGAATTCCATGGAAATCCATGTTGAAAACTTCACACTCCCGTCTTCAAAAAAAAAGAAGAGGAAAAAGGCAGAAATGATGAAGACGAGGGGGGGGGGGGGGATTTCGCTTTATGCGGTTCGACGGCGAGAGAGTTCCTTTCAGGCCTTGGAGTCTATTACTGAGCTCCGCAAACAGACGTTCTCTCGGACGTAATAAAGTTAGAGCTTCAGAGACGACCGGAAGCGGACGAGTCGTCGCCGAGGGGCGGCGGGGGGGGGGGGGCGAAGGTGAGACCGCAAAAGTTCAAATTGATTTTGCAAAACCGCCGGCCCGTTTTATGCAAATTCCCTGACCGGCAGGACACGCTACCCGGCCCCCGGCTGAAGGGGCTGTTTTCATGGTCCTCGACACTCCTCCTCGCGCGGTGGCACTGAATTATGGTCGTGATTTCCGGCGAGATGGACCTTCCGGTCTGGCAGGAGTCCAGTACTTCGCGAAAGTGCGCGGATAAATCAAAAGCGAGGCTTTTTCGAGGCGCACCAAGGCGTTAGTTTATTGCCATGTAAATCACCGACGCCCGCACGGGGCACGTCGATCGAAAAATCCTCGTCCGTGTTCATCACTCGGCTTCGAATAGACATGACGCCCAATGGGAAAAAGAGTTCCGATATAACCATTCCTCTGATGTATTTCGCGTCGCCGAGTCACGTTCTTTTTTATTTATGGCAATCGTTCTAACGTTTAGCGTATGAAACTCGCGACTCTTGTGTGAACGTAGGGTTTATCGGTATTTTGAAGATTTTACTAAAGTCTGATGCATTTTTTGTTTGATCTACTTGGGACCATAGGGATTACTTATCTTGTAATATTGAATGATATTAGTGAAGATTTTAAACTACTTCTAATTCATAGGAGAGTTTATTATCATTATTCTGGAGATTCTACTGAACTTCAATACATTTTTCTTTTATTTCGTTGGAGCTTTAGGAATTACTTATCTTGTAATATCAAATAATTATACTGAAGGTTGTAATAAAATTTTAATCAATAGCATAGTTAATAATGTTAATCTTGCACAGTTGAATGCAATACCATTTTTCGAGACCACTGTATCTTTTCATTCTTAATTATTCTTGTCGTTTCATTGTCTATATTTTCCAAACAGCTGCCATTAATTATTTACAATAGATTTGTTAGACGAAGTTATGAAATTATGCGTAACCACGCGTGCCCGTTTCATCCGTATCGTGGGATGACAAAGTTCCGCAGATAAAGATGACGAATGCCGCGTACTTTCGCGTTACCCTTGTTCCTTCGAAAGAAAACTATTTTCTGGCTGCTCGAGTTCCAGCTCGCCCCGTAGGTGGTCCTGTATTCCCATCGTGTATAGCACGGGATCCCACATAGTCGCGTCCAGGGTGTGTTATATTGCATTTTATTACCCCGCCGTATACTCGCCAGAAGTAATAGTACGAAACTTATAGGCACGAGCCTTATAGCGCTCCTTTCCACGGTATATAACCTATATCGACACGTTGTTATCTTCACTTACTAGAGCCCTCGAATTTCATTTTAGTTATTTATGAAATCACGCTTCCTCGCTGCTCGGTTTTATTAGTGCTGCTTTAACTTTGTTTCCTTGACGTTGTTCATTTGTTGTTGTTTCGTTTAAGGTGCGCTGTTTTACTCATGCGTTTTAGTATCTGAATATACCACGTAAAATATATTCACGAAAACGAGTAAAATCAACCGTAATACGGATAACGTTAGCCATCAAAACACCGAAATTATTATCCCGAGTTAACCTGGATCAATAAGTGGTTAATGATTTAAGAATACTTTTAAACACTGCATAATGAATTTTATTCAACAGACAATTGCCTATTGACAATTCAAACTTCTGTTTAGTAAAAATTATGTGGCCAAATGATTGGAATATTCATTTAAATTTTAACATTGCCACGTGTATTATCATTATTTTAATTAACAATTTTCACAATAATAATATTATATTACGATCATTCTATACATCAAATTTCTAAGCACACCCAACGAGAGAATAAAGAAATTTGAAATTTCTATGATTTTCGTTGTGCGCGAGTGAATTAACGAACTACGAACCTTCGTGAGGCTTCATTTCATTTTTATCGGGGTTCAATTTTTTGCCATCACAGTGGATTGATTTTAATGCTATCTAGCGATCAAAATGTGACAAAATCGCCTCACTTCCGGTCCCCTGGGCGAGCACGATGCTTTCAAGCGGATGGAGATTTATACGGAGTAAACGAATTGCGAGCGATCGATCGGCGAACAAGAGCACTTACCGGAAAATCATGTATGGAAGATTCGTTCGTTGACCTCTTTGTATCTTGCTGACTCTTGCTCGCTACGCTCTTCTTGAAGACCGGTCCAGGATTTTAATAAAAAGTCGACGAACTTCGTGCGCTCGTGACACTTCAAATTGAACTGGCCCCCGTATCGCTCTAAATCCTCTTGGACGTCACGGTATACTTGGAAGTAATGATATAGTGGAGCAGTAAACCTAGTTATGCTTTAATCCTTTGACTGCAGCACGCTTTAACTGGGAACCATCAAGAATTGTACGACGCGATTATAGCAGCAGTGAAACCAAGACTGAATCGCATTGTTGGGGATAAGGAAACATCGAAACTGATATTGCTTCTTTGTTCGTATAGTATGCGTGTAACAATACGTCCAATTGTGTTTTATTGCTGCATAACTTTGTAGAGATCCTATCTAACAGTAACTTGCCATTTTATTGCCGGTATATACTGACAAAGACATCTAATTTCAAAATTAATTTCAGAGAATATCTCTTAGTAAAAGAAATACTAAAGAATGGTCAAATAAAATAATATTCAAATGAAATTTCTTTTCATTCAGAATGAAATGTCTTCCATTTTTGTGCAAATTTCTGCTCTCTCAATCGTATATATTCAAAAGTTCCGATAGAATCCTTGGTTATATAAGTCGCAATCCGCAGCAAGATGTTGTTTAGCTGGTTCGAGCAATATACCAGGACGTCTTGTACATATTTCCTGCATAATTTTGCACGCCGGTTCCCGTGTCCTCAGTATGCGAAGCTTGTGGAAGCCCGCGAGATATCCGAGGAACTTAATACACTGTATCAGAGCTTAACTCGTCGTCGCCCTCGTGGCTGAGCTTTTCGGATCAGATATTCTAACGCTTCGCGTGAACCTCGGCTGCATTGGAGACATTGAAATTAAGCAAATTCTGTGGTTAGCTTTCAGACTAGCTAATCTCGAGTTTAATTCATGCTAAATCAAAAAATTCTATAACAGAATCTTTTCTTCGTAATTGATGAAACTTTGTTTTAAAGTTATCTAAATATCGTTACTGTTCAGTACTTTTTTAATATTGAAATATTTATTAAATTTCTGGTAGGCAACGTTGTATGTACAAATTCTAGAGATCCTCACTTTTCGAATATTTTGCTCGGAACTATCTCCAGAAATGTTTTCCCCTTAATAGTTTCAATATTATCTCTATGTAATTTTCGTGAAACGACAGATGGGCCCTACTGTGTCAGAGAGTATATTTATATCCGTATAACGGTTGTTCGTTTCCATTAAGGATCCTCTTCGAGGGTGCCGATGTTATGCTAAAGATACTTTATGGGAACTAACGTATTTTTGGAAAACCCTGCGGTTTTCGTCGAACAGGACAGAAAATAAAAAGAACTAGAACTCTATTAGTTCGGAAACTTGTATTTTCTCAGTATATATTAGTATGCAGAATATACAAACGTTTAACCCTTTGCACTGGAAATTGTTTCACTAGAAATATCCGACATTTTCTAATGAAGTATAAACATCTTCTAGGACCACCTTAAAGATAAATCACGTATAAATTAAGGAACGAAACTATTTTATTTCAATACTTTATATATTAATCAATTACACAGAACTGAATATGAAATGTTCAACTTTGTAAGTTTGCTACATTAAACCAACGAGAGTCGCCTCTCGAGTAAAGATTAAAAATATTATTTAGAATGATTTCCTTGAATCTCCTACCAAATCGTATTTCATACAGCTTTAGGGACTGCTGCCTCAGCATCCGACAAGGAAGTCCCCGAACAAGAGCGTATAACGAGCAAGAGGCCTTTGAAGTACATTGTTTTCCACCTGATTTGTCGCATCCCCCGTACCCCGTCCTTTTTACCACCTAATTATCGGGTCGAAAAGCTCAGCTGGACGTGACAACATCTAAAGCCCCATTTCTTCTTCCGTGTATATTCTACGTGGGACACGCGCACGGTTGGCCCCCCTTTTGTGAGATTTTCGATAGCCCTAAAAGCAAGCTCTCGTTACGGAGGGGCGGCAACGCTAATCAGGATCAAAGTTACGACCGCGTGTAGAACGTTAGAGAGGATTTCTGTCCGTGTGATCCCAACTTAAACAACGCTGTGTCCGTTCTGGACGACCAGAATAAGGGACATTCTTTTTCATTTTGATCCTCGTTAAATTGTCTAATCCCATTTACATTCTCAGGCTTGGATCTCTGGATCTAATCATGTCAAGCTTGGACCTTTGTATCCTCCGATTCAAGTTGATTTAATTTTAGTTTGTCAATTCTCGACTGTCCAAGCGGAGTCTTTCGGTTCTACATTCATCTAATTTTGGTTTAATATTCTTTTGAATTTGAATTTTTTAATTCGAAACTGTCAAATTTAAATTTTCAAACGTGATTCAGATTTGTATGTCTAACTCAGGTTCTACTGATTGGGATTCGATATCGTTCTGAACTTGAATCTTGCCATTTTAAGCTTTCTAATTGAAATTTTCAGTTCAAGTGCAAAGTTCGTTACGTTCGAATCTCTCGATGTTGTTCAGCTGTTAGTAATGTTTTCTTAGAAAGTGTAGTACTTCTCAAAGACAATTGATTTGAAATTGTACAAACATACGTTCGAAATAGCTTGTAGCAAGTTCCATCGGTGGCTGTGTATGTTAATGGAACTCCGTTTCTGGTTGACACAATTACCTGCTGATCGTCACATTTCTTCGATGCCGACAGAGAAACTCTCGCATTATGCTGACATGAACGAGCACGTGTCGCGTTTCGCTTGACGCGGATGCCGAGCGTTACTCGATCTTGTAAGTAGTTTACATACAAACGAGCCGAGCGTGTTCGTGCATGTAGAACGCGTGCACACTTTCTGTACGTGCCGACAAAGTTCGCGCGTTTCGAGTAAATTTGGAACAGACGCCTGCTGTAACCGGCGATCGTTTGCTATTTCGCTTATTACTCAACGTACGGCGCTTGATATTTCCTGGCTAATGTCGGTTCAGCATCGGGTTCGATCTAACTTTAATCCTGACCGTGTCCGAAACTTTGTAACGGTGCCTCCTCTCTTTCACTAGCGTAAGCATCGTTAAATCTTCGTTACAATATTTTATGCGTGCAAACCTCGCACAAATATACACCAAACATTATTTATTAAATGTAACAAACGTAAATATTAAACATTAGCATCGAATGTAATGTATTTAAATTCACACTATTCTTGGACTCTCAAAAATACATCAATCTTTGTTAAAAATAAAAAAATTACATTTCTCTGAACCATAGATTTAACACTGTATATTCGAGAGGAATATTTACATTAATTTTTATAATCAAATATTTCAGGTTTTCTCAATATTTTTAAGTAACGCGTAACTTTGAGAACAGTATGTTGAATTTGATATTCAGAGCATTCTTTTTCATTCTTCTCTCGATGCATATGGTATGTTAGTAACACTTAAACACGATGCAAGTTTAACATGCAGTGTTACAAAACGCACTTACACATTTGGAGAAATGAATCGTCCGCATACCTCCAGAATGCTAATTAATATTAATAGAGCGCAAGCGGACCCGTTCTTCCGGTTCACTCTAAATAACAGTGGTGATGTCGCATTGTTCTGTAGAAAGCGGTAGTCGGCATTGCACATCGATGGTTATGAAGCAATTCGCGTCGTCCGCCATTCCATTCGCGCTATGCAACGTACCTGTAATAGTAATAATTACGTTTGTTCAGCGCCACAGATGATTAATATTAAAGTAGCATGCGAGCCGATTACCGGTTATAGACTTTAACAAGGTTACAGGAAGCTAATTGTTACAGTATTACGCAGTTATCGATTCAATTTCCCTGCACGGTATTTATAAGTTATTGCGAAAATAATCCTTCGACATTTAATGATCATAAGTCTGACAAGCGAGGAAAATTGATATTCTCTGACGATCCTGCACGCGATGAAAAAAACCGCACATTAAGTTCAAAATTGCTTCAGTTTTTTGTTAGAAACGACGTGTCTGAATGTAATTTACATTCGACACGGATACTGAGAGACATGTATTCGTACAAACTAAATACCTTTGAGTATTAATACATATATATATATATATATATATATATATATATATATACATACACAACATGAATATAATTATAAGAAGTATTTAATACAATTAAACATTAAGCTGGCCAAAAAGCCTCGTTGAATTTTTAATTGAAATTCTAAGAGATATTTCACTACCGTAAGCTTCATCGAACTATGCGTTGCACATTTCATTCAAAAACATTCTATTGTTTTTTATTTTACATACTTACAATATTCATTAGTATATTAGAACGTGAACTCCACATTAAAAAATAAAACAAGGCCTTATGGCCGACATAATACTTTTTAATAGAGGTAATTCCTCGAAATGCGTAAGTACAATTGCAGAAGCATCGTGGAAGCATCAAGTGCATAAATGAAGCAACACAATGTTTCTTCCTCGTACAAGTGACTTCGAAATTTTGGTGAACCTTTTGGCCAATATAATAGTTTTTGCTAGTGGCAATTCCTTCGAAATGCGTAAACACAGCTGCAAATCCAACATGGAAGCATCAAGTGCACAAATGACACGAAACACTGTTTCTTCCTCGTGTGAGTGACTTCCAAATTACAGCTTGATAGCGGCGGGTAAAGAGATTTAATAGACTTTCAGCGCGAAATATGATCGCTTTGCATACGTAAGAGGTCGTGGCCGTAAGCAAGGGTGTCCTTTGCCATGCGGCAGCCACTTACGCCAAAGAGACTTACCCCAAAGACGACAACGGCTCTTTGGTGTCGAAATACGTGTGAAGCATTCGTGCCTTTAAATGCGACCGCCCCGGGCTAAGATGTCTCTCGCTCTCTTCCTCTCTCCTTCGTTTCCTCCATCTATCCCTGTTCACTCTCGGCAACCGCACAGATACAACCTCCCGCATCCTCCTCCGAAACGTGTTCCCATAAATCTTAATGAACTTCGAGGATTTACGAATCATTTATACATATTGCTTGAAACACTCGGAAGACTAAGTGGAGCGGAATTTCACGACGAAACGTCTTGAAGCGACTGTGTACACCGTTCTTTGGCATCTCGTCGCACGATCCGCTTGGCTGGGCCATTAATATCCTCTGATTCGCGCGCAGAAGCTAATGATTATGGCTAATTTGATTTATTATACGGATTCTTATAGATTTTTTATTGCTTTAGTATTTTGGTAAAATGTAGCATCATTCAAAATTTAAATGAAGTCGAGATTAATTTTGATAAATTTCACTTTTTCATGATACCATCGGTAGATCATAGAAGTATCTAATATTTTAGTTAGATTAAATATTTTCTATAAAATCAGTATTTATAAATTTTGGTACTTAAATATTGTCTCTATTCGAGTATTGATATAATTTTGACATATGCACTGTCACGTTAGGTAGCAGAATTAGTCAACCATATGTCCTAGGCACGAGCATCGTGTATCGCACGATTATGCAACTAACAAATTGTTTTCCCGTTCCAGGCGCGACACGCTCGTTCGTTCTAACGTTTTACGATGAATTATTAGGCAGAGAGCGCGGCAGATGCAAGGCACGAACGCACGAAATCAAAGGGGCATTTGTGTCTGCGACATGTGTTTTTAATTTCCGCGGCACACGGTCGCGCCTTTAAAGCGCGCCGCCCCCAAAGCGAAAACCTCGCGCTCTGATAAAACCCGCGTTTCACCCTTCAGCCGAGGCTAATGAAAATCGAACGATCAAGAACGCGAAAAGCCTTTCCTCTCCTCTGCGGGATTTCCTTTTGAATCATACGCGGAGCCGCTACGAACGAATTGCCTCCGAACACCGGCGAACCGGCTTGTTTTTACTCGATCAGAAGTTTTCTTTGAACTTTCCTCTTCGCAAAAACTGCCCTTACTGATTCATTTTTCAATACACTTCGGGATGCTTGATGGAATTTCAGTAAGCTACGCGTAAAGTAATGATTTTCAGAAGCTCACAGCGACCATTGGGATTTTTTCCATGTGAAATGTCTGTTCTGGAGAAAAGGAGTTAGAATATTAAATGGAATACTTGAATTTAATTTTGTGCAATGCACTGAAGCCATATTAATTATTTTCGGAGGTGATTAACCTATTTTGCCTTATTTTACCAGTAGTATTTGCTGTAAAACGATTATCTTCTCGTTGTACTCCCATAAGTAGTTGTATTATAAAATACATTATATATTAGAATAACTAAGTGTTCAACAATATTTTCTAAAAGTTTAAACGTAACATTCCTTAAAGATGTTTCCAATCAAATTAAAAATAAAATTACTGATGAGAAGTAGGTAAAAAAAGTCTAATACTGAATATCTAAATCTAAAATAGAACTGGATAATAATTATAGACCAACCAACTAGAGCAATTTTTTAGTTTTACTAGATCCCTAGTTTTACTAGTTACCATCCTTGTACATTTTTATTTTCAGCGAGTATCTGTTCAACAAAAACAATTGGGATGATCGTGTTCCGGGTTTCAATGAACCCATGCTAATCGCTGCTTCGATCGAATAATTCAGCTCAATTAATGGCTGGGTAATTATAATATTACGCGTGCGAGCCCGGCGAGTCGGCGACCCTGCCCGATAACGATTCCAGGTTACGATTTAGTTACAAAGTAGCGTGGAATAGGAGGAAGGCAAGAGAGTCGGCCGCAATTACGGCAATTATGGTATCAAAGAGCGGCGGTGTGTATCCGGAATGCTGATCGTCCGACTGTCCGAGGATCCAGCGTCGCCCTTTTAATGCTCCCAGTGCGGTCTTTAATGCGCGTACACCGTGGCGATTTATTATCGCCACGGTTGACAAGCTACTATAATTCACCGGCGCATTCGCGGAATATTTCTCGGATCCGGCGGAAAACGCGAAACCTAGTGGACGCTCGGCCGAACCTTCGTTTATCCCCTAGCCGCTGCTGCAACGTTATTTATAACAACAATTCGTTACTTCTCTTCGAGAGATTCTCTCCTTTAAGCCCTGTGCACGCTGTGCGTCACATTCTAAGGAGCATTTAATAAAATATTTTTACATATGGCAGATGGACTTTCAAATAAATAGATAAGTGAATGTAATATAATACAAATCACAATAATATAAATAGTTAATTTATTATTCAATTGGAAATTCTTTTCTTTGTACTTCTTGAAAGTTTCGTGTCTTTGATTGAATACTTCCTGCGAAATTTGCTTCTTGAGTCCTATGCACGTTGAATATTGCACTATAACCAGCATTTAATAAAATATTTTTTAATAGTGGATAGACTCTTAAATAAATATATAACTACGTAAAATATAATACAAGTTATAATAGAATAAACCGTTAATACTATAACGACAAGTGAGATCAAATTTCCAGATTAATTGAATAAAAATCAATGTTCCATGTTGCACATGCAAAAATCTATTTTGCTATTTTTAACATTTCACCTTCAAAGTTAATACATACTTCGGATAAACGAAACATATTCCGATATCTAATTATTGATATTAAAATCAGATCGAACTTGGTCGCAAAGAAAATCACACGGCAAACTAATTAATCATTTCATGTTTCAATTAACAAATTCCTCCTCCCGTTCTTCCCGGAAGTTCCACATCCAGCCTCGGACTCGAAATGTTCTCGTGAGGCCCGACGCGTGGATAATCGGAACGAGTAAAAATCGCATAAATCACGTCTGCCACGGAACTTTCTTCCCCCAAAAGAAGCAATCGGGGTCACGAGGAAGAGATCTGCGATAGGGATCGTTCTCATTGCGAATCGATCGACCCCGAACTGCAACGGTTAATGCGTCTTCAAGCGAGATTTAATCTTTTCGTCAGGTAAATCGAATAAATTCATTCCGTCGAAATTAACGTTCCCCGCGGAGATGAGTAAGAGAGAATGTGGTAGACGGAGGGAGAGGATGGTAGTGCACGAGGTTTTCTCCGGGGCATAAGAAAATCGGCTCGAGCTGTCGTCCCGTAAACGTTCCCTGGATCGAGTTAACCGTCTGATTACTCGGGGGCGACGCGGACCGGTGCCTTACCCTTGTTCTCGTTCACCTCCCTTCCGCTGGAAAATGGGCGTTTGCAATTTAACGGAATCTCTGCATATAGAGTGGGCTCATCGCGACGGTTCTGTACTTTAAATGACGTCCCGGAAGTCCCCGTACTAATTCTATGGGTCTTCGAATGGATCCCGTGCACAGTGACGCTCGTCCCCTTTCGTCCATCGCCGAAGGGTCGCGTAAGACAAGAGCTAGTCGTGTGTACACGGACAGCTTGTTATAATTTCACGGGACCACCTTTCTTGGACGCACGATACTCGGTAACAGGCATCCTTCGGCAACGGTTTAATTAATCATTAACGAAACGACATTGTTATTTCTTGTTGGAAATGAAAACGTTGGAGAGGGATATTGTATCATAGTGACGTAAAGAAGCAGTAGGATTTCTTAAAGGGGTAAAGTTCGGAAGCAAGATGCGAATATTATTTTTGAAGCAGATATTTGATAGTTGGTGTATGTGAGTAGATATTTTAATTTGTCTGGGAAACATAGAAATTTTTATCGTTGCAGAGGGAGGAAATAACGTACATTTTGGATCTCGCAGAAATATACGTTAAGGGTGCGCAAGCTCTAAATCTTCTCTTGTTTGTTCAGCTCCGACGGGCTCATAATTATTCACGACGTAGAGCGCGCCATTAATCCAAGGAAAACCAATACTTTCCCGATAATGTCAGCCATGGTCATTCTGGGAACCCTTTAATACAGATTTACAAGCATACGCTGACTCGCCGGAGACGCCTTGCGTCTTTATACAGTGTGTGTTACGAATTAATTGCGAAAAAAAAGAAAACCTTGCCAAACGTGTAATATATTCAGTTTCTTTCAGCTTTTCCTTTTCCAACAACAAATTTATAGCTCCCTTCATCCTAAGAATATCTCGAACTTACTGTCTTCCAGTTCCATAATATTCCGGAATATTCCAATTAATGATACTATAATTTTATTCAACCAAAAATCTATATAATCTCACTATCGCTATTTACTCGAATTACAATATTCACGACTATTCAGTCTAACACCGAATAAATTCCTTTTCGAAATTGTTAGAACGAAGGTTGGTCGATGAATGCGGTTAACAGAAATCGCACCTAGTGTAATTCAACACCGGCAACCAACGATACCCGGTCGCATTGAGAGTTACAATTTCCACAGCTGCTCGGATTAATATTTAACAAATCCCGTTTCGAAATTGCTGGAACAGGGGGTGGTTGATGAATGCGGGCAGCAGAAGTCGCGGCCGGTATAATTCAACACGAGCGACCAACGATACCCGGTCGTATTGAAAGTTAAAATTTTCACAGCTGTTCGGACTAATATTTAATAAATCTCGTTTGAAAATTGTTGGAACATGGGGTGGTCAGTGGATGCGGTTAGCTGGAGCGACACCCGGTATAATTCGGTACGCGCGCGACAAACAATAGCCGGCCGTACTCGTGGATCGGCCTGGAGTACTAAAACGTGGACTCGCCGAGGGGTTAGAAAGGGTGAATTGCAGCTACGTGCCCCCGCATACGAATCATCCCCCGCGTGGAGCCGAGGCGTCGTCGGCTGCCTCGAGGACCCCTGAAACCGTCGGCGCCGCCTCGAATCTAATGGATTGCACCGATACTTATGGTCAAATCGCGACCAACAGCCCTCGCGGGTAGACCGGCACTCATTACCATTCCGCTCGAACGGATTCAATGAACGCTTCTGATAATCGGAAATACCTAGCCGAAGACGTAAATTGGACAGGAATTCGAATTACAGTCGGGGAAACACGAGCAACCATTCCGCTGTTCGCCGAACCTTCTGCTACTTTGCATATGAATACTTTCCGTAGAAGATCTTGCTCTCTCATTCTTACTTGGCAATAAGTCACTGCTTCATAAAGAAAGCATATCGTGATAATGGCCCGGTGAAAAATCCCATTCATCATGATTTTTACTTCAATTATGTACGTTTCTAAATGAATGCTTCTTTTTCGTGCGTACTGCGCCACGGGGTTTATGAAATCTTTTATGTAATTGAAACAAGAAAGCTTGTAAAACTGCTTTCACGGATCACATGTGTGCGAATGGAAACAGTCGTGTTTGTGTTGCATTCGTGTTCTGCGTCGGATAGGTGTTTCATTCGACACAGTCGAACTTATTTAAATAATGTAGTTGTCGCATCATTGATTTCATTATAGTTGACAGGATATTTAATCTTTGTTTTGTACTTATATCAAATTTGATCATTCACGAGAAGGGTAAGAAATTCATATTCTAATAAGAAAATTTTGGAATCCGGGGTTGACAGTTTAAAGTTGGATGTCTTTGGTTTGCGTGAATGAAGTCACTTACGAAGTCAGAAGCTTCAACTATTCGAGAACTCGTGCGTTATCTGAGTTCTGCCAAGTTATCTCAGCAAACAGTCGTGCTCGGTCTGTGGGTTCGATTCTGAATCACGCATAGATCGGAAGCTTACGGCCGGCCGTTTCTCAATTAAGTTTCGCGGCCGCGAACGCAACGGGACCCGAAACTTTCCCTGTAACTTTCAGCGGGATATTCCCCCAGTAATTCCTGTTGCTCGAGTTTTAAGCTGCCTTAACAGCGGCTTAAAGTTCCTCGGGAGATCGCACCGTTCTGTGTACCTCAGAGATTACGAGAACGCGGAAGGCCGATTCGAATTCCCGAAACCGAGCAATGCTGGCCGCGCCAGAGACGTTTCGGCCGCTTCACGCGCTTCTAACCGCAGATAAACGTTGCATCGAAGAATATAAAATCGTTGTAGCACATTTGGAAACTGTTTTCGTTAAGACTAGGTTTACGGACATTTATTTCTAATTTACACTATTGTTTCTAAAATAATTGATGTTCGTTCGTTTAGATCTTGAAAATTAGAGATTTAAAAATAAGCAATTAGGAAACGAATTCCTGTGACGGTATCAATAAAAATCGACGTAAGCATTGATTAAATAATGTTCATAAAATTACTGTTCACACACTTAAATCCTCATTTCTAACAAATAATTGTCTCTAATTAATACTATTCAATTGCTTCTAATTAATGCAATTCAAAAGCATACTCAAATACGAATTATTCATGAAAAATCCTTCGCCGTTGCAGGAAAGCTTGGAAGAACGGGTACAGGAACTGGAGCAAGCGTTACAAGCGGAACGGCTCGCTGCGCAACGGGATCGAGCGACGATCACGAAACTTCAACGACAGATCAACAAGGTGAGTCAAAGTTCGCGCTTCGAAATTCAGTTTCCAACCTCCTGAACTTCAGCTCGGGAATACCAGGTCTTAAGCGCAAGAAAAGCTGTGCCGGGCTCGAATTTCCGCGAGAAAAAGCTGCAGGCACGCGTAATCCTGCCAAGACGCATAAATTCGCGACGGGCAGCCGCGCGCGCCGAATAATCCCTGTTTTATTCCGTTTTAATCTGTTCCTCCGGCGAACCTACGGCGGCGCCGCGCATTTGGAATTGTGGGCGAGGATCGAAGCGCGAGGGAGGAGAGGATGATGTACGACAGGCCCGTTGTTGGTCTGCGTCTGACGTGGCCGGCCCTTTTCCGCCGCCCTCCATTTGCAAGCCTATAAAGTATCGTGACAAAAACAACCGCGAGCAAAGAGTGGAAAACCGGGAAATACACTGCCGGCCGGTAATCTCGCATGATTTATGCAGCTTTTACAACAGCACGCCCCGGGACCGATTCCCAGACAACGGGCCGTGTTAAAATTATTTATTTCCCGTCGATGTACCGCGTTGTTCATCAATCGAACGATACCACGAGATTGATCGCTGCGCCTCCGATCGGATTGAAAACTCGCTTGAATGAGTGGTTGAGTTAGGAAAGGATATTATTTTACGTGTGATTACCAGTTGAATGCAATAATAAATTGTTTCTGTTATTAGCACTTTATAATTAGAGTAGAGCGTGTACTGCACTGGAAATTCTATTCATTGAACCCGTGATTGCTGCATTTGCAACGAATGATCGTTACGTTACACCTGTTTATGCAGTAATATTTTTCTATTTGTTACGTAAACGCGAGACTTTGGTTTGCTTTCTAGTTTCGTAAACATTGTTTTCTTCTGAGATACATTTTGTCTGAAAATGTATTGTTTTACGTGTAGTCAGATACATTATTTCTATTTTGCTTTTCCGATTGATCTGAATAGAAATAGTTATGATTATTTCGTTGATTCAAAAGCAAACAGAAATTAAGGAAACGCTATGAGTATGAAGTTAGTAGAAGTGTGGAACGCGAACCGAAAATTTCCTCGGTCACGAAGACCGGCACGATTTCCTGCGACACGCAACGGCGCGACGGCACTTTTGTAGATCGGATCTACCGAATTTCCATCCAAATTAGAAATCACTGCGAGAATTAGAGAGATTCGTTTCTTATCTCCGCGCATGAAACGCGTCCGAAGTAGACTAGACTCCGCCGTTGTGGCCGAACAATTTCTATTTAACTCGCGGTAGTCGGGCATGAACTGAATTTCGGCTTAAGCTTCGTGCATAAAAGTGAAAATTTGATGGTACGCTCTTAAATAATAAGTCGTTCCGGAGATTCGTACTCTTGAAAATTATATTGGCCCTTTATCGCAGCGAGTATTAAGAATTCACGCTATAAACAGGAAACTGAAAATTATTCTGAAAATTATAAAGTCATTCTCGACAGACGGAACAACGTACGAGAAAATTGAAGGCACTCTTCAATTAGGTTTCAGTCTTCTTACGTTTCATCGCGGATTATCCCTCCCGTCCATTCGTCGGAAACTTTTCTCCGGTGATCTCCAAGAAGCAACGTAGTTTAAAGAAGTCTCCTCGTAACTGTCGATAAGAGAGTTTCCCGCAACTTCCCCAAGAATTTCGACGGCGTTATTCGAGTTCCCCAGTAGCCGGTGCATAAAAAAATTCCGAGGACAGTTTTAGGGAATTTTCAACGATATTTACGTCGCCTGGGAGTTATTTGGAGTTGCCAGGGCAACTTTATCTCTTAAAGTTCCGAAGATAGTTTTCAAAGATCCTTACCAGTGTTCTTATTAACGTGAGGTGCCTTTAAAGTCTTAACGATCGAGCTTCGACCTTTTTTCTTGTCTACGTCTCCTTTCATTCTTCCGAGTTCTGATCGTTTTTGAATAATCTTTTAACTCGGACCTTTCACTGCTGATTTCTTTGGTAAACCGAGGTAAACCGGATCGCAGATAAAAATCTAATTCACACTTTTTATATCGCAAATTGTACTTCCCGTTTCTTATTTCCTATTTGCGAAAGAAAGATTTAAAAGTTCTTGTTCACTTTTTATTTCATTATTGTCAATAATCCGGTTTACCCTAATTTGTTCATGTTATACTGTAAACGATTCTTCTATTTAAAAGACACACCTTAAATTAATCTTTGCTTTCGTTCGATCGAGCCAATGAGTTTTTAAAACTTTTTAGTGTCCGTGAGAGAAATATTTTCGACGTTGTCGCATACTGCAGCGGTACTTTTTCGGGGGGCTCGAAGGGTTGTTGGGAAGAAGGGTGAAGGTCGTAACGCGTAACTTATTTTAACGCCACTCGAGCAACACGCGTACCGTATTCGAAGTGGTTGTAGAGGAAATAGCCTATTATTTGTAATGAATACAGGGCTCGCGAGATAAAGTTGCTTAGGGCGGAGATCGGAAGGGGTCAACATCGAATAGAAGGGTTATTCAATTATAATTCTGAATCTTCGGAGCCGCCATTAAATGGATGCTGTTCACCGCGCAAACTGTTCGTACTATGTTCCATGTTCTTCCCAATCTTTTTTTTACTCGGCAATTCCGGTGATGTTATCTCAAATGGAATCGCAACTTACCCCTTTCAAAACATATCTGTGTCCATATCTTTTCAAATGATAATGATTATTCTGAAACGATGGGATGAAATGATGAGAAATAACGAGAAACGAGGATAATAGTAAGATTGCAAAAACTTTATACAAGATGAAAAGAAGAAAAGAATAACAAATATAACAAAGAAATGAATTCTATCTTCTTATGAGTTTCGAATAACGAATAATTAATATATTCATCATTCATAGAGAATAAATGAATTTATTCGTCATTTGTCTTGCTATCGACCGAATTTCTAAATGTAATTAAGAAATAACGAATATTAAATAACAAATTCCTTACACGCATAACGAATAACTCGAACAACAGACAACCGAAGGACGATCAATTATTTATCAAACAATGGTCAACATTGATTCCGAACAATAACCGGATTTAAACAATCCCGTGGCCTTGAATCGGCCTCTCCAGACGAAGTTTGCGTAGACGCGGAGCTCGCCCTTCTCCTCCACACCTTTGTTCCTTTCCCGGCGGTGCGTAGACACGTTTTCACGTGGAGGAACGCAAATATTTTTGGGACACTCAGCGAGGCTGATTCATTAGTCGAAAATATAATAAACCCCTGTAGATGGTCGGCCCGAGCGGGTCCGATTCAACGGACTTTGTAAATTCCAGCGCAAACGAGAACAGAGACAAAGCAGGGGCTCTCCGTGAATTAACCGGCCGTGAAACTGAATTGAAACAGAGGACAGGCCGAGAAGCGTTGCCTTCAAGGAAACCCCGTTCCCCAGGACCGATATTGTTCTGCGTGAATTCTTGGCGAAATGCTAATGCAACCGTATTGCCAATTACTTGCGTCGTTCCCGGAAAATTTCGTAAACAACTTTCCGTCATAACCATCCGCGCGACTGAACTCGCGAGACACGAGGAAAATTTGTTTTCTTCTTTAACATCGTTGATTAAACCTTGAATTTTAATTGACCAGTGTTTACTTTGATTAATGTTATTCCCTTTTTATTCTCCTTTCATCTACAAACTTTGGATTACTTTCAGGTTACTTCTAGTTGTAGAATTATCAATAAACTGCGAATTATTATGGACAATTTGAAATTGAAATTGCACGCAATTAGAAAAAGTGTACGAAACATCCTAGTTATTAGTGGCAATACTGTTTCATTTAAAACTGAATTCTCAATTTCAAAATCAACCTTTCCATCGCGTTGCCAAGTCACTCGAGTGCGACCCTGGGTAATTAATTAATTCGTGTAATTATTCAGGCGGCTCCTATAAATGACAAACGTTAATTCGCTCGTCGCGTTTCACGGGCTCGAAACGACACGATAACGAAGCTCGCCATTCCTGTCCACCAGTCATCAATATCAATGATCATTTCCCCAGCCGGAACGTTCGTCGAAACGAATCCCGACACTTTCGTCCGGCCATAGATAACGTCTAACGCTCGAATGCACCGCGAGATGCAAATGCAACGATGTTATCCGCCACGGGTTCTCGTTTTCCCCGCGTCTCGAATTTCTCCCTCACCGCCGCTTCTAATTACAGTTATTTTCATAAATCATCGTATCCGGCGTTCATTTATCCGAGATAACAGCTGGTCGGAGTGATCGATGGGTTACATCGGAAATCTTTTACGCTCTTAACGCAACCTGCACTTTACGGTATCCTCGGAGGCGATAATGATACCTGGCGGCATCGTTTAATCTCAGCTTCCGCGGTGCCCCGGCGAGAAATGATTTCACGCGTGACTCACATTTCACCGGTACACCGGTCCGCGAATTCCACGCCACTTTTGCGATACGTGTCCCAGTACCCTCCGGTCGAACCACTTGCGTCCAAAAGCGTTCACCGAATTGAACATTCTTCGAACGAAATGTTTCTTAATCTTCGATCACTAAATTATATTCTTTTGAGTAACGCTTTTTTATATCGTATGAAAACTATAAGCAGAGTATAAACTTCGCTAGTTGTTTTCGAACTTAACAAAAAAAATCAATAAATTAGACTACACAACGATACGATAAACTGCAGTACGTAGATAATAGATATCGCGTTCATTTTGATGAGAGATTAGTCATACCATTTTTATATTTATTATTTCATATTTTTGTTCAAACTGATGCTAATTGTTTCCTTGATCTATTGTATAATTCACTAGTTTTCATAGATAATTTTATATTTTATGCTAATGCGTGTGAAGTTTGTAATGTTGGCAGTTATTTTTATAGAAACCCATACAACATTAGCGATAATTCTACGTGAACTCGCGAGTTAATATCTATTATTCCAATGCAATTAAGCGTAATATCTTAATTTCCTCGAGGATCGTTGCAAGGGGTAGTTCCATCGAAAAACGAAAGCAATTACGGTCATTTTGGACGTTGCGTATGCAAATACCGGTGATTCGGAGGCAACGAGAGGAGGACGATTCCCGTTTTAACTGCGTCGGCGCGCGTTTTCTTTCGCGTCAGTTTATGAAAAATTTTTACGATCGCCGCGCGCCCCCGCGGCTCTAATGACTGTGAATTAAGCCGTTTCATTGGAATTCTACTCTGTGCACACGTGAATTAAGTCCGCGGGAGGAATTGGAAAAATCCACGTGAACGGCTGTCTTATGTTAATTGAACGTCGTTATGGGATTAATGAATGTATATTGACGGATAAGAGAGGGGCGAACGTCGGGGGTTCTACCAAACGAGTTTCGCAGTGAACGTGCTGTGCGATGAATATGTACGAAATGTTCGTGCACTAATTAAAACATTATATAAGTCATGGTTATTATACAAATGGAATGAAATGTAAGCAGTCTTGAAATTAATTTAAAAATAATTCAAATTAAAATTTAATTCATTGAAAGCAAAATTTATTTATCAAAGGAAACTCAATGAATGAACAAGTTAATGTACTTATACTACTGACGTATATTTTAAACCTTAAAGTAATTATTCAATCTAAAGAATTAACCATACAAAAGTTACAATTTCAATTTATGTATGCATCACGTGCAGTTGGTGAAATAGAAAAAATTGTCTTCCCGAGAAATTTAAACGAAGTGATTCGTAAAAGATGCTGGCACCGTTTCGAGAATAATAATTTTACGGTTCGATCCAATTCAAATCGGGTGATTTGTCATCGCATGCCGCGAACCAGTTGAAAATTCGCAGATTTGAAGGTAGCGGTAAGAAGAGCACGGGTTTCAATAAGTATGCGTCGCGTGTTCGCTTGAAAAATCTGAGGGGAGAACCGTTGTAAAAGATTCCTGGCCTGCGACGGCCGTGGAAGAAGCACGAAATGCACTCCGCGTTAGAAACGCATTCCTTGCTATCTGTCGCGGCATGCAAAACAACGGAATAAACAAGCAATAACCAGGAGCATTTCATTCCGACGCGACAGGAAAGCTTCGTCTTTGCTCCTCGTTCGCGACGTTCTGCTTCCTTTTCCGCCTTTTCTCCGACACCAATATTTTACACAGAGATAAATACCGTGTTGCGCTCACCTTCGGATTCTGTCTCGCCTCTTCCCTTTCACGTCCGCGCGTTTTCAACCCTTGCACGAACAAAGATTAATATCCTGGTTACCGTTGTTGGCGCCTTTCAAACCATATCCAGTTAAATAGTCTCCTGAAGTTAGTAAAATTTGGAAGCGTAAACAATATACAAACGGATGATTAGCATTAATAGATTGAAAAGAGACATTCTTTAAATCTAAGAATTAGCCAATTTTGTAACGCAATGAATCAATTTTGTACCGTCAAAATTAGTCAATTTTATTACGTCGAAATTAGTAAACTTAATGACATCGAAATTAGTGAATGTTTCAGTTCGCTTTTTAAGTTGTTAAACCTTCTATTCTGAAAGTGAAATTCTGCGAAGTAATCACATGATCGTAATTTCTTCTGTAAACATAGGATTCAGAGTATTTCGAACTGCCCGAAACTTTTGAGCTTTACTTATGTTTGTTGTTTCGTTACCTGTGTCTCGTGGCCGGCACGAAATTCGCCGAAGCGTCGCCAGTGTGATTTGCCTTCGGTCCATTTGCAATCGGAAACGACCTTAACTTTCCTGCCGTTTGCGGCAATGCGTTCCATTAACCTAACTGGGAAGCGCCTGGGGGAGCCGACGGACGTAAGGGAAAGCACGAATGGAAGAGGGTGAGTTTTAAGAAGAACCGGAATCGCCTTCACGGCAGACTGCCTTCCCTGTCCGAGTACCTCACTGACTCGGCGCTGCTGCAGCTGAAGAAGCTTCGTCCTTGCTTCCCTTAAACTTCAACGGCGTACAATGGACGCAATTTTTTAGACTAACCCCCTGGGAGCAATTGTTTCGGACCGATTATGGTCTTCTTTCGCCACGGGATACGAGAGTATCCAGAGAAATGGTCTGTGGATGCATTAACATTTTTTACATCCTCATGTATCCTTCTTTGTCCCAAAATTATATATAGTTGTTGTAAGTCCTGAAATATAAAACTAGTTGGAAATGTGAATCCTCAGATTTATTATAGTAAAACGTTTCTTAAAAATAAATGTTTCCATTTCATTCCGAATTTGATACAATTTTTAGAAAAGTGGATAGATCGTTCGCCGATTTCTGTTTCCGTTAGTGATTGTGCGAGAATTTATATGTGCACGAAAGTTAAAAGCCTACTCGTCACAAAGGACTGACTCACCGCCGATAAGGCGCTCCTATGGTAAACCCAAATTTGTATCATTTCCTTTATACACGCAGATAGTAATCGGTTAAACGTGTACACTCCGGTGAGATCGTAGATATGTTTTGGGAACTGGGTCACTTTTTCAACAGGGGTTAGTTTCCCTTATCCGAAACGAGTGGTCCGCATTTTCGTGCTTTAAAGCAACTTTATGGACATGCCCGGGAACTCGAGCGAAGCCCAATGGCTATTTTACGCACGACCGGGGCGATATCACGGAAAAATGAACTTACGAACGGTGAAATGGACCGGAGAAATGGAAAGGAAGGAATTGGGTGTATCGTATAAGGGATAGATAAGATACCGAACCGTTTTCACCGAAACACGCTGGAGTTCTAAAGGAAAAACACAGACCCGTCTAGTACGCTATGTTCAAAATCGATAGGTGTGGAAGTATGTTTTTAACTACAAAGAAATAACTTATGAAATACAATTTTCTAATCTTACGAAATCAATTGTTCGCTCGTCATTTAGCCGAAAAAATGTTAGAAAACAAAGAAACCAAATACAAATTAAACTTAAAAACTGTATTCCAGAGAACTTCGATCCTGAGGTCCTCGAACTTCATACTCCTAGTACCAACAATTTTTATATAAGTTTACTATATCTTAACTTCTAACTTAAATCTCTAACTCCAAGAATTTTCTACATGCCAAAGTCTTAGATCCCTAGGAGCAGAAAATTCCAAATAATTTATCAGTTCAGAATTATCTTAATTTAGATCTGTAGATTGCCATTTAATTCAGCTGAAATCACTAGTCCCCGAATTCTATTTCGCGTAGAAAATCGCAGCAGTCAGCTGAAATCGATGTATCAGAAAATCAGCTGATCGGCGAAGACATTGTGCTGCAAGTGCAAGGTTCGCGTTCCTGGTTGCAGATACCGTTGACAAGGGGAGGATAGGTACGTGGTCAGGTTGCAAGATTCTCGGAGAAGCTGATATATGTGCGTGGACGTGGCGGCCGTGCGTAAGGGCCGGAGATAAACTTAATTGAATGGCTCGGTCCCGGCGCGAACTGCCGTTTTGTCGTCCGGGTTTCCCCGTTTCTGGTCAGAATCGTAGCGGCGGTACTTCCCTATCGGGGTGATTTACGCCAGCCTTGACCGGATCGCGTATACTAAACGCTCCGGGTCCTTATACGTTATGAGGTGGATAGGAAAAGTCCCGGTACACGTGGGCCCGTCTTCCTCCTAGCACTCGATCCATCCTGGCGAATATAAATCCCCTGTTAATGGAAAACGTCGTCGATTTGCTCGATCGCTCGACCGGCCGTCCACTTTTCCATTCGATTGATCGTTCGCAGCCTCCGCCTCTCCCTTTTTTTTACTCGGCTTTTATTGTCAGCCGCCCGGGAAAACGTTACTTGACGCTTTATACATTTTTGGTGCCTCGTAAAAAGAGCAGTAAATAAATTCGCACCTTTATCGAGTTTTACTGGCACGGCGAAGTATAAAAATCGCACGAAGACCAAAGAATACGGTTCTTTTACGGGGATTTACTTGCGCTTTTTTAGTGAACGCCTGTTAATATTAAATATAGGTTACCCGGAGAAATATCTTGCTGATTTTAATATTCAATTTTTTCAATGACAAATCTATTGCAAAGATGGGGACACTTAGGTCTGATACAGACTGTCAGGTCTCGATGCCCTTTCAGTTTATAATTCATACTGTGAATCCTGGTCTTATCTGTATTCGATCTCCGTATTCATCGAAACAATAGACAAAATCAATTTTAGCAGAGCGTGATCGAAGTAGGAGCAAATCGATGGTCTGTATCAGGCCTTATTAATTTCACGAAACATCAGACGAGAAGCTGGAATGTCTGAATGTACAAAGATAAAAGCTCTCAGGAAAAATGGCGGAAACACAGAGAGATGCGAAATCGAACACGATCTTCCCTCGCGACCCCAGGAAAAAGATACACGCGCGATCGAAACGGTCCTTCCTCTAGTGATAACTTTCTGTCATTTCGTTTCCCTATCTCTGGCAACGCGTAGCCGTCAAAGCGCCATTCCCCGCGGCCGTTCTAATCTTTATGGGACGTAAAATCAGCCGTAACGTCGCGTCGCGCGGTTTCGTGATCGATAACTCTCATCCGCGGCGCGCTGCTCGTGATCGTCGCTGCCAGCAATTTGCCTTCAATAAAGGTTCCTCGGGAAAGGTTAAAGAACTTAGCTACCCGGTAGCTCCCTGCCCGGCCGCCGCGCAGCTTCTGGGCTTTTCGAAGTGGAAAACGCTCCGTCGCGACGGCGCCACGCTTACGTATAAAGCGAACGTGTCCGTGTATCGGACAATGTTGCCCGGTGGCACGGTATGAACAGCTCGCGGCCCGACCGTCGCGTCGCGTCGGCCTGATCTATCGTTACGCGCTTACACCCGAAATTGTCTCCGTAAATGAGATTTGGGTTAGCTCGATTACCACTCCAGATTGTTCAGTGTTACTTTTATGGCCGCCGATCATACGGTGCGCAGCAATTTGAACGTCGTCGACGATTGTTACGCGCGCTAGTTTCGTTTATTACCGCGGCACGTGGTTTTCGTTCGCGAAACCGAACGGGGAAAATTGCACTGATGTATACGGTGGTTTGTATACGGTGTATGTGTAGACATTACTGTTGCATAGTAACTGAAGAGTTTTTATAGAAAATGTTGGAAATACCAGAGTTGGAATGTTCGGGGTTAATTCTGTTATTTTTTAATGTACAATTTCAGTGAGATTTTCCTTTTTGCGGTTATCGATGATACTGGTAACATTGAAAGATGACACCATTATGACGCAGTGATAGAATATGTTAAATACAACGTTAGATAACCTCTCTGTTCTTTATGATAAATTTAAAGTTGGAAACTTAGTACATTTTGTAGAAATACTCTTCAGTTTGTTTGTCTTGCTCTTGGATACGGAATTTAGGTTTTGTGGGGGAAACAGATGCATAATTCTACGTTGGAGAGTTGGAACTTAAAAATAGCGAGACGAAGGATTGGCTTGTGGATATTAAATTTATTGATCGAGCATTTTCATATGTTACTGAATACGCTGCTTGTATAGAGAGGAAATAATAATGTAGACTGCCACAAACTCGACATCGCGTATCGATCAATCTAATAAATAGAAATAAAATCAAGTACCATAACGCTTGGATAACGACGCGTGAGAAATTCGCGAGACTGAATCCAATTTATACGTGACGGGGCTTCTTTGTGGATGGAAGCTTATTGGAAAGGTCTGATGAGGGACGTCGAGCTGTATGGATCCTACACAATCGGTGCGTAATTGAATAATCGATGATGAAAATATTGTTGAGTGTACACTACGGGTTCACGGTTTGATGGTTTGGAATGTAACGGACGGATATAATTACCATTTAACTGCTATTCAGAAGTAATTGCGATTTCTGATTTATAATGCTTCAACGTTCGCGCCATATGGCGAATAATCCTGTCGACTGTATATTCCGCTTTTTCCATTAATACACAAATTAACTTTTAATTAATATTTTTGCTCGTTAATTAACATGACGGAGTGAAACATAAAAAGAAGATTTTATCTCGCTAAATATTTCATATGAATATTTCATATTTAATTCGCTAAATCCTTTCAAATGCCCTTCTCTTCAATTCTTGCTTTCCAAGCATAACCAGAAATATTTTATAATATGCAAAAATCACGCTCAATTTTACTCGCAGTTAATCAGTTCGTTGGTCGACCACCGTCGAAGTCGATGAAAACGAAAGCAAACATATCCGCTACACGCTCTTCTAGCGGGACAATGATAATCCGTCATCCGTCAGCGCCGAAACGCCGCGGCGCATTAAGTTTCCCGATCGAAATAGATGGTGGACTCATACATCACCGAAGAAATGAATTCATCTTCTCATAATGAGTTCCCGCGGTCCCCGCGGAGCCAAGGATGCGGTGGTCGTAGTCGCTGCCGGCGATGGGAAGTCGTAACTTTAATGCGCAGGACGACAGGATAATCATTATGGTACCGCGAGCCAGTCTGCGGGGGCGTAAACAGGATGTTACCCCCGCGTATCTGCCGATCCGTCCCGTCAAGGACGTTAAAACCTCGAATAAAACGCCGCCGTGTGTGCCGGGCCGCCGTGCCGCGCTGGTTGCCTCCATAAATTTGCCTACCGTTCAACGGAATATGTAGATTTTCTTCATTACTCGCGGTCTACTGAAATTTATACATATTTGCGACCGCGGATGGACTTCATTTAATTGGAGTTCGGCTTCCCCATTGAACGGTTTATTCGTTTAGGAAAATAATCTTCCAAATTACGCAAAACGGCTTCGTGTAATATACCAAAGAACCCTTTGAACTAGTCCCAAAAGTGAATAACATCTGATTACCATGAAAAAGGAAGAAAACAAAGTTACAAAACGAAACTAATAGAAAACTGTTAAATCAAATGTACACATCTACCAAACGAATATATCTATAAAAATATACACAAAGCAACAGAACCACAAAAGAGGACCTTATATCTACAAAACATTGAAATCAACAAATCCTTCCACCCAAACAATAACACTGCTCGTTACAGAAAAACCATTCTCCGTATCATCCGCAGACACGTCTCCGAGCTTGGCAATGAAAAATTTCCCCGCCACCCTATAGACGAAACCGGATCTCTCCGCGCGACTTGTCTCCTACCGTGCTTCCATCGGTCCCGATTGTGCTTCCAGTTCAATAGGAACACGGTCGGCGGCGAGCCACGCCTCGGATCCCAATTTTTCGGTTGCGCGGGAACCACTTGTTCGTTACCCGTCTATCGCCGCGCTACTTGCCTCCGATAACAATGGGAAACGATAACAGGACGCGAGCATTGCTTTCGCGAAACGCTCGCTGGCTCGCGTACATAACAAGCCACCCAGCCCGACCCGTGGCGTTGACGTATCGCGGATATTTGCATGCGGCCGCAATTTATCTCGGATGTCGCCGTAAAGTGAATCTTAGAATTGCTCGTAGGCCGAGGCACCGTGAGAGGGATGTATCCTCATCAGTCATTCATTCCCGCGGGAGTCACCTACGCGGACGACGCGCGCGGTTTTCGAGACGCTGCCTCCGTACCGAGCAACTAACCACCCTCCGTCCCTCTGCCCCTCCGCCTTTCACTCGGTGGTTCCTTAACGATTATCGATTAAACGCCCCGGGAACGATGACCAAGAATGTTCCCGGAACTTTACGAGATTTCACGGCCGACAACGCTCCGACGGTGATCTTTATCACCGGCGCGGCGACACGCTTCCCCGGGGGTTAATTACTGACAGTGATTTCGACGCCGTTGATCCGTGATTCGGTGAAGTTCTTACGGAGACTGCCTCGAAGATAGGGCTCGCGGCGCGAACAAAGGGGACGATCTTCTTGGGTCTTCTTCGAATCATTCTTTCGTTTGTTCGGTATTCTGTAGGAATGTTTGTGATATAGACAGAATGTTGGCACTTTGCAAGTGTATTCTTTTTCATTTTATATCTGTTATTTTCCAATTGAATTTTTTTTATTGGGAATTCTGAAAGTTTAAAAAGACTGTTGCGATTGGAAGTGTTTTCATTTATTGGTAACTAGAGCGACTTCGTAGAGATTCTAGTGTGAAGTTTAGATACATTTGTTGTACTAGTAATTTTCGCGTGTTTAGGAATTATCAGAGGCAATAATTATAAGTAGTCTTCTCGTGTTTACTAATTAAGACTATTCCGTGGTCAATTTTCGCGTGTGAAATATCAGACTGATGGATGGCAAGTCCGGCTTACGTGAAAACGGATTATTAAATATTATTTCACAGTAACCCGCGAAACGGCGCGGCGTTTCATTAACGCCATTAATCACCGCTCATCAAGTGGATTCGATCAATTTACCGTAAGTGGCATAAATCGTCGAAGAAAACGTTGGCCGAGCTTTTATCGATTAATCACGTTGACACGTTATCCGCGTGCGCCGCTGCCCGCGCCCGGAACTTCTTCCCGAGTCCTGTAATTGTTGAAACTCCTTTACTCTCCTCTCTTAATTATTAATCGTCATTGATTAATGGCGTTCCCTCTTCCTTGATAAATACGGAAGATTACCTCGCTGCTACGCTACTACGTTCACAGCGTGCCTGCTTTCCGAATATTCTTCTCGTAAATCTTCTTTATCTCAGTAAACTTTCGTCGGACATCTGTTGATATTCTTTAGAAGCAGAAAAGTGGTGACTGCAAAATGTAACGAGTGTATGCATCCACTCTGTATATTACTATATTTGATTACATAATTCAGTAAATTATTTTATTAATTAATTAACATTCTACTACCACCTTCCTTTCCTGGCAAAATGTTTAAAATAATTACACAAACTCCTAAGCTTATCGTAAATTATTTATACTTCGACTCAATATTTTCCTTAATTAATATATTTATCGCTTCCTCAATTTTTAAGAAACATCGAGGATTATCTTCACAGTCTAGAACCAGATATCTTTCGATAGGAAAGAAGTATTTGTTAGAGTCTATACCGTGGCAGACGATGAAAGAACCGAAAACCGTTGTTCGAACTCGATTCGCAGTAACGGTCAGGGTAACTTTAATTCGGTACGCGGTCGGTTCTGCTGTTATTTCTCCTCTTAGAGGTAACATTCTTCGAAAACTCTTGAAAAGGAAGATACTGGAGGACCGACAAAGATCTCGTTTCCGCTCGGTCGTTAGCTCACGGAAGGAATCGAACCGGTGCTCCCCTTCTCGTGGACGAGAATAAACGAAATAACAGTCGCGACGGAAACCACCGGGCTCCCTATAATCGTGCTAATATTCTTTGTTTGCCGTTTTGCAACTTCTTGGCCCTGTCTGTCGAGGGTCGGCCGGAAGGAGCGTCTGCCGTTGACCCGGGGTTAGGGCAGATTAAAATTTCACGTCAGGCTTGTTCTTGGAAAAACTTTCACCCCCGTCACCACGATGCTTGCACGGCGAACGCTCGTCGAAAAGAAATGGAGAATGAAGCTCGAAAATATTTACTCCTCGAAAAATGTAAAAAACATTTATGAAAATACCTTCTCTCTCTGACGTTCGAATGAAATATTTTATAAGAAATTCTCCTGTTACTTACAAACGAAAAAGCGGAGATATTCTATTTGACTAAGTCGAATATTACCGAACGACATTTAGTAAAAGATACGTTCAACCCGTTTTATTCACTTTATTCCATACTTTTCTGTTCCTCCTTCTCCCATTGTATTTGTACATAATATAATGCAGTATTTATGTGGCTACTCGAATATAAACAGTGCCTCGCACAAAAAGATGGCCAGATTTTTCGGCCAGCCTGATATATATTTTAAATTCGAATGGAACACACATTCGAGAAAAAAAGGAAGCGCGTCGAAGGGTTGAGTTCTTATTTACTCCGAAGGAGACACGGACCGGGGATCTCGAAATACGAAGGAAAAGGGCAAGCAATGGCTCGCGATAACGTTCCCTCGTTTCAAGTATAAAAGACAGCGGTTTCAACAGCGGTGAATAATAATCGAATGGGAACGCTCACGGTCCTACGCGCGACAATAAATCTCCGATATCGAGAAACGTAATCATCGGCGGGGCGACCAGGCTCTATCTACCTTGTCCGGCACCAGGAACACGACAATAAACCCCATGGATCCGCCGTAAAAACCGAGATTTACCGATCCACCCACGCGGCCGGTTCAATTATGCGCGGCCACGTGGTGTCCGTGTGCCGTTCACTCGAAAAGTAACTCGTCTTTGCCGCCGCGCGACGCCCGCCGATTTAATTAACCAATTTTTCCCGAAGCTTCCTAACCACGCTCGTCGCGCGCTTCCTTTTTTTCTCTGCTCGTTAGGCAAACGCAGTCTTCTCCTCGTTTTCCCCGAGACACGAACTTCCGTGTTCAATTGATCGTTTCCGGCGATACCGGCTGGCGAAACGAAAATATAAATGTGTTCGTGCTTTAGCATTTGTTATTATAATCGTTTGTTTAGAATAATGTTGTAATTAAATGATAGTTTGAAATTTTTGGAAATGTATGTTTCTATAATGTAATTTGTATCGAGTAAGTCATTTCTTTGGGGCAGAGAGAATTAATGTGAACTAATGCGGAATCTTGTTGAAGTTTTATGTGCAGAATTGAAAATTGATCAATCAGATGTAATTTAATTGTAAGTTGAAACGTTCATATTTTAAGAAGAAGGTGGTTTAGGGAAGGTTTTGATAGAAATGTTGAAATTCCAATATTTTCTTCAATTTTTACATTATACTTGCTTCATAAGGTCTCTAGAATATTAGTTTATAAGAATAAACTAGGAAAGGATCTTTTGTCTGATTTCCAAACAGTTATGCCACCTTAAATTCACCCTGTTTGAATATTTGATGCGAGCCGCTATTGTACCAAGCGTAAGACTGTTTAATGAATAATTCTTCTAGAATGCTCGTGGGCGGTGTGAACTGAACGTGGTGTGAATAGGTAACGGTTTATAGTCACAAACCAGAAGGTATCGAGGAGTAAATAAATGTCGAAGTTCAATTATGTTCAGATTCAATATGCTAGTGTGAAATACTCGTTGAAGTGGAATACAAATTATTTAGAATTGGGTCAGAGGCTTGTGCAATTGATTCATAAGAAATAGAAACGGATGTTGAAATATTAACTTGTTAATGAGTCGTTAATTTCAATAGAAAATTTGTTTCTTATATCTATAATCGCCGCATTTTATTCTGGACTAAGGACTAATAAAGAGGAATGATGAAAGATAACAACGCCTTCATTCTTTCGAAGGGAATACCAAGTTTAATACAACGGTGGCGATCTTTCGAAGAACACCCCCTTGAGCGGTCCTCCTGCTGAGCGCTGTTAAAATCTTTCCAAACTTATAATGAAGAGATTTTTCGGCGGCTACACCGTGCAACTCCACCGCGGTTAATTAACATTTTGTTTGCATCGAAGTTATCGAGACGGCCCACGCCCTATTGAGAAATTATTAATACACCCTCCAATTAATTAAGACCGTGGTAACTAATGGGTTCGAAACAATGTCGAATAGAATTTTATTATCGTTGGAACGGGTAAATTCAAAGTCACGAACATCGATATTACCGCTTAAATGGAATTTTACAAATTTCGTTTTTCTTTTATTAAAAACTCAAATAGTAACACTAATTTCTCCTGTATTTATTTAAATGCTCAACGATGCATAAATCAATTATTTTGTGCAATTCGACAGGAATGTAACAATAAGAACATTCATATATTCAACAGAAATAATATTGTTATATTCCTACATTAAAAAACGTTTTTCAAAAGAATCTTATTATCAACTATCAGGACACAGTATATTCTATGAGCTAATTAGTTGACATAAGTGCTGTTCACGATAGCAATAGCAAAACGCCGGGGGTTGCTCCACCAACCAGTCTGCTCCTCCTCCAGCCATCAATTTGGTTTGCCGACCAATATCCTAATTGAACATAAAGCAAATAAATACGGAACCCGATGTCGTCCGAGTGACTTCCACTCGAGGAATCGACGTTCGAGGTTCGGAATACCGAATCCCGTTCGAAGAACCGGAATGAATGAGAAACTATACACGGTCCGAGGACGCTGGATTCAAGATGACGGCATGATTCGAGCGTCCTGAATGCAACTAGCATGCAGTTTCCTCCCTGGTCGAATTTATTTCCAGTTATCACTGTAATGACCGATGAACATGTTCCTAATGATGTCAGTATTAAAATACTTGTACATCCAATTCTGTTTTTACAGAAAAAGTTTACTAAGTACATGTAGTGCGCTTAGGGGAAAATACAGAATGTTTCTAAACCTAAGAAATTAGCAAAATGATGCAATAAACCATATGAAGGTTCGTGTTAAAATTCGGATGCAAATCGTGATAAAGAAAAATTTCATTCTAATTTGTGTTAAATCAAACAAATCGTGTGAAAAGTGAAAAATAATTCGTGTTAAATCAAGATCCATGTAAAAACAGAATTAGTTGTACGCGAATAAATATCAATAACTGTCCTGGCCTAAAATATATTTATTAAACAATTTCTTACATATTCTCCTAAATCCTTGCAACATTTCTTTAAAACGTAGACTCTATAAAAACATCTCTATAGTATATTCTACTTTCATCAGTTTTTAAAGACGTCTAAAAGCGTCCTCGGCCATTAATGTGTTAAATCGAACAAATCTCGCTCTGCGAAGGACGCGACAGCCAGAGATAGGGGGGCGTTTGGGAAAAGTGAACGGAAATAAGAGAAAATAAGGGAGACGGTTGAAGTTAGACGGAATAGAGGGGAAGGGGAAACAGGGTGGGGGGGGGGCGATAAACGACTTTGACCGATAGAGACGGAACAGACGAGCCCGGAGCGAATCGAAGTTCACAGAGACGGGAAATTCTGTGCAGGAAATAAGCGTGATAGCGTAGACGATGAGAACGCAAACAATGCATCGCTGGGAGAACGGAGAAGCCAGAAATGATTTAGAGAAATTACGTACAGCGAATTCTATTGCTTCCATCGACGCGAATTCTATAGCGAATTCTTAGAAGCGGGAAGCCCCTCGGTCGATATTGCTTCAGTTTTGCTAAAAACAGTTTGCTTGGTTGGTGAGAAAGTCCCGTCGAGTTTTCTGCCGGGTTCGTAATGGTAAACAATGGCAAATAGAAAACGAATACGCGACAACGATGATGCGGAATGTAATCGGAATGCAAGGGAATGTATTCCGACGGTAAACAGCGAGAAGAAACGGAGCGGCGAATAGAAAGCAAATACAGGAAGAATTCGATAAAATCATACGTGTGGAAATAAGAGTAGCTCGACAGCGAGCTCCTCGAAAATATAGAAGTGTATCGCGAGAGGTGCTCTTTTAAGCACGGCGAACGTCGGCAAGGAATTCGAAAAAAGGGGAAATAAATAAAAACTCCCGGAGTCCCGATACAATAGGAGAAAGAGCTGTGATTTTACTGCTCGCTCGTGTGCAACAGCGAGTCTCGGAGAGAGATAGCGAAACAAGCGAAAAATACGTGAAAGATAGTGTTGTTTACTTGAATTTTCAAATATAAAAGCGCTAAGGCGTTTGTTAAACTCTTACGAAAGGTACCGTTGAACAAAATACAAGCTGTGACACCTCTATTTATCTAATTACTCGATTTTCTCGAAAACGATATCTGCAACAGATAAAGAAAATCATTCTGCCTTCAATTTCATTTTCAAACAAATACCCTTCTCTACCGTGCCATATTAGTGCCAAAACAAACTACTCGAATTCAACAAACAGTCAACATTCCACAGAATATTTTCCAATTCGCACCGAGCTGCACAAGAATATCACAAGCGCATTCCTCACAGCGCAGCACAACGGTGCAGACCAGATCAGAAGCACCGACAAAGGAAATTCCAAAGCACAATACCCGAAACCGTAAAACAATGAGCATCGGTGTTCAAGGGAGGAAGGAAAGGAGCCAATCAAATGAAAGAGTATGAGAAACAGCGGAACGGCGCTGCGGCGGGGAAGGAAACGCGTGGAAAAGGAGAGGGAGAGCAACAAAGTTGGGCCAAAGTGGGCTGCGACTGATGATGACTAATGTACGTGCGAGCAATTTACATCCCACTTTGCAAGGAGATATCCTCCACCCTGTGCCCTCCTCCTTACGACCCTCTTTTCATCCTCAGCGGCCTCACCCGCCCCTCCGCTCCCCTTCACGAGTTCTTGCCGTGTTTCCTGTCGCATTTCCTGAGACTCCTCTCGAGCCTCCCGCGTCGCCGTTACCCTCGTGTCTGCGACCATCAAGCCGACGTTTTGCCAAATTGCCTCTGTTTTTATCGCGCAGGAACATTCCCGCGACCTCCTTCAACGGACCCGGGGCCAAGCGTCGCGGTACTCGCGCCTTGGTTAAACGAGAGACCATGCGTACTTGGATGCGGCGCGTCCTGTTTGTAAACATGGTCTGTTAGACTAACTTACGAGGGACGCACGTTGGAACGAGAGTCGTTCTCGACGCATTTTCTTCGCGGAATTAAGAGGACTGTTGCGTAGCGAGATCTTATAAAAAATAAGGAGGATGATAACCGTTTGCACTCGAGAGATGACTTAATTTTATATAGAAAAATTATGAAGAATTATAATGTTAAGCTTCGTGTAAATATTGAAGTATTGCTTTGTTTCTTAATGTGTATGTGCTTTCACGTTTGTGTCAAAAAAATGTCTATATCTTATCGAGAGAATATTTCTGCTGAAAAACTTTCGAGTATAAAGGGTTAAATGTATACCGAAGTCTGCTGTGAAATGAGGACGGTACTGTTACAAAGTAAAATCTTGCGAAAAATCAAGGTATATACCACGATACAGTAAAATCTTTATTTTATAGTAGAAGATATTGTTAAGCGTCAGATAGGAAAAGGATTGCAGAAAAAATATTTTTAGTCGAACGGCAATACCATAAATCCCCTTGGTTCGTTTTAAAGAGGGAATAAGCATACTCCGAACGCCGCTGCCAATTTTATATTGCCGGAACAGTATCGCGCCTTTTTACGCCCGCGATTCATGGCCCCGTTGGTGATACACGCCGCTACGATTGGCCGGGGCATAAAAATTTCATTGGCGAATGTGTTTCTTTAGAGCACCCCGGGACCGGACTGTTAATTAGAACCCGTCGAAGTTGGCGATTCCATTCAGTCCCCGTGTGAAATTAACATTTTGCCGCGGCGAGTGGTGCCCTCGGGATGCCGACACTTTATTCGATTCGCGGATATGACTGGGGTGCGTGTAACGCGGTTATTTGGAAAACAGTGCGATATCACCCCCGCGGATGTTTATGTCGATGGGGATTTAGGGTGGTCGAATTTGAATGTAAATAAATTTCTTTCGTTGTCCTTCCAGCTACCTTTGCAATTTAACTGTTGCCGTTTTCCCCCTTTTCTTTGAATTCCAACCAAAAACAATAATGTACTTGAAACTCTTCTAAAATTGTATTATCTGATAAACTGAAAAATTCTTTTCACGTTGGTTCCACTAAAATGATACAATATGTTGCGATACAGATGATAATCTCTGACATTGTCACCTTAACCAGTTAACTGTGTTGACGAGTGTATGTATACTCCATTAGTTGATCTTGTCGCGCGCGAAATGTGACTTTTGTAACTGAACTCCAGAGTTAATAGGTTAAATCGTTCGCTGACAACTGTTCGAATCACTGAAGTAACTTTCGAGACTCATAAATCCATCGTCTTTATGTTAATACGCTTGCCGAGACCACGTATTTCATATTTGGACCAACGTAAGCGTTTTACAATTTCACGTACGGGCCACTGAAAAATTCATCGGCCGGATTAATCTTCCGCGGAGTACAAATTACGCACGATATTGCGTCGATAAATAACAAGAGCTAAACATTCTTCGACGGCCACTAAAAAGTTTTAATGCGTCAGATGAGAGTGACCCGAGGGCTTCGTCGGTAGGGAGGGAACGAATTAGCATGAAAATGTGCGAGATCCGAGGATGTTGAATTTGAGCTGGCCAGCTTGAGGGCCAGCGAACAGGTCGATATATGTTAATCCCTGGATATTTATGTGAGACACTGGAAAGCCTTATTGATGACCTTACCGCGGCGTCGCTCGCATAACGTCCGCCCCGCTCCGCGATGAAAAACGACTACCACCCCCGCGTGTCGAAAAAAAAATAAAGCGAATGTAATAGTGAAATATACAGACGGATCCCTTTTTCCCTTCGCGATACTCAAGAATCCACAGATTTCTTTTGTAAAGTTCCCATCAGTCCGTCTGCTATGCATCGCTAAAAAAATGATTAATAACGTATTAGTAGAGCCATGGCGGGCGGTTTTTGCACTAAGTTCTGACAAATCAAAGCTCATTTCGCCTGAATAATGCTTATTCTATGACCACATCGAAAAAGGAGCTGTAATAGTCTAAATTAATTGGAAAAATTAATATCTTACTGGATATACTAAAAAGATTGAGGATTTTGTGCACAATTTTAATTTTTTGTTAATTTTTTTAGGAATTTTTGTATAGTGTGTTAAAGTATACGTTTCATTATAAATTTGATTACACGTATGAACTTAATCTTCTGATTAATATATTTTATTCCCTATATGTTAATCTTTTTAGAGAACCATTCAAAAGTGTCTTGTCTTCGCTGTAATTTTTGGGATTATTATTCGGGGTACATTTCCGAGTCCATATTCACGTTACTTCGCGACCAACAGGGGTGTGCTAAGAAGGGGTGAACAAAATAGGGTTGAAGGTAACAAATTGCCTCGACAGTTAATAAAACCATGATAGAAACTGAACGAAGGGAACGAGAACAACGAGAGTGTAATGGCGGAAACAGAAATTCGGTGCAAGAATATTCCAAGGAGTACGGGTGAAATAGAATTAACATTCTCGGTCTGGCGATTATTCCGGTTTAATTGCGTTATCGTCGGTCAGGAATGTACATTTGCAATACAATAAGTTTCTGTTATGACGATTCAAAGGACCAGACGCCGAATTGTTAAAATATGCATGGAATAATTATCCTAAATGTAAGGAGGCCGTCTCAGAGTATAATTACTTGGATTCCAGAGCCGCGTAAATTATAATTAGGGAGGTCTTACACTGAACGAACTTTAAGGTGCTGATCACATATTTCCAAATGCAAATATTTCTTAGTGGATCGAATGAAAAAAATAATCTTCATGTTCTGCTGGAAATATTTTAAAGAGCAATACTTTTAAGACCAACATTACTTTTGCGAAACGTTTAATATTCAACATTTTAATATTCGATTGTTGCAACAGGAAAAAACGTTAGAAATATTTGAACTCAATACGTAACATACGGTCGTCATTGAATTTCCCTTCACCCCAACGTTCTCGATCCACCCCTCAAAATTTCATCAGGACCCTCCAACTACCAAACATAGGCTCCCCTTGTCAGTCAATCCGAACCACGCACTTTCCCCGAATCCTTACTTCCTAAACATCTTGGTCATCCTTCGAACACGAAAAAAACTTCATCGAATATTCATGTGTTCGTTCAATATTCTGCGAAAATGCATGAGTAACATTGAAGAAGAAAACAACATTCACGAAGAAATCTTGTTTACCTTTAAACGTTATTCCAACTACACAGCACTGTCGATAAATTAATTAAATTGTACATGATACGGTACCATTGCTATCAAGTAAACAAACGAAGAAAGAGCACTAATTAAACAATATGTACATATTTCACTAATTCATTGTAATAATTCTTTATTTGTAACTATAAACTATATAATTCCATCTACAAAGTCTATATGAATTGCATCATTTTCTAAAGCCGTCTAAAAACGTCTCTAATCATTAATCCGTTAACGCGTGTGGTCATTTTATATCACAGATTACGAGAAACACTAAAAATCTCCACACACTCTATCAAAGTGTGCACATATTATACACATCGCACACACGCACACGCACACGCACACATACACACATGCCACGCTTAATTTCGGAAGCAGCTGTCACTACGCATCAAAACCTCGCGCGACTAAGAGCGTCCCGCTTTCAGTATTCGGCATAATTTATGCCGCGCCGGTCGAAATGAATCCGCGTAACAAGTTTACGCGGTGTCTACGACAAATAGCACGGACACCGTTCCCACGTTGAAATTCAAATTTCGACGGCGGTTGCGTGCGCGCCGCATAATTTCCATCAGCCGAGCGTCAGGATCTGTTTTGAAAGGATTACGGGGGTACGTTGAAGGGGATGAGCACGCATTCAACGCAACCGCGGCGGGGGCAGCTCGGCCAAGGGCGTTCTTTTGTTGTTCCGCGGACGGATAAGGGGTTAGATCGCCGATGAATCGATGTTAACGGCGCGCATGATACGAATCTGCATAAATAATCATCGCTTTTTTCGTCGGCTTCGTCTTTCCCGGCTCGCGTAACAACGTTAGCCCACTTTGACATACAAATTTTTTTCGTAACTCGATTAACGTCTCCCCGGGAAGGAGCGCCACGTTTCGCTAACAGTAATTTCCTTTGCAAATTTTCGGTACGCGCACGCGTTTCCCGGCTCGGGTATCAGCGAGTCCGTTGATTTCTCTTTGGAACCTTTTTCGCCTTTTTACGTTCCCGGCGATATTTTTTACTCGACTTATGAATTCTTTTGTCGCTCGTAGCGCACGAACGCGACAAGGGTTATTTAATTTCCATTTTTTCCTTGGCTCGTGGCGGTGAAACGTATGAAAGTTTCGCGGTTTGGTTGAAAAATTGTGATTGATCGTGTGAATTGTTTGTGTCGTTGAAGGCGGCGAGGAACTGTTGAGCATTACGGATCATCGAAGCGTGCGATTATACACGGATGACTGGTGGTATCGATCGATAAACGAGTGGGAATTAATTACAATGTTAATTGGATAATCATGAACGTTGCGGTGTATTATAGTTGAAGAGGATTCTTCGTGTGTGTTACAAATATTGTGCAATGGAAAAAATTGTACGTCTTATCTCTTGTATTTTCTATTGTCTTCGTACCTTTCCTCAGCGAGTACTAATCATTTATTTCTCTTTCATTCATACGCCAATTGCGGTTTTACGGATCATGAGATTTTCCCGGTTGAAATTTCTTGATTGAATAGCCTTCTTTATGGTCTCTGGAATCTATAATACTTTCTCTCCCTCGGTAATTAGGTTCTGACGATAAAATCCTCGTTAAGAATTCCTTTCGATGAAAGGGACGTAAAATAGTCCAACGCTGGGAACTTCACACAACCGCGGATCAATAATTAGAATTTTATTATTTGTCTGCAGCTGTTTGTGTTAACATTAATCATTCTGCATATACCCAAAAGTTCACTGTTATCTTTCTCACTAAAAAAATCAAACTTCCGTCTCACGAAGCATATAAATAATCCCAAACTTCAGCATTTAGGATCACTATACTTATTAATCAAAGTATTTAAAGTCACGATATTTGTTAACGAAAGAATATTTAAAATCAGTATATTCATAATAAAAACGAACATCTCGATATTATTCATATCTACAGAAATTTCAAAATACTTACTATTTAATGTGTAAAACAACGCTTTCGTTATATAATAAATCCATCGATATTAAATACTTTCGTGAATCGCTGTATACGGAAATGGAAAACTTTTCCACCGCGTTGCAAGGTAAAAAAAGAATAAAATCGCGGAAAGGGTAGGCGCGCAACGGACAGGGATTAAATTTATCGAAACGGGGTTCGTTCCCTCGACCGATGAGCCGCGTTGTAACGCGAATCAGGGCAGCGATATATCAATACACGAGGAGAGCGCCAGAGGCGATAGAAGTGAATTCAAAGGCGTCGGGGATGAAGGATGGCGCGAGCGTGGGGGTTGAACGACGGAGCGAGAGAGAGGGAGAGGAAACGCAAGGAGTCGAAGGAACGTAACGGTGGAGGGACGCTACCCTCCGGATTTCATGGCGCCGCGACGTCGCGAGCAGTCCTGGGAGGTACAATGTCGGCTCGACGACGTCGAACCGTGTCTCGTTGCGATATCGATCATTAATACGATGAAAAACAATTGGGACGAGGCCGGCGGGGGTGGGCGAGCAAGGAAAGAGGGAACCCCTCTAGGAACGTCTGGTATTATCGAGAAGATTGCATTTCTTCTTCTCCGATTTTTTGTTATCAATCATTGGCTCCTCGGTTATAAGTATCGATTAGTGTCACTGCCGGGGGATGCAGACGGTGTCCTTTTATAGAATGCAATTCCTCTTCCCTTGTTAAGAGCTAACTGTTGGAATTGTTCCGTTTCGACGCGTACCCTCTCGGAAATTGATTGATAAATGAAAACGTGATGGTTAAAAGTAAATTGGCATTAACGTTTTGTAAGAATAATCGCGATATTATTATTGCAAAGGTGAGCTCATTTACGGACGACCGGGAAAGTCTTTTGTGACGTTCGCTAGATGGAACGGCAGTTTAAGTGGAATTTGTGACGAACTGATTGGAAGGATAATAGAATAGGAATTCAACGTTGTTTCGTAATTAAAGTAATGTGAACGAAGTAAAAATCTGGTGACTTTAAAGTCTCTCGTTGAGTACTTTAACCATTCGATTTATGTAAATTTATGTAAAACGGAGAAGGATCCCTCCGTACGTGGGCGTGTCGGAGAAACTGTCGCCTTAATCTTCGGTACGTCGCGCTTCTATTTCGATGAAAAAAATGCGGCGGCGTCATAACATTAAGGTTTTCAATCGTTCGAGATGATGCTTAAAGGGAGGACTTTTGCGTGGCTGCGCTTGATAATTTTAAAATGTACTCTTACAGTTTGCAACCCCTCCCCGCCGACAGGTATCTCTCGTGACGAGGGTTGCGCGACGCTGGCGGAGGACAGTAAAAACGTCGTAAAACCGCTTCCAAGGATTACTCGGGGAAACCGTGGAAATTCACGCGTATTTAAGTACAGGACGATCGTTATCGTTGCATAAACTTTACTTTCATTTGTCGCCGGCAGAGTTTTAACATTGTACGCCGACGGCGCAGATAAAATTTACTATCGGTGCGGCTGCACGCGCCGCCCTCAACTTCCATGGTGAACACTGTTTGGCCAGGGAAATTGTTTTTCTCGCGGGATCAGTGAAACGTAATCTGGCAAAAATGCTGCCGAGATTAAGTGTTAACACAGTGGGAGATTTAGTTGGATTCATTAAATTCTGGGTATCGTCGCGGATTTTAATTAAATTCCATTCAAACCCCTGACTAACGGGTTTTAACTGTTTAGAGACGTTTGATCTATAATCTGAATACGAGAGATTATGTTTGTTTCTAGTTTAAAGTGTATTCAAATTATTATAATTACTAGATTAATGACTCAAGTAGCTTACAGGAAATTCTTCAAATTGAACCCCTCGGTTCGCTCGCGTATTAAAACAATGTTTCCAATAGAACCCGTTAATTACTGGATAAAATAACCCCGAGTAATACATGTTAATACAAAGGGACACGCGAATTACTTAGATTAGTTGCCAACAACTAATACAATTTTAATAGAATTCCGGGTGCCTACATACGAGTAAATCGAATTTTCCACTTTTCCCGAACTTCCGCGACCCTCGCTCACCGAGGGTGCCGGTAATTCGATCTCCCTGAAATTCGAAATTTCCCGCGCACTTTGAAGGTAAACGTCCGTCTACGGTCGCAATTTTAAAACGGCCGGCGATGTGTCAGGGGTTCCCCGTTTCCTGTCCATAAATCCGCGAGGAAGGAAATTTTATCGGTCACGGTACACGGTCTTCAAACAAAAGAAAACAACACGGGTCGCCGCGCAAGAACCGCAACACGAAAGGGAGGAAAAGCGGAAGCCGGTGGCCTTCCAGCGGGAAGGGTCGCGGACGTATCAGAAGGGTTGAGCCGGATAGGGCCGCCGCGGATGTATGCAGCGTGGAGGGCGCGAAACCCTTTAATGGATTTTGACTGGTGTATGCGTGCGCGCACGGTATTTAGCGGGTGCGACGCGTTCTCGATAATCGAGTGAAATTCATGCTCACGCTGTCGACCGGCCTGCTGCGACAATCGTCGTCATCAGTCGGTAATTGTTGTCCTGCTTCGGTGCATAAGGATCCGAGGCTGAAAGTTGAAAAAATAGTGGAGGTTGTGTGCGTAAATTCAGGAAAGTAGGAATTTATTGAGTCGGGTGTATTTTTGTTGTTGAAATTTTAAAATATCGATAGTTATTAATAGCTAATTAAATTATTCCTAATTTTACTTAATTGTCGAGTAAACTGTTAGTTTGGTAGTAAGTTATGTAATACATTTGATAGGCCTATTATTGCATTTTAGAAATTATTATTACCTATTGGAATTTATTAGAATGCATTGTCGTCTGTTAGAAGTATAGTTATCTGAATTTTTCAAATATCTTTAGTTCTCTTTGAAATTAATCAATTTCAATAGCTTAATCGTATTGTAATATAATTCGCGTGCTTCGTAAATGATATCGCTCAGGTGCTCCATTGTTAGCTGATTATCAACTACACACGCGACACGGATTCCATCTAAATCGCATTACTGCCTTACGCGTATTGCGCTTACGTGCCGTTACAAACCGAACGCAATCTTACGCCTCAAGTAACCGCGTGATTGCGTCTCAATTAATCATAGTCTACGCGGACACGGTTCGAATCATCACCGGGTAACATTGAACGATGACTGCGTTATCCGCGCGTGTTGATCAAAGGATTATCGTTGATTCAAGATCGATTAAGTTTCGCCCGTTCCACGTACCGATGATTCCTCGAATCCTCGAATCGGTGATAGCGGTACGAGTATCCGGCAAATCGTAGGAACCAATTAATTGGATAGTCAAAGGGATTATCAATAATTCAATCAGATTTTGTATCGCGGGTGTATTGAGTTGCGAGTGGATCCTAATTATGCGAGACGCTATATTGAGCTCCGATTACAATATTCTCCTTCTATTGTTCGTTGTTAATGATATAATATGAAGTCCTAGATATAATCAATAGCTGTTTCAGCATTACCTTTATACCCTGAAAAATAAATGTAAACCAATTTATATTGACTTCATTGTCAATTCGTTAATTCTGTCAAACAAGGAATTCACAGGATTATTAATCGATTATTAATTTTGTCAAAGTTGTTTCGCCACCCTGAAGATTAAATATAGAGTATGTTAAGAATCGAAAAAGGTTTAAATTCTTTTTATCTTAAACATTGGAAAAGCGTACACGATTATTCAACTCTATTATTTTAATATGAAATCAGGATGTCTATGTTATTAAAGATTCCTATTAGGTCCCCTAAAAAATCCCAGGAGACATACTCGAGGACTTTACAGTTCATAAAGAGTGAAAGTTATGTTAGCATTCGTAACTCCCTCGTACCCCGGACCCCCGTAGTATATACTCATTTTTCCATAACAATGGACGCACACGAAGACGCAGCGCGGCACCGTAACGAAAGCAAGAGACCGAAAACTCCCACGGGACACTAAATCGTAACCCAGTAACCCATTCTAATCATTCGTACAGCGGGCCTAAGTAATGACTAATGACTGAGCCGCATTAGGGAATGAAACGGTACGCGTTGCGGTTTACGGTGGCGCAGTTTGATCGGTACATAACTTTGCACTCTGACCCGCGTCGTTTCTGTGTGTTACATCAAATCCGGAACAGCGTGCTCGTCGTTTTGGAACGATGAACAGCATCGTACTACTAAACGGCTATTTATGCTCGGCTGACGGGATCGTCTTTAACGAAAACGGAAGATTGGGGGTAAATTTTCTCAACAAAATTTTTAATACATTAAATTTTTTGAATTTTCAAATTTTTTAACTTTCATATTTTGAGATTTTTTAAATTTTTAATAAAAATCGCAATGATACAAGTTTGATAAAACTGTTCATGAATTTCTGCGAATTAATCTTGACTGAAGTTGATTGTATCCTATTTTAATATTAGTAAACCTCTTAATACAGAAATAAAATTTTTCAGTTTTTATTTTATTTTCCATGTGATCTTATTAAGGTGTTATTAATTATTATTGTGGATGTAGCCGATTATTTATTCAACGGATATCCCGTTAATGTACGTAGAACAATTAAATCGGGAATATCCCTATTGAAATTACAATAATACCATGTGATCGAATAAATACGAAAATCTCAATCCCAATCGAGGTACGATATTACTGTTTTTCCACACAAAATTAGCCAGATAGCGAGCATCCTCTATTACTATTGATTAACTCCTTCGACATCAATATTATGATGTCACTCGGTTGTCCGTATCTGCAATTCAAACGAGCCGCGATATTAAGCAAACAATTCGGCCGGCGTTGTTCAGTCAGCGTTAATTGCCTCTTAAAATTCCTCGCCAAAAGTTGATTGGTCAGCGGTGAATCCGATGAAAATGCATTATTTGATCTACGCGGCACCGGAGTTAATTTGAAAATGTTCCAGATGCATACATGGGAATTTTGTACGAAATTTCGGGAACTGTAAAAGGACAATCGTAGCAATATCCCTTCAAGGCATCATGAATTTTTCATTGTAAAAATCCCGTGGTCGTATTTCTCTGATAAACTATCGGTCCCAATTTGAACTTTTTTTAAAATTCTACGTTAAATTTATCAAACAAAAATCAAATAAAAATCCCGAAATTATTTCCACTGGACTAAAGCACAATTTTTAAATTTAAGCTAAATTTGCTTTTCTACATTTTCCGCGCGTTCAATTTGTATTTTAAAAATCATACCCGTGATATAAATTTCAAAATCTTTTTGTCAGAGCGCAAATAAATTGTAAAAACGAACGAAACTAGATAGCCTAGCGTAATATATTTGCTTCGTGCGCGTTGATAAAACGAACAGAATATAAAAATTCCGCGGAAAAAATTGTTATTCGCTGGCCACGCGATCGGAATGCCGGTAAAATATCACGACGGCAGAGTTTTTCGTTATCGCAACAATAACGCAAACAACTTTGCCTAGGTTGGCGCTTTTTACTAACGAAAACTGTTGGAAAACCGGCGGAAGTCAAAATAGAATTTTGGGCGAGGAATTCTCCCTAGCCGGAATTGTATTCTCTATTTCTTTTCGCTTGGCGGTTCGCGCGTAGAACGGGGATGAAAATGCTGGTGGAAGTGTTTTCAGTATTTCAATTCGTGCCGATACACTTCGACACGCCACGAATAAAAAAAAACAAGCCAGACAACGATAAATTGTTGCACGGGCCAGACAACGAACGTATACTATTCCTCGGTTGGATGATACGGACGTCTGCGTCGAAAATGAAACGAATTTTCCGATAAATTGCACACCCCTTACACCATTCTTCCATTCTTTTCAATAATCATCTTAAAAAACTGTTCATCTTCCCGGAAATTTAATTTTTGATCACCGAATTTCCTAGAAAAAAATCCTTACTTTCCTGAACATTTCACTTTTGAGTACTTAGTTCCGTTAAAAAAATTCTTGTTTTTCTGGAAATTTAATTTTTGAAAACTCATTTTCCAAAGGTAAGTTTTTATTACCCCAAAATCAGGAAAATAAAAGAAAGATTAAGAAAATGTTTTCAAACTAAATTTACCAGCGTTTTTATGTTATTTATTCACTTGCGGGAAACAGGAATTACATCTGCAGCTGCACTACAATTTTTTCATTGTCCAAGTATCATAATGACCACCTGCTACGGAAACATTTTCCATGAACGAGCACGCATCCCGCAAAACAGGGGCGTGTTTCTCGGCGGGTCAGTAACGTCGATGCTTCTACTCTTTGTCCCGACCCTAAAAGGGGGGGCTTGGATGATGCTTCCCGAATAATTGGTAGGGCAGTAATGACAATTATGTAGGTTTTCTGCGTGGTTATTCATTTCCGGCCATGCGTGCGACGCGAGATTACCTGAAGGGAATCCCAAACAGCCAACTAAGAGATATACCTTCCGCTTCGTTTAACCTGCGATAAATTCCAATGGAGGAACGTCGAGTTTCCCTTTATTTGAATTTTAAGAACCGAATATTCATTAGTCGGCATGGAAATTACATTCAAGCGAACACTTTGAAATGTAAAATAATCAAACTATGAAAACCAATAGCATAACATAACATTCTTGTCCTAATCAATATTATTATACTTAGAACATTGATTTTAGCTGAGTACTGCAGTTCGTGTCGGTTACTTACATACTGCATAGTATAAGTACAAGCTTTATATTAAAACGAACCTATTTTCCCGGTGCATTCGATCTAACTCGGATAAAGAATTTCATACGCCACATAAGATCGGTATCAAATCTAACCTTAGCGTTAATCGATCACGGTAACCTAGTTACACTTTCAAAACACGTATTCCTCGATATCCAGTTCACGGGAAAAAGGAAAAGTTCTTTCACCGACTACAAACATTCCGGTGACGAACATTGTTTATGCACCGGGAAATATTGAATAAATAATTCAAATTGCGCTGTATAAAGAAGTTACATACAATTGAATATAGAAAACTGAACAGCAAGACAAAGTGTACAACAATATGAATGATAGTACAGGTGACAATATAATATACGAGAGTGCGCTCGTTAAAATTGCAGGAGTCACCCGGAGAAATCTTTGTCGTCAGTCTGTACGACTTTGAAAAATCTGATTATCGGCTGAAAGAAACTCTTTTTAAAGTGGTGCCGGAGGAGTAGCGATGGGGATGAATTCCCTGATTGGTTGCTTCTTATTTTGGTGATCGGCACACAAAATACAAATTGATGATCGGAGCACTAAAACGATTTATATTATTGAATATTTTAACGCTGTTTTACGATGCACCGCAATAAGTTAAAACTACGTCGATCTACTCGTGTGTCGCTGGTTTAGCAATTTTACAATTTCAACGGTACTTCATACATACAAGTCCAAACTGACATAAAACGAAAATACTACAAATAGTGATTAACATACACATTCCTATTCCACGAATTCACGCATAAATCTGTTCCGTTCAGTCAACCATAAATGTCCAGCGCAGAATACGTTTAACAAAAAATACAAAAACGAAACCGCGAAGCAATCAAAATATTACGACGTTCCCAGCAAAGTAAACAAAACGCTTGCATTAATTTCGATGTTGAAAAACTGCCGACGATGCACGCAGTCCATCGGTTGTTGGCCGGACGGAGTAGATTTGAATACGAAACGGTTACCCGATAAATCGTGTTTAATGACACGGGTTAGGTGGTACGAAATTTCGGCTAGAACCCGAAGATCGGCGGACCGGTTCGACCCCAGGTTATATTCCGGCTATCTCGAGGCCGCACCCCCACATTCGCGGAACAACCGCCGGTCGCCCCCACGTTTTATATACGCCCGAAGGTTTTTATCGGGGTGGGCGCACACTCCGGGGCCCCCTTTAATTAATGGCGAGGCGCGCGCGACGAGCACGTGGAGGAGGAACCCAGGCTGAACCCCCAGACGAATTATTTGGAGAAGCGACGCCGCTTCCTGGGGCTGGGACAAAGAGTAAAAAGGGGTGCCGTTACTGACCCGCCGCGGGAACATGTCCTCGTTCGGGAAATTTACCATAATTTCCGGGAAACGCGCGAGTGACAGGTGTTCGGCTCGGGGTTGCGCTGTGTTTGACTTGGAATTTATTCTTTTTAGCCTCGATTACCATGCGTGGTGGCGCGGAGATAACAAGTTTAATGCTTGATAAGCCTTGATGAGTTATTAGATCCGCGGACAGGATACCGGTATTTTTCTCATTCGTTACTTTTCAAGGGTTGTTGAATTAATGGGCTCGTTCGCGTTTAGCCCTTCTTTATGCGGAGCGTATATTTGATCGTTAGTATGAATATCTATACGTTTGTATTGAATATAATGTAACGAATAGTGAGGAATATTCTTCAAGAAGCGAGCAGTAATTTTAAGTTAGAGGATTCTTTGAAGCTCAAACCAGTTATCTATTCAATCAAAACACACTCATGACATTTTCCCCGCTTAATACAGCGTCTATTGAATCCCAACACAAAGGTTCTAGTAACAGTAAGCACGGCAATCGTGCAGAGACGAAGAGAAACGCCGAATCAACATCGATCGACCATAATTATCACTCAATGAATCTTTCGGCGGAGTGGATACGCAGCTATTAAACGGTGGTTATGGCAATATGGCCGATCGATTTTTTCCGGGAAACAAATAAAGCGGTTCTGGTCCCCGCGAGCAGAAAGGAAAATTATTCAAAGGGCTCCGGCCGGTCGAGGTTATCCCTCTTTGTTCCTCCCTTCTGGCCGCCCCCGCCAGCTCCCTAATACTTGGACGGTTGTGTGCGTGCGTGCGTGCGCGCGGAGAGGGGTCTGCGCTGGCATAAGCACAGTGCATATGGGTATCGGAAACGTGCGTAGATCACGCGGGATTATTCGGACACCCCTGCGCGCTCTAAGCTCCGCTGGATGCATGCTAATTGCCATGAAGACGTACACTCAGCCGCATTATGATGCGCATACGTCACCGTGCCCGGTGCTCCTCCGTGCATTGTTATGCGCCGGTACAAGTCGCGGAGGACTTAACACGTTACCTGTGTTAAGTTACTGCCGCGGAACGTCTTCCGTGCTCACATGAGTCCGTGCGCGGTGAACAGATTGTCCGATGATGCACCGAAAGAAAGTTTTCGCGGCGAAGACGTGGAATTATTATTATTAACGCCAGCTCGTGGATTCAATATGACGCACAGTGGATTTTGTTAATGTTATTTGGTAAACGTTTACGTCGATGTTGATCAGTACAATCATACGAGTGTGCATTGCGATTGTCCGTTTTGAAAACTTGCATTTTTATGATGTAAAGAACGGCAATCTCTTTGGGGACAATTGAGTAAATTGTATGATAGATGTCTGTGAATATAGTGTTAATTATGCTTTTCAGTATGAATCTAGATTTGTGTTGTTTATTGCGTGGTTCTTAAAGTACTAGGATTTTTTATCGTAACTACAAGTGTGGAAATTGATTGCTGTGTCACTGTCAGTTTGGTGCATTTGAAACATTTGATATTGAAGAAGAAGCAAAATTGTTAAATTTAATTAACTATTGAAGCTGTAAAGCAGTTTCTTGTGAAATATAATTCTACAGACTCTCCCAAGGAAAATGGTATCTAATTTTAAGAGATTGTTAACATTATTTTTATTCGAAAAGCAAAGGCGACTTCTTATACTCGTGTTATTTATCTATAAAGCATTCTATGTACTTAATGCTGCCACGCGTATGTTTCTCGATGCGGAATTTGCCTGCCAGCGTTCCGCCTTTATACTTCACTCGTGCATGATCCAGAAAAAAGAGGGTACAAAGGTGGCGCGAAAGCCGCCCCTTCTAGCGGCTCCTCGAGGGTGAAATACTCCCGAAAACAGCGCAGTCAATGAAAAGTGCGACGCAGAGTGAACGTGTCGCGGATCAAAAATCCTGGCTCAAAGAATCTTCCTCTGAGTTCTCTTGGAATTACATTCTCCTTGGCGTATCAATTTAATAATCTTGCAAACCATTTCCATGCAAGTGGAAAATTTCATCCGGAAGCCCTTCGTCTTTCGCAACCACAATCTTGTCTCCAACAACTTCAAAATGTATTGAATTTTCTCAAATGTTCTCACAAAGATAACCTCTTAAACATACTGTGCAACCTATCGCAAACCCACAAGCAGACGTTGAACGCTGCTTTGTCCCCATCGCATTTCGTTTCATTTCACCCCGAATATTTCACATTCCATTGCATCCACCGAAGATCCCGAACACAGAAAAACGAAAAGAAATCCGAGAACAGGAGTCATCTTCGTTCGAATACGGTTCGAATCGAATTCTTCGATGTCCTTGAGTCGTTCTCCCCCATCCTCTTTAATTGTTCTGATCGCGGAGCCTCTTCGGGCCGGAGGCAATCCCTCAAAACGC